>NW_003852418.1:12269199-12520638 GCF_000181295.1 Otolemur garnettii | reverse complement strand
AAGTCCCTTGCCCATCCTGAGATGGGATCACTCGTCTTCTTCTTGCTAATACGTTTAAGTTCTCTATGGATTCTGGTTATTAAACCTTTGGCAGACATGGATTCTTAAAATAACTTTGGAAAATACGTCCAAGAAAATTTTTTAAATAGTATTAAAGACTTCCCTTCCCCCTTCTCAAAACTCCTAGCTCCGGAAGGTTTTGCAGGTGAATGCTTCTAAAACTATTTAATCAACATTTTGAAAAAGAGTCCATCCCTGTCTTATATAAGAATTGGACCAAATGGAGAGGACCCAAGAGGTTAGACAAGGGAAGAGTTCCCTTGCTTATTCTATGAGGCCAGAGAAGGGAGAGGCTCTGCCTGAGGGGGCAGTGAGCCAAGTCCAAGGTGAACTCACACTCGAGTCAGGCTCCACTAGAAAGGGCCAAACTGGAGAGAAAAATGGAGGTGGATAGGCTGGGGCTGGTTTATAGTGGCCTTCAATGCCAAGGTGAAAGCTTTATAGACTCGATGCCATAGGAGGGTAATGGGAGGTGATTTTCTAGATGAGGGAATGACACAGCACAGCTCGAGCGAGCGTTTCTTCCCATCATTTGCAAAAGGTTCTCCCCTTCCCAGGAAGCCCCATTCATACCAGGAGACCCGACTTCACAGCCATGGTTTGGATATAGTCTGTCTAGCTCTGCCAAGACTCATGTTGAAATTTGATCCCCAATGTTGGAAGCAGGGCATGGTGAGGTTTGGATGGTTGGATTGTTCCCAAATCTCACAGGATTGAATGAGTCATCACTCTTAGTTCCCACCAGAACTGGTTGTTGAAAAGTGCCTTGGACCTCCTCTCCTGCCCCAGCCCTTCCTCTCTCACCATGTGATCTTTGCCCACTGGCTCCCCTTTGCCATGAAGGGAACCAGCCTGAAGCCCTCACCAGAAGCAGATGCTGGCCCCAGGCTTCTTGTACAAATAAACCTCTTTCATATAAATCACCCAGCCTCAGGTATACCTTTATGATGATGTGGTCAGAATAAGACATACTCCATGCCTAAAAGAGAACCAGTCCAAATCTCGCACCTAGGAACTGAAGTAGGAGATACCAAAACTATCAACTCATTTGGGGATTTTGGAGCTGTACAGTTATTTATTCATTCAACGGATCCTTACTGAGCACTTAATCGTGTGCCAGTCTCTTGAGCTTTGGTTCAAAATGATGCACAAAACAGGCATGATTCCTATCCCTAGAGCTCATGGTTCCTGGGTGGTGGAGAACAAATAAGTAAATGAAAAATAGAGGCCAGGTGCTGTGGCGCACACTTACAATCCCAGCAGTCCGGGAGACAGAGGTGGGAGGACCATTTGAGGCCAGGAGTTTGAGACCAGCCTAGGCAACACAGCAGGACCCCATCTCTACAAAACTTTAAAAGTTTAACCAGACGTGGTGGTGCACACCTGTAGTCTCAGCTACTTGGGAAGCTGAGGCAGGAGGATCACTTGAGCCCAGGAATTGGAGGGTACAGTGAGCTATGATCATACTATTGCACTCCAGCCTGAGCAAAGGAGATCCTGTTTCTTTCTTTTCTTTTAATTAAATCATAGCTGTGTACATTAATGCAGTCATGGGGTAGTATGTTGGTTCTATATACAATCTGAAATATTTTCATCCAACTGGTTAACATAGCCTACATGTCATTTTCTTAGTTATTGTGTTAAGGCATTTATATTCTACATTTAGAAAGATTCACATGTACCCTTGTAAGAGGAACCATAGGTGTGGTCCCACCAATCACCCTCCCCCCTCCCCTCCCCTGAGATCCTGTTTCTTAAAAAAATAAAAATAAAATCATTCCTTTAGTGGCAGCCATTTCCATTTGCCTATTTTTAAAATCGACTTACTCATTCTAAACAAAGCAGTAATCTTTACTTGTTATAAAACAGAGTTCTGACTAACTAGGGTGATCACTTTTAATGAGGTGATTCTGAAAAGCCTCTAGGAAGAAAAGACACTTGAAAGGCTGGGAAGAGTCTGCCACACAGAGAGAGGAGGAAAGAGCGTTTCAAGCAGGAAAAGCCAGAGCAGAGGCCCTGAGGGAGGAGAGCTCTTGGCACATTCAACAAACGGAAGTAAGGGTAGTGTGGCCGGGGCACAGGGACCAGAGGGCAGAGGGCAGGAGGGGTGGGGGGTGGATCGTACATGGCCTCAAAGGCTGTGATGGGGAGTTTGGGTTTTATTCTAAGTGTGCTAAGAAGATTCTAGAGGGCTTTAAGTGGAGGGAGTTTCCTGATCAGCAACATGATCGTACGAGTGCGCTGAGGAGAGAGCAGGTTGTGGCCACAGAAGAATGAAAGCAGGGAGGAGACTCCGAACTACTGAGGCCGCCTGGGCAGAGACAGTCACTGGCTTCAGTTCGAGTGGCAGAGGGGACATGAGAACAGAATGACCTTGAGCACCTGGATCAGGAGTTGGGGTCATTTTCCCAAGGAGCCTGAAGTTCAAGGGAGGAGAAATGAAGTGAGTCCAGAAGGGGCCCAGAGTGTGGAATGTGGACAGACTCCATGGGAGCACCTCCCATGGGGACAGTGCAGGACCCCCCTGCATCCTTAAATCAAGGAAAGTAATGGAGTGGGTTTCCATTACCTGCAAGCATCTCTACCATGGCCAGAGAACTTAGAAAGCCCCATTTATTGGGCCACAAAACATTTCCTTATATTTGCCATTTGCTCTTTTCAAAGCTCTGCAGGGAACCCATTCTTACCCACGTTCACTATCTCCTTCCAGATGAAGGGAACTCAGCGAGGACAATCCTCCTTACCTCTCTCCGATCCTCTATCCCTCTACCCTGGGGAGAAGGATATCTGTTGCAATTTTAGAAAAACAAAGAGAGTGTGGTTTTCTTATGCCTCCTTTTTGCTCCTTGGGGGTGTCAGCTTGCCCTCAGGAGGCCATGGTTCCTCTGTTCCTCCAGGCAGTGTCTCATGAGACCCTGGTGCAAGGTAGGGAAGTTGGCGGCCAGCACCAGGCCAGTGCCACCTGACTAAGCAGTCAGTTCTGTCCAATTCTGGGGTTTAATATTAGGAAATCTAATTGACTCTCACTCGCCTGGGCTGCAACTTCCAAAGATTTAGAGTATTATTTCAGGAGCCACGGGGTTAAAAAAAATTCAGGCTGGCCACGTCTACACCGTGTGGGCCTGGCAAATTCACTACCTTCTTGTGGCTCAGCTTCTCCATCCGTCCACTGGGGACAATAACAGTCACCACCTGTCAGGGTTGTTAGGAGGATTCAGCATGTTAATGCACACGAAGCGCTTAGATCAATGCCTGGCACATAAATAAATGCTCGCTATGCGTTAGCTGGTACTGTATTTTGGTCCCCATCTGTTACTCTTATTCTCAGTTGTTAATTTGTTTAGACAAGCACTGGCCAATAGAATGTTCTGTGATGCCGGAACATTCTGTATCTGGGCTGTGTGGCACGCAGCTAATAGCCTCATGAGCTTCCTGAGTAGATGAAACCTGGCTCATGAGATGGGGAAGTGAATTTTAAAATTGGTTTCCTTTTAATTAGTTAAAATTTACATTTAAGTCAATTACCACACGGGGCAAGTGGTGAGCATATCAGACAGAGCTGGGTTGGCACAGGGCAGAAGAGAGATGCCACTCATTAGAGTTTCTCCACGACTCCTGACAGAAGGAATTCTTGCTATAAATGCTGGGTATTTACAAAGCTTGTGACTGGAATTTACAGCCCAGGTGCTGCTTCCCAGCTCCGGGGCGGGCACTGGATGATGTCGGAGCCTTCCTAGGTATCTCTGGGGAGGTGGGGTTGGTAGACAAAGACTCTGAGGCTCATCCAGGAGCATGGCCACTTCAGGGCCCCATGGGCCATTAGTGACCTCCCCATACTGATGGTGGGACTAGAAGCTGATGTCCAATCCAGTGGATTATGAACAAAGACCACCCACGTAAGTGTGGCCATGCTCTTATAAGCTCCTACTCAGAGCATAGCCATTAAGCCTGTGGAGCATGGGGTCAGGCTGCCTGGGTTTCCCAGCTATTCTGGGGAATTCCAGGAAAAAGTCAATAAAACCCACCTCTCCCCAAATTTATAGTAATTTTCTCCTACATAGGAATGACTCTCAGTGGACACCCTTTCTGTCATTGTGGTACTAGAGCTGTGTGCCTGCTGTGTGACCAGGCAAGTGACTGCCCTCTCTGTGCTTTGTGTGCTAAATTCATTACGTGGATTATTTACCTTTTATAAATCTATGATTGGGGGGAATCATTACCCCCAGCAAAGTCTCCTATCTTGCCTGAGCTCACATACCTCATCGGTAGTAGGGCTGGACTTTGGAGTCAGGATCCCTGGACTCGGAGTCCACATCTGTGGCTATTGTACCACATCCCCGTCAGGTGCAGACCCCTGCCAGAGTCTAACATGGCTGCTGCTTTCTGTCCTGGTGTCCCCAGGACACTAAAGGAAGGCTCAGTGCTGCCTGCAAAGCTCTTTTCCCCAGTAAACAGGACCTCATCTGCTCTTCCAATGAAGCTCCATGTGACTTTTAAAAACAAATCCATTTCCACAGGACCCCAGAGCTCTCGCACCACAATGACAGGGAGGGTGTCCACCAAGAGTCACTCCTGGTCAGGAGAAACTTGCTAGAAGTTTGGGGATAGGTGGGTTTTATTGATTTTTTCCCCCTCAGAATCTGGGCTATAAAGGGTTCTGACTCCCAAGTGCCCATGTCTGCCTGCGTGAGGATGGCCATGTCCCACTTCAGAGTGATTCTGGGGACTCCCAGGGGTGTCCTGCACTCTCCTGGCTCACCGCACTTAGGGCCCCTCCCTGCTGCTCCTGCCTCCTTGCTCTGTGGCTGGGGGACAAGGAAAGACCACCACACTCCCAGTGTCAGCACCAAAGAACAGGAGGAGGGAAGGAGGGGGAGGTTTCCTGTGACATTTTAAGCTGCAGCAAGAGGACAACTTGGGAGTGCAAAGGGTTCTAGAACGTTCTTCCATACCCCCAGCATAACTGACTTCTCTTTAGAAGATTGGCACAATCCTTATTCTTTTTCTTATTAAGATAATTTGATGCTCTCCACAATGGACAGAGTAGCTGGGGGAAAATCCGCTCTTGCAGAAGATCGTCCCAACTTCTAAGCAAGCACCTCATTCATCTTTAATAGGCATGTTTCAGAAAACCATGATGGTTAGTTGATTCAAAGTCTCCCCAGACTCTCAAGAAGATCCCAACCTTGGGACAGGATGAACTTGATTCATCCTCTCACCTCCAGGGGAAGATGAGTGGAAGAGGATGAAAGGGAAACCCCCGGTACTGGTACAGCTAAAGGGATCCTGCAGAAGCCGGGTCAGCTTATACCCTCCTCTGACTTCCCAGGACAGCTGCAACAAAGCCCAGTTCCTCACCAGGGCCTGCCAGGCCTCACTTGGTCTGGCCCTACCCGCTTCCAAGGGCCCCAGGAGCCCAGGAGAGACAAGACCCACAGACAGCCCCGGCAGAGCTGCTAAGGTTCTCAGGGCTATAAAACACATTAGCAATTCTGTGTGCAAACAATCTCAAACAAGATCAAAACCATCCTGGCTTTCAGGCTCCAGGAGAAATGCCCCGCTACCAATGAGCTAAATTAGACTTATAAATAATGTGTTGGTTTGGGTCTGCTTGTTTTAGGCTGGGAATAGGATTTTAGAAGCACGGTTAAGAGCTGAATCATGAGTCGACCAAGACCATGATGGGAGGAATAAGTCAAGTAAAATGAAGTATGATGGGTTCTCTGCAGGAAAAACAAGAAATGCAATGATTTTGCCTTTGTTTCTTACTCTAGAATGATTTATGTGTAGGAGGCAAGAAAGTCACCCAAAGCTGTCCAACTTGCTATTGGCCGACAAAATGGGCTTGGGACTGGCTGCTCTCACGGCCCCTCCTTACTGACTGGCTGGTGTCCACCTGAAGTCTGCACCCTGGGGAGCCATCCCAGCACCCAGGCCTTGGGCAAACGGAGCATGCGGGAGGGGCCTGTGGTCTGGCATAGGGTCACTCCAGTGAGGTCAACAGCTGCTGGGGGCCCTCTCTGCCCCCAGCACAGAGGCCCAGCTGTGGTCCCATGGCCTGCACAGGGGCCCCTGCCCACCCCTCTCCCTTCATCTCATGGCCACGACCCCCAGCCCTACTCTCCCCTCCTCAGCCATCTGTTTCTCGTTCTGTGAATATGCCCAGCTCCTTCCAGCTCCGTCTCCTTCATACACGTCAGTTCCTCGGCCCAGAACATTCTCTCCTGTGAACTGCTGTGCATTTCTAACTGGCCTCCTAACTTTCACCTCCCCTCTTCCCACCCCAATAGTTTGTCCTTACACAGTGACATCGTCCCTTCAGGATGTGAACCAACCACAGGGCTCCCCTATGCTACTCAGAGTCCATGGCTCCCACCAGTGTCCTTACGAGGGTTAAAAGGCATGACTATCTGATTCCACAGGAGATTGGGGGCCTCTTTGTGTACTACACACCCTGCCCCCAGTCACTGGCCTCCTGCTAGTCCTCAGACATGCCAGGCACATTCCTGCCCCAGGGCCTTTGCACTGCTGTTCCCCTAGAAACCCATGTACTCCACCACCTCCTCTAAGGTTTTGCTCAAGTGTCCCCTTCTCAGTAAGCAAGGCCTTTTCTGCCCATCCTATGTGAGCTGCAAGCCCTTCCCTGGCATGTGTCCTGCATTATTTCCTTCCAGAACACTTGTCCCAGCTGCCACATTTATGCTATTCTGTCTGCCTCCTCCTTGCAAGCTCTAAGAGGGCAGGGATTTGGAGCTGTTGTGTGCCCCAGGCCTATGGACAGTCCTCAGCTTGTAGTAGCTGCTCCAAGTTGCAAAAATAAACTCATATCACATCCTCAGAGTGGCCTTCCCTGCCCCGACTGGGGCAGGCCCACATGGGGATGCCTTACTGCCCCTTATAGACTTTTCCTTCTTTGCATTTGTTGCAATTATTATCTAAATAATTGCAGAAGCGTGTGGGTAATGTCCCTCCCTCTTCTAGAATAAACTACCCCAGAGCGGGGTTTGTGACTGGCTCATTGTTATCTCCCCAAATTGGGGGACATATAGGTAGTTAATAAATATTTGTTTGACTCACTGAGTGGGTGAGTAAAATGAATGAATGATTTAAAAATTACGGGTACCTGTTAGGTTCTAGACCTTGCTCTTGGTAAAGCAGAGGTGACCGAGATATGCCCCTGCCCCCGAGGTCCTCTCTGTCCTGTGGGGCGGGTTCACCTGCAGGCACATTGCTAGCCCCAGACTGAGCAGAACATATTACCAAAATTCATAGTCTTCAATGATCCAGGAGCCCCCGGGACACTGGTTCTGGGATTGGCACATTTTTTAATGTCTGCAGCCCCCTCCAAAGACCCACACTATTGAAGATCTAAAAGAACTTTCTGCCACTCAGGGCTGGGACTCTTCTGAAAACTGACCTTCTTCCTCTCCCTCCTGCCTCAGGACTCTGTGCTCCCCACTCTCTCTTCCCAGATTATGGTTTGTCCCATAATGTCAGCACAGCTCATTCGGGGATCTCTCTTCAAAAGTCGCCTCTTCCTGTATTTGTCAATAAACATGAATTAATTTGCAACAAAAAGTAACAAGGCCACCTCCTCTGAGTAGCCCTCCCTGACCACCCCAGGTAAAACAGAAGCCCCTACCCCAGCTAGGGTCTACTCCCTTACCCTGTTTTATTTTCCTATATCAGGTGGCCACTGGACAAAACGTCCTCTGGCATCTCATACATGTATCTGTGTAACCGGATGCTAAATGGGAGTTTTCAGCTGATGCAGAAGCTCCCAGGTCTAAAGTGAGTTGCGAGATGGGCCAAGTTGGAAAACTGGGTTGCTGATGCTGAAGTCACCTTGATCTTGATCCACCGAGGAGGCTTCTGGGTGTTGAAGGTGAGAATGACCTTGAAGGTGAGGAAGGATTTCTTTCTAGAGAGCTGGCCCATGGCACCCACAGGCCCCCAACACACAGAGGAAACCTCCAAGTAGTTAAGGGGATCCAGGACCAGGATCAACCTCTTGCCTGGAAAAGCCACAAGGGAGGGTGGATACTTTCCCAGGAGCAGTGGGGGGAATTAAGTGGGGGGAGGGCAGACTGCAGCAGAGTGAAGTGAAGTCTCCTGACTTAACGGTGCTAGTTCATTGCCCCCACCTTATCAGACCAGGTAATAAACAAATTCTAACAGGGTGCTCCAAAGTAGTGACAAAAGGTAGGCACTTCAGGCACCCAGGATCCTGGTCTGGGTACACAGCAATGTGCTCAGACTCACTGCCAACAGGAGTCTTGTGGCGGGTCCCAGTGTGCGGCTTCCCACCTCTCCTGATGCTTTTGCATTTAAACACATGTGCAGGGCTCCTCTGGGGACTGATCTGTGCTTTCCTAAGGTACAGGCTGCCGCAGAGCCTGCTGGTGGCCATCCCAAAGCCACATCGCTGCCTTCCCCTCAGTCACAAAACCCCAGCTTGCTTCAGATATCACACAGTGGCTGATCTCCGCAGAAGGCAGCCCAGTCCCGGGCCTGTGTGGGGCCCAAGAGACAGACGGTAGGTTTCAAGGTGAGGAGCTCAGAGATAATTACGTAACTTGAACTGTTTATAAGTGAAGGTGCAAAGACTGGAGCCCGAGTCTGTCTGATTTCAAAACCCACTAAGCCTCAGCCACTAAGCCAGGTTGCTGCCAGCCCAGTTCCCTGGGGCCTCTGTGTCACCCTGTTAATGCAAACGTCCCAGACCAGCAAAACTGTAGTGAACAAACAGCTACAAATAATTGGCACTAAACAAGGGCATGCAAGCTGGGTATGGGTTAGATCAGGGGTGGCACAGACAATTCCAGGCTCTTGGGGCCATCTGTGCCAAGGCTTCAGAATCTACTCCCAACCCTTAGGAAAGACCACTGCAGCTGATGAACAAAGTCTCCCTGGGGTATGAGGAGGAATACAAATCACAGAAGGCGTTTCCCATCCATTCAGACATTCAGCAAATGTTGAGGACCTTCTATGTGGTGGGCACAGGGGAAACTCCGTGGATACTGGATTTCCAGCTTCCAGCCCCATGAGAAGTGCATTTCTGCTGTGAGAGCCCCAGCCTGGGTCCTTCCTTATGGCAGCCAAGCAGACTACACAGACAGGAAGGGCCTTGCCCAGGAGACGACCCTAGCGTTGAAGACAAGAACTCCCCAGCCCCCTGGAAGTCTCTGGGAAGATTATTCTAGGCTCAGGAAATGGGGAGAGCAGAAGCCTCGAGGGGGAAGGGGAAGAAAGAACTTGGTGCAGTTGGCTCCTGGCAAGGGGAAGGGACAGAGGGGAGACAGGGCACAGGGCAGGTGGGGCCCCTGCTCCCCTCCCACTCTTATTACAATATATTGTCCACCATTTCATTTAAAGCCTCATCTCGGGAATATTCTCCAGGATGCCTTCAGGAAGGTCTGTTTCCTGGAATCTACTTCTAGCACCTTTCAGTTTGAATCTGTCAACCCCGCTGCAAACCAAATGCATCCAGACAGTCATGTGTCCTAAGACCAGCTGGTGAGTCACCAGGGCACAGGGCCCTGGGGCCTGCAGGAATTGGGGTCCTCAAATGAGGACACTCACAGATATTTTTAACATTACCTGTCCTGGGGACTAGAAAAAGTTTTCAAGGAGTGGAAAAGAGAGCCCAAGAACTGAAAGAACAGTGAACTCAGAGCTACAACAGGGGTGCCTGGGCCCCAAATTCCCCTGGGGGCTGGGGTGGACTAAGGGACAGCAGAGGACCAGCAAACCCTGGACCCCCAAGAGATCTCCTCCCTGCTGTTGGGTTTTAGATGTTCAACAAATAAAATTATGTCAATAAGAAGAGAGAAAAAAAATGCCCTAAAATTGAAAAAAAAAAAACCAACGAAATCCAATTGTATTTCAGAGGCATTACATAACCACCCAGAGCTTACCAACCCAAACAGCTTACAAGCCTAATACCTGGTGATCATCCCTCAGTTTCACGACAGAAAAAAGCTGCAAATGAATCTGGAACTCCATTGAGTAGACTTATTTTTGCAGTGGTTGAGGTATTATAATTCTGTAATTATTTTGCATGTGTTATGGGATTAAACCAAGGAAAACACATATTGACTGTGCTGAGAGCTTGGGTTCCCGCTGTGGGAGAGGGGAGATAGCAATATAGAATTTGGAAAGGCAAGCCCTGTGGTGTTAGGTTAGAATTAAACATAGCAGTGTAAATTCACATTACATTCTACATAGACACACACGGACACGTGCTCTGTTCACTGAGGGGCCGAGATGCACTGACATCCTAGCAGCAATGAACACATCCTGCCCCCCACTGCAGCTTCTGATACCTCTCCCCATCAGAAGGAACCAGGGCTCCTTGAGACTCAGCTGATTCCCAGGGCTGTGCAAGGAAATCTCAAAGGGAGCCTGAAATGTATCTTGCTGTATAAAAAGTGAGCAA
Source organism: Otolemur garnettii (assembly GCF_000181295.1). Classification (NCBI taxonomy): domain Eukaryota; kingdom Metazoa; phylum Chordata; class Mammalia; order Primates; family Galagidae; genus Otolemur; species Otolemur garnettii. The sequence goes on along the minus strand of NW_003852418.1, from coordinate 12,510,140 downwards.
GTGCTCGTGAAATGATGGGATCCTATCAAAAGGGCACAGGTGGCAGACAGGGATAGTTCACTCCAGTGCCAGTGCCCAGATGAGACCATCAGGCCAGTCTGTGACCAAGAACCCCCAAGATCTGTGGGACCCTATGTTTTTTTTCAAACTTCATTTTCTTGTCTTTCTTTCTGTCCTCTGAGTCTTTTCACAGTGTCCCAACTCATGCTCAGAATTACTTCTGATGCCAAAGAATCCTGTTCGATACACCGAGAATCCTTTGCTCCGTTCAGAAACCCTTCCAGGGTTACAAAGAGAAGTATAGAGGTAGTGGGAGAATGAAGAGGATCACATTTCTAAAAGGCTCAAGGAACAAGCTCATTACCAACCACTTCCCCAGCTCCCAGAAGCCAGTGCCAGCAGCTCCACCCTCCCGCAGGGCTCAGGTGTGCTCCGGGGAGAGAATGTTCCATTGCATTTCAATGGGGCGCTGGTTTCCATTAGCAAGAATGGGGTTTAATTTGCCCAGGGGACTCCAAACAACACGTGTACCTCTCTCCAAATGGTTTCATTACAATCAGGAGGTGGGCAGAGTTTTAGGCTGTCACCCCCACCCCTCCAAAACTGCTTGTAAAACGACTAAAAAAGATGGAAGCAATTTCGTGATGCTGTGCACTGAGTGCAAACATCATTTCAGGCTCAGCATCCAGAGATGATGAGGGGTGGTGTGTGTCTTCTTGGCTTTCCCGAGGGTTGTGTGGATGACACAGGACAAGCCCCTGTCCTCCCTCTGCTTCTGTTCCTCAACCTGAAAATAGGTGTGGCCAAACCTGTCCAAACCGCTATAGAAATAAAATGTTCTTATAAAGTGAGGATTCGAGAAGCAGCAGGCACTGTGAAAACTCAGGGAGAGGACTGTGAGACCAGGGAGAGGACACGCCTGGTCTTTGCCCTGCTTTCTCTCACTGCCTTCCTCCAGCACCAAGAAGAGGTCCACATCCTGGGACGGCAGAGGACCCACCCAGACGGCTTTCACAGGAGGTGCAGAGGCACAGCTCGGGGTTCACACCTTTTAAGAGAACGATGTGCCACGTCTGCAGCTGGGAGTTTTTCCGCTCGAGTGCACTGAACACCGACTGATTGCTCAGGGCCACACGCCCTGCTCATTAGCTGGTCATTTATCACAACTCCACCAACTATAATCCCACCTTAATGACGTTGAGAAAGAGATTTAAAAGGGAAAAGCAATCGGTCAAGGTCAAGTAACCAAGCCCCATCAGAGCCAGGATCTGCATCCAGGCCTGACTCTGTCCAGAAGCTCTTTGTCCCCACTGTCATGGCTGAATTGTGGCCCCCAAGGGATGCACCTGTGCTCTCATCTCTGAAACTGTGAATAGTACTTTCTATGGCAGAAGAGTGACTGCTACCTTATAGGGCAAAAGATGCGATTAAATCAAAGCTCTCAGAAGCAGCATGTCTCCTGGATCACCCAAGAGGCCCTAAGTGAAATCATTTGTGTCCTTGTATGAGCAAACAGAGGGACTCTTGAGAGAGACACAGAGGACAAACAGAAGAGAGGAGGTGGCCGTGTGGAGATGGAGGCAGAGACTGGAGTGACCTGGCTGCAGCCAAGGAATGCTGAGAGCCACCAGGAGCTAGAATGGATTCCCCCACTGGAGCCCAGAGGGCACACAGCCCCTGACACCTTAATGTCAGGCTCTGGCCTCCAGAACTGGAAGAACAAATCTCTGTAGTTTTAAGTCATCCAGTTGTGGCCATTTATTACAAGCAGCCCCAGAATTCTCATACACCTCATGCCGCCCACTTGCCAGCAACCTCTGGCAGGCCCAGGGCCAGATGCGCAGCAGGCACCACTCTGGGGTCATGCAAGCCATGCCTAGCACAGATGCTCCTGTGTTTTTCACTTTGGGGTCTGCAGAGGAACAGACAGAGACTAGGCTTGGAGGCCTGGGGAGGAAAGCCCTCTGCCCTCAGCCTATTGGCAGAGATTTCTGAGCACTGCAATGATGCACTGCGCCTGGGGTGCCACGGAGTCTCAAACCTAGAGACCTGCAGGGCCAGGGAAGAGGAGGTGAGAGAAGAAGGCAAGGATAGTGGTGAGCTGGAGAACTTGTGTCTCATCCAAAAAGGTGCAGGGATGCCCTGGGGCCATTGTAGCCAGGTGGGAACTAGGCCTAGTGTGGCCAGAGCGCTCTAGTTTGCAAAAAAACAGAAGGAACATCTTCGTGTGAAATCTGCGCATTACGACACTGGTGACAAAGTAGGAACTAAGCAAGGCACCTTACAGGCCTACTGAAACCCTCCTGTGGGCCACGCAGCCATCTACCTTCTCTCGTAGAAGACCAGATCACCAAGAGGCCTGGTCTCTGCCTCCCAGGGGAGGGACACTTTTACCAATCACTGCTTTAAGCTCTGTTTATTTCAGCTGCTAATACCATTCGGCTCCCCCTTGCCTTCCCAACTCCCAAAAGTCACTGGAGGTGGGGGAGGGCTGAAAAAGGATTTGAATAGCATCTGCTTCCCCACCTCATAACCTGCTTCACAGACATGCAGGGGACCCATCAATTCCCACACTGCCGATGACTCACCAGTGATGGACACAAACAAATCTCATGACCAAAACCAGCAATAATCAGAGAAGTGACAAAGGTTTGTAATACAGACCACGTGGCCCGCCCACTGCCCCTGCCTGCTCACCCCTGAAAGGGAAGGGGTTCTGGAAACTTCCTCTGGGCCCCAGAGCCACCAGGATAGCTGGCTGCCATGGCCAAGGGTGTGGCCTCAGAGATGAGAGAGCTCGTGCATGTATCCATGAGCATGAGAGTGTGTGTAAGTGTATGCGCGCGCGTACTTATAACAGATAGTGACACACAGACACAGCGCAGGGACTCAGGGACAGGGGCAAAGAGGCATGTGCAATTTTCTATCGGGCCAGTAGTTTTCTTAATGTCTTGCTTTACAAAAGAACAACAGGGTTTTGGGCACAGTAGCTCATGCTTGCAATCCTAGTACTCTGGGAGGCCGAGGTAGGTGGATTGCTTGAGCTCAGGAGTTGGGGACCAGCCTGAGCAAGAGCAGGACCCTATCTCTTAAAAAAAACAAAACTATCGAGGCATTGTGCCAAATACTTTGAGTCATAGCTACTTGGGAGGCTGAGTCAAGAGGATCACTTGAGCCCAGAAATTTGAGATTACTGTGAGCTATGATGATGCTATGGCACTCTACTGTGGGTGACAAAGACTGTCTCAAAAAAAAGAAAAAGAAAAAAGAAAAGAAAAGAAAATAGGATAACTAGCTGGGCGTTAGGCTAGGCACCTGTAGTCCCAGCTATTCGGAAGTCTGAGGCAGAATCTCTTACACCCAGGAAGGAGTCTTAGGTTGCTGTGAGCTATGATGCCAGGCACTCTACCCAGGGTGACAAGTGAGATTGTGTCTCAAAAAAATAAAAATAGGGCAGCGCCTGTGGCTCAAAGGAGTAGGGTGCTAGCCCCATATGCTGGAGGTGGTGGGTTCAAACCCAGCCCCGGCCAAAAACTGCAAAAATAAATAAAAAATAAAAATAAATTAAAAGAACAGTAGGATTTGGCCCAGGGACACTTTCTGTTTGGGCTGCATGCTGCTTTTTCTAATAACTTCTAAATAACAGAATCTATAACACCAGCTTGAATCTACTAAATTCTTACTATGGACCAGGAACTGCTCTACACTTTTGATGTGCTTTCCCATCTAAGTCTTAAAGCCATCATATTGGTTACAGACTGTTAATGTCCTTTAGAACATGGATACTTCTTAAAACGATTTCTTATATGAGTCCCCTTCTCTCTTGCCCATGCCTAGGCAAGTGCCTGCAACACAATAGGTGATCAGCAGACATTTGATGAATGACTAGATTGTGTGGTCTGGTGAGTGGGGCAGATCAATCACGAAAATAAATGATAGTTCCCAGCCTTGGAGGGACCATGGTACAGGCCAGGGACAGACTGTTTTCTGGGGCAGACATGATGTCTGGAAAGGCTGCCCTGATGAGGATAGTTTAATTCTGAAAGACAGATTGTGGAGGGGAGGGGGAGCGGTGTCAGCCTGGGACAGCGTGGGTGAAGGCTGGAGAAAAAGAAATTGGGAAAAAATCAGGAAACTTCGAGAAATACATCCTGATTGATACAAAAGAGTGGAAGGAGAATGGGTGAAAATAAGACTCAGGCTAGAAAGCTGTATTCATTTCCCAGGGCTATGGTAACAAACGTGGGTGGTTTAAAACAACAGAAATTTACCCTCTCCCTGTTCTGAAGGGCAGAAGTCTGAAATCAAGGTACTGGGAGGCTGGGGGGGGGGTGGGCACACTCCCTCTGAAAACTGTAGGGGAGGAGTCCTCCTTGCCTCCTCCAGCTCCTGGTGGCTTCTGGCCACCCGTGGCTTGTGGCAGCCTCACTCTGGTCTCTGCTTCTGATTTCACGTGGCCTCCTGCCCTGTGTTTCTCCATATCCTCTTTTCTTAAGGACGCCAGGCATTGGAGTTAGGGCCCACCCTAACACCAGAAAGATATCACCTCAGTCCTTACCTTAATCATATCTGCAAAGACCCTGTTTCCATTAAGGTCACATTCACAGGGACTGAAAGTTAAGACTTGGACATATCTTTTAGGGGGACACTAATTCAACCCACTACAAACATGTTCCCACAATATTTCCAAAGCTAACCCATTACGGTGGCTAAGGGTCACCGTGATCAAACAAGTAGTGGCAATAATAAATGAGCAGCTCCCACTCTAAAAACATGGCTTAATGTGTCAAGCAGGCTCCTTCCCCTCCCTGGGTGACACGTGGAGGGCCGCTAGGCCAGCGGAATATAACTCAGTCAAGGCCCCCAAGCCCATGTGTCCCCCCTCCACCAGTTTCAGTTGGTGAAATAGCCACCATGAGGATCCCAAAATAGAGACCTCAGAAGGATCTGGAACATTTGAGTAAACTGATCTGTGAGTTAGAAAACACCCCTTAGAAATGTCTGGTCTTTCTCTGCCTTTTGTTAACTCCTCCTTAGCGCTTCAGTTTTCCCTTTGCAGCTCTTGCTGACACCATCACCGACGAACACCATGCAAGCCCCCAGTGTGGGGCCTTCCCCGGCAAGCCCAGGGGAACCATGAATTAGCCGAGAAGAGCGCCCAGCCTGGTCTGAATGGCACTCTGAATCACTCCCCATCTTTTTCCAGCCTCTGCTACATTTAGACTTACTTCTCTCTCTGTCTGCTAAAGAGCCATGCATTATGGATGAGGCCTATTTCTTATTCAGTAGCCGAGAATTACTCTTCTATCAAAAACAGCTCTTTCACTGTGCTCTCAGAAATCAAAGCCCGTCTCTGAACTCAGCGCTTCCTGGCCTGGCTCCCGGAAGGGGTCTGTCGGACCAGGCCCGTGAGTGAGAAATGTTGAAAGTGTATAATTCACGGGGGGACACGCTCCCGCTGTGAACACACACAACATGCTTGCCGGGGATGGAGAACCCCAAACATCACGGGGTCCACTATTCAGTTATGGCAGTTCTTCCCTGGGAGAAAGGGGGGTAATCTCGAACCTGAAGGCTGGAAGTTTCGGTTCCAGGTGGACTGGACTGTATTGACATTTCTCCTCCCAACTGTGCTTGGCGGTCACCCCCTCCTCGTTCTTTATTCTCCTAAACCTGCTCTAAAATAAGAGAGAATAAAACAAACAAAACCAAAAAAAGAACCAAGGCTGAAAATAGTCCGAAGAGAGCAACAGTAATGACTTAGGGTAATTTTCTTTTTCTGTGTCTAAATTTCTACGATGAACATATTATATTAGCTAATTTCACTAGGGAGCCAGTTTTTTAAAACCTTCTTTCAAACCCTCTTGATGGAGAGATGAAGACAAAGGAGCCTGCACAAACTGTTAATTACCACTTTGTGAGTTTTCCCCAGCTAGAGTAAAAAGTTCACAGTATTAATGCTGCTAACTAACACTCACAGAGCATGCGCCTCGGCAGCTGCTTCACATCCTTTATATGTGTGACCTCTTTTAATCGCCTATCAGCAAAGTGCTTTGACTATCCCTGTTTTACAGATGAGGGAAGTAAGGCCCAGAGAGGTTGAGAGACTTGTCCAAGATCACACAGATACTACGTGCTGGAGCACCAGCCTGTCAGTAGGTTTTATTGATAAAATAAAGAGACAGTGGACTCTTTATTCCCAGGAAAGGTTCCTGGCTGATGCTGCAAAGGATGGAGATGAGCCTTCCCCACTGAACCTGGCCCAAAGATCTGATTGTAAGCCAAGTAAATGTGGTTGTTGTTTGAAGCATTACGTCTCAGAGTAGCTTGTCAACAAGCCATAGACTCCAGCAGCTAGACTCAGGCAGCCCGAGGAATCTTCCAGCACTTCCTGTTGGGCAAGGGAGCCTCTCTGCCCAGGGCAGGGGGCTCTGAAATGTAGCCTCTTCCAGCACAGGGCCCAGCAGGCTCCTGTTGCAAGTGTTCAGACCAGTAACGACCACTGAGCTCCTTCATAGCCTTTCATAGTGGGACATTGGTCAGGGAGCCAACAGGCAGGACAGACGTTTGTAGGAGAGAGCATAGGGTTAAAAGTGGTAGCACTAGGGACAGAGTGGTCTGGGAAAAAGCCAAGCATCATGGCTGGCCCTGAGTGCTAAAAAAAATACTCACTAGACACAGCAACTGTCCCAGTGCTAAGTCACAGATTGGCAGTGATAAGAAGACTAGACAGAAGTGCAGTAAACAGAATGTGTTACAATCAATCATGTAGTTAGAGATAAACTCCTGTTTTTTAACCTTTACTCTCTCTTTGAAGGTTTCCACTGTGCTGAATTTTCTCATGCCTGAGATTTTAATAAAAGCCAGTGAGGAATGTTGGAGGGGGCCACATCTTGTCTTTCTGTGCAGAGTGCTTGCTGGTGTTGGCCTCCCCAGTCCCTCAGTTCCATGCAAATGGACTGAGTAGGTGATATTTATTTGCATCGAGTGGCACTGACAGGTGTGACCATAGTGCATCTGCCTGGGAGGATGGACAAACAGGTGGCCCCACATGCACGAGAAGTCATGCCTTTGCTCAAAGTCACTTCCAGACTGAACGGCAGTCCCTTCCACCCTTCCACCATTGCTTCTATCCCCTTCCTCCATCTTAGCCCTCACACTGTCCTCACCTCTCCTCTTCTCTCCCCATCTCTGTCTCTCTCCACATTGGAGCCAGCAGCAAATCCTCTCAGCACTCCCTTCAAAATGTGTCCACAACTCTCTACCTAGTCCCAACCACCGCCAGGACCATCGCAGTCCCCTCCTCACAGGCTCCTGCCCCACAGATTATTCTCCCCAGGCAGCTTGGGGATTCTCACCTAGATGTAGATCAGACTACTCTGCTCACGGCCCTCCCTCCTGCAGCTCCATCTCACTCGACATCCTTACAGTGCCCCCCACTGTCCTGCACAACCCAGCCTCCCTCCCCCCTTGCTCGTTCTACCCCCAGAGCACTGGCATCCCTGTGGTTTCTTGGACATAACTGGACACACTCTACCACAGGGCCTTTGTACTTGCCACTTCCCTTTTCCGGAATGATCTTCCTATAAATATCTCGTGCCCCTTTCCTCACCTCCATGTCTGTCCGCTCCTCAATAAGCTTTTGCTTTCCGCCCACTCCAAACCTTCCCCTCATCTCAACACTTCCAGTGCTCATTTTGCCTCATATTTGCTCCCCGACGTTTATCTAACATGCTATGTATTTTTCTTATCTGCTTTATCCACTGCCTCTCCACGGATACTTTAAGCCCATGAGACAGCAATGTTTACCTGTTTTATTCATTGCCATCTCCCTAGCATCTCAAACAGAGCCTGACACATAATCAATGCTCAGTAAATATTAATTGAATAAATGAATGGAGTTCCTGAAGACTCCGTGTAGGCCTCAGTTGCTCTGGGAAACCCTCTGACGACCCCCACCTTCACTTCCTGTTTAAGGGTAGGCACCCATCAAAATTAAAGTCCTCCTCCTCCTCACCCTCCTGATTACTACTTACTGAGACTATCTGCCATGCCCTCTGTTAAGGTCCTTATATTTGAACTGCCAGATCAAATACAGGTTACCCATTTAAATCTGAATTTCATACAAAAAATTCATAATTTTGTTTTAGTGTATGTGCCATGTAATATTTGGGATATACTTATAGTTTTAAAAACTGTTATCAAACAGAGTAGTCACAAATTTCCTGGGTTTTTATTTGCTGAATGTGGCAATCTTACATCATTTTATTTAGCGATCAGGAAGTAGACATTATTTTTGTCATTTTATAGTTGAGGGGAGGCCACCAGGCGAGGTAGTGGGACAGAGCTTGTGGGAGAGCTTTGCAGTGCAGCTGCCGAGAGCTCTCTGTAAAACTCGGGAACAAAAGAGAAAGAGGAAGTTGGAACTGCCTGCCATCTCAGCGAGGACATTAAAAGGAAGTGACAAGACAGCCTTAAATCCAAGCAAGGACAAATGAGCTTCTGCTCCTGAAAAAAATCAATGAAAGGAGACCTTCGGGGAAAATGGATCTTTCATTGTTAAATATGAAATGCGCTGTCCGCGACAACTACCAGGCTCCGAGTAAGGTAAGAGGGGCGATCCGTGCCGCCAAGAGGACTCTAAGGGGAGCAGCGTGATGGGTTTTCAGAGCCTACGGCAGGTCCCCCAGACGGCCGCATCCTTCACCTTCTCCGAGACAAGCGGCCCGTGCACGAGCTCAGGTGCGCCACCTGCAGGACAGACGAGCTCGCGCTTCTGGGCTGTCAGTTACACTCTCGCCAAACCTTACGCCCCGCTGGTAATCAACAATGAAAAATCCATTCATCTTTTACTAAATACAAATGACTCCCTCCCTGCCTCCCTGCACTGGAAGTTCCCTAAGCTTCCTCTTTCCTGGTAGTTTTCATGTCACCCAGTATATATGTTATGTGTTCCTTATTTTATTAACATCTCTCTGCATCCCCACACTCCATAGGGACTCCATACCCACGACGGATTATGACAGTCTTGCCCTTTGCTGCATCCCTGGTATCCACGACTGGTCCTGGCCTGTGCGCAAAACTCAATGAGTAGATGTTAAACGAATAAGTGACAGCAGTGTCTGGTTGTGCCTTAAGGGAAGGGACTATCCTTTTTCCTAACCTCCTCTCCTCTTCCCACTGGCCGGAGGTTCCTAGCTGGCAGTGGTATCTGGGCCTATACAGACAAGGACAGCCCCTAGGGATGGTGGTGCAATGGGCTAGCAGGCTCCTGCTGCCTGGCACCAAGGAGCACGGAGCAGACCTGGACTACTCACACCTGCAATATGAGAGACGGGAGAAAATGAACACACCCGGCTCTAGCACAGGGTAACTTCCAACAGGCCGTTTCAGCAGCTGGTGAGAGGTGCTGGGCTGTGTGTGCCAGATTCTGCATGGGGCAAGCATCAGGTAAGAGCATGGCGACTAGGGCTCAACCAAGAGGCAAAGGAGGAGATGGCATCCCTGACAGAGAACATAAACCATGCCAAGGTCTCTATGGATGAGGTCACAGCCTGCCCAGGGGGTGACAACTCAACCCTGGATTGCCAGAGCCGGAGCAGAGAGGCGAGATACACAGGTGCATGCAGGCAGGGTCTTGTTCACAGCCCCAAACAGTCTCAGCTATGGGAGAAATGTGCTTTCTGGCTCTGAATGCTCTGGCTTGGGTGGAAGTTCTGCGGGCTCCACCTTGTATGGACATTGGTAATCTGGGAACTGAGATCTGGGTTTGAGAAAGGCCACAGGACCCCTTGGGTCTCTGGCCCCTGGCATCTCACCTGGGCCAGCCTCAGTTACTAGAGAAGACCTGGAAACCAAGGACACCTGACCCCTCCATTAGCAGGGCTTTGTTCCTTGTCTTTCCCAAGAAGTCACGTAACCTTGGGGAGAAACTGGGGCTCCCCAGATCACCTGGCCACCCCAACACCAGGTAGCAGTTCTTTCTCCCTGTCATATCCAAATGCACTTCTGCTGGTCTCCAACCCCGCACTGCCTTCCAGATGCACACGATACATGCAGACCCTCTGCTAACCACATGTCCTGACTTCAGTTCCCGAGATACCGTCACTCTACCTATAATCTTCAGAAAGAAGTCCCGATTTATTATTTAGAATGGTTTGAGCCCAAGCAAGAACAAAGAGCTCAGGAAGAACTTATATTCAGCCTCCTAAAAACAAATGACCACATGGCCTTGAGAGGTGTCACATTAGAGCCCGACCAAAAGCGTCTTTTGTCCTTTTAAAATGTGCATTTCAATGTACGTTCCAGGGGAAAATTGGACTGGTTCCTGAAACCCTGCTCTAATTGTATATAATTTTTATAAATATAGTAATTAGGACTTACTCTGCCTTGCAGTTTAAATTGAATTGGATTTTTTATGGAAGCAGGAGAAGTGGGAGGAAGAGCACTGGCATCTTTGAATGTACTGACCTCACTCCTTGAAGGGAAACTGGCTGTCGGGACCTCAAAGATGTATCCAGAAACCACTGCCCTGCTGGTGGCCACTTGGGAGTAGGAAAAGAAACAAAAGGCCTGCCCCGGGTTCTCAGTAACCTTGTAAGTCCAAACTTAGAAAACAGAAGTAATAAGATGGCCTATAGTCCATTTCCTGCTAATGGTCTATTTATTCACCATTTTAAAGTTAGAAAATTTCACAGAAAAATTTGGATTTTCAGCCTCTCTTGACATCTCAAAGACTGAGCCACACTGAAGCTACACTCCCATTTGATAACAATGGGCTGAAGTATAGCTGCACCCTTTAGACACAGCATATGCGCTCCATTTAGCCACAGTCTCCACTACTCCTTCTTGCCTCTCTAGCACTGTCTGTGGTAGAGATGTTATTCCCTGAATCCGTGTTTCCATCAGAAGTGGAATCAGAAGTGATTGAAGGCCAAATGTTTCCAGAAAAATGGACATATGATGAACATGCTTATATCTTCATTAACTCAAAATATCCCTGCATCACTGTGAGCCAGCATCTTCATTTGTTTACTATGCTTTGCTCCATCCAGGTATGCAGAGAATTTGTCATCTTTTCTCTGGTAGATTAGCTTATGGTTGTCAGTCCATCATCACTCCTTCTGTTCATGTGATATTGTTGTCCCCCCACCACCCCAGAGGAGGAAGGCACTTCCCCAATCCTTGACCTTGGACTCAACCATGGGACTTGCTTCAGCCAGTGGAACTTGGGTGGATGGGACACAAATAGAGGCTGGTGCAGTTAACTTCTGCTTCTGGGTTTTGTCACTGCCATTGCCATGAGCCATACATTTGCAAGGTGCCACTGATCCAAAAAGAATGCAGCCTGGAGCCAAGGACACCCTGCCCCCCCCCCACATATGTATCAAGAATAAACGATCACTTTTATAAGCCACTGGTTTGTTACACAGTAGTGTTGTGACAATAGTTGACGGATACATTTTCTATCACAGAATCTTCTAATACTCCGTTACATTAGGGCCCTCAACCTTTAAGACGCAAAACAAGAGAATTGTCTTCCTTTTTGAAACCTCACAATGTTGCAGGCTCACAAAATTAAAACAGATAGCATTTCCTCCCCATGAGGGATGAATCAAAACAAATGAATTTGGGCCCCTTCATGACCCCGGCAAGTGCTCCCTCTGGCATCCTGCCTTGGAAAGACTCCAACTTAGTCCCAGTTATCAGCTTCTCACTCTAGATTTCTGAATGTCATCAGGGCCGGGGAAACAAATGGCACACACGGATTGGCTTCATCTCGTTTTCAAATACAGGATAAAAATGCTACATGGGACCAACCTGCAAGTCTGGACAGAGGATCAACCGATATACATCGCACCCACACCATCCACAGCCAGAAGGCATTGATGTTCAACGCAGCACCGTGAATATCAGTCACTGACCTGCATCCAGGGCTTCATTGCAGAGTCAGGATATTTGATGTCTATAAATAGCAGTGGGACCAGTGGGCTCACCTCGCCCTGCATCTAGATGCTGGAGTTAACCAGGGCCAGGCCCTTCCTTCTTGCAGCCCTCTGTTCCCTCTTTCTAGGAGGCCTCACCATTCCCAAAGCTTCAAACTGGGTCTCTGTGTCTATGTCTCCTTCCTAAGCCCAGACTCACAAGTCCAAGTACATACTGGACATTCCCACTTTGACCTCTCAAAGACATTTCAACCCTAATGTGTCCAAGGTTGATTTACTGGCCCTTCTGCCCCTTCCTGCTCTGACTCCAGGCTTCCCTATAGCAGTAATGGGGCTGCCCCATTGGTCCAGGTAGAACCTGCAGTCATCCGTGGTGCCTCTGCCTTTCCCCCGCCTTCCTCACATCCAATCCAAGCCTTCCCGGTGCTACTTCCAGAACCCATCCATGTCTCCATAGCCACTATCCCAGCGTAAGTGATTGTTCATCTCACCCAAATGCCAACAAAAGTTCAAGGCCCCCACTTCCATTCATGGCCCACCTCCACCCACGGCCTGAGTGAGTGTTCTGGAAATCGGAAAAGGTAAGGGCTGACACAATGATGAGAAGCTCTCTGGCTCTGGGGGTGAGGTAGGGATGCCAGATGATCTGCGGTGAGCAAAAAAAACTGTCCCAAATCCCACACAACTTTACAATGCCCCACCTGACATTCACATGGGAGAAAACCCTGTTTAAAATGAGCTCCTAGAGTTGAACTCTGATTTACACATTTTTAAAGTAATTTTTTTTACATCATTTGAACAAATGCTGGACTTTCTACGATATCATTACCATGTAAATATAAATTGAGAGAAGACTTTGTTTTAAACTTCTAAGAAGTGTTGTTATTCATCGTTTTGGAAAATCACACCACTGGCAGAAATGCCAGTCACGCCGAGTGGCCGTTACTGTGCATCTGAATTGTTCTTCCCGGGTAAGCAAAGTCTCGTTTGCCCAAAGCTGTATCTGGGTGTCAGCATGAGTGTCCCCCTTTTTTATCTTCCAACAATGTTTTACAGGAGCATGCGCCTGGCGACATGTATAATATTTTACTAGAAATTCATTTCATTGTTCTTGCCTTATACATTACACCAGTGATTGGCCACCAGTGTACTGGTGTGTCATGAGAGGATGTTACATGTGCCACAAAAAAATTTTAAAGATCATTAATTATTTTGAAAGAAGTTCAGAGCACAGTAAGTATATATTTTTTGACTCTTTTTTTTTTTTTGATCAACATAATCTAAGTGTGCTGTGGAACTTTAACTATAGGTTTAAGTGTGCCATGTGATTAAAAAAAAAAAGGTTGAAAAAATACTGCATTACCCTCAGGGCAACACACACACACACACCTGCGTGCACACATGCATACACACTTATTTGAAATTGTTCATGTATGCAGGTTTTATTATCTTGAATTCTATTTAATGGTGGTAAAAAGGGCAGTACAAAACATGTTATAAAGGGGGGACACGGAGTCTGCTACCATGGGAACCATGAATTTAGAGGAAAATGTCTCGGGGAAATGGTGCAGGTGGACTTTCCAGCTACAGGGAGAAATGACCATGGTGGACAATTAACAGACCACTTGCATCAGGAAGGCTTTTAAAAACAAGGCAATTGGAAAAGGCTTTAAAGAGAAACCTTTAGACATCGCAATGATTTTTGTTCTGGAAATTAAGAACAGGCTTCCTTTCAAGTAAGCAGCCTTGGGTTTTCATCTACATTTTTCAAAGGAGTGTTAATCCCAGGCCGTCTCCTTGGGATTCCAGCACCCTCAAGCCTCAGCCTCTGAGTCTGCTTGGGGTCTTCGCTCTGCCCCCTTCTCTTGGAGCTTAGAACGAGAAACAAAGGATCAAACCTCATTTTTGATGTTGCATCAGAGAATCGGGATAACCTGGACGTGACCTCCATGAAAGTCTGCGGTGAGCCGGGAGCCTGTGGTTCAGGGAAGAATTTTAATCGAGAAGCCCCTTCAGAGGGGTAAGTATTCCTTCTGTCTCTCTTTTTCTCTTGACTAAAGGACTGATATTTGGAAAAACAAGATGTTTTGTCTCATTAAAAATACGCTGAAAGGAGATCTGTCTCAACTAATTACCCCCTTATCTAAGTTGGTCATAGGAATCAGAACAGGTTTTGAGAAATGGGAATAACAAGGGCTCCCATCTGGCCCCAAAGAGGAAACTCATCCCGGGCGGACTCCAGATCACCCTTTTCTGTCTTCCTTCTCTCAATATCATCTTGGGCCACATCCTTTTACACTTCCAGGCTGGTAACAATAACCACGGGGCTAACATTTATTAACACCAACAAGCCCTTTGCCTACTTAATCACTGCTTTAGTCTTTGTACTCACCCTCCGAGAATTATTTTTGTATTGTATTATTTCCTCTGCTTTACAGAGAAAGAAACTGAGGCACAGAGAAAGTGGAGAAGTCACTTGTCATGTGGCTGATACACAGGAAAGTCAACCCCCAGTTCTGCGTCTCTACAGCTCAGGCGCTAACAACTAGCTATTTCACTCACCGCACGAGGGAGTCGGTGTTTCTCAGGGGTGGTGCTGAGTGCATTTGGGACAAGGGAGATTTGGGCTGTGCCGGACTGTCCCTCACAAGGCGGCATGTTTAGTATCTAAATGCCAGCAGCCGCCCCCTTATTGGAGCAACCAGAAACAACCTCCCTCCTCCCGTGCTCAACACGCACAATCTCCCTAAGGGGTTGGAACAGCTGTTTTATAAACTTCCAAACACCTGTGTGAGCAGCCTCAGAGGCGCCCCTTCTGAAGACTGTTTGAGTTTTTAAGAGCTCAGAGAAACTGGGCCTAATCCAAAGGAAAGAACTCCCCGGGGCTAATCGTCTGCACCGCGAAACTAAATTGGGGAGCAGGAAGTGGGTGACTCTCCCAGCACCCCTGAAAAAAGTGATTCCAGGGCCTGCTGAAGAGCTTTAGAAGCTCTGGGCCCTGGCAAGCTGTGGTGCACCTCCCTCCGCAAGATGCCGTTCAGCTCAAGGACTCTATCTAAACACATCAGGGAGCACAGACAAATGTTCATCTTCTCTCCAGCTTACCAAGTTCCAGAAAGTCCATTAAGGTGAACTTTCTCTTTTTATTTTGTTTTGGAAGAATGATCAACACATTGTTAGACTGATTTTTGGTGACTCAAGACTGACTGTTTTCCCTATTGAATCTGTCTTTAAAACCGCTCAGGTGGGTGTAAAAGGAGTTTCCCAAGCCCCGATCTCTAAAGCAGCAATTTTCACCTGGTGTGCCACCGTGGGAAGGTTTGAGGTGTGCCACGAAAAATTTTAAAGATCATGAATTAAATTATTTTGGAAAGAAGGTCAAAGCCCAGTAAGTATATTCTTTTCTTTTACTCTTTTTTTTTTTTTTTTGATCAACACAATTCAAGGGTGCTGTGGAAATTAACTATAGCTTCAAGAGTGCTGTGAGATAAAAAAGACTGAAAAACACTGCTCTAAAGGAATCCAGTTTATAAGTCTGAGGAAGGGTCCGGGATGCTGTCATTGTGTAAAGCTTTCCATATGACACCCAGAATTCTCTTGTGATGGGGGAGCTCTAAACTGGTACATCTACTCTGGGCAATTGCTGCACATTTCATGACCAAGCCCAATATAAAGATACCCTGTGACCTAGCACTGTCCCGTCCCTAATGTGTACTCAAAGGAATATGCACTGAAGTTCACCAAAACAAAGTAAGGTTCATAGCAACTCTATTTGTCATACTATGGAGCCAGAAACAACCCAAATATCCAAGTGCATTAAAATGGACAAATCCGGCGTTAGATATGCTTATGATATGGCACAAACTTCCACTACAACAGGCAACCGCAGGGTGAATCCCAGAAATAAGGGTGGACCAAGAAAAGCCAGATAGGAAAGAACTACTGTGTGATTCCATTCTATGAAATTCAAGGACAGAAGGAAACTTAATCTCAGCCCTAGAAGTCAGAGAGAGGACACCCTCTGGGGAGGTGTTATGGACTAAGAAAAGACATGAAAGTGGTTTCGTGGGTGCTAGAATGTTCCGTATCTTGCTCTCTACAGATGAATATTTGTACCTATGTAAATATCAAGGCATACACTTATGATTTATGTACTTGAAAAGTGAAGAAAGAATAGCTCTACAGGTGATTCTAATGTTCCTCCAAGACTGTGAAAGAGACCCATTTTACTCACGTTGGAAAAAAAATAATTATTCTGAACATTGCTAATTAAGAACTAAAGCTTCCAACAGCTCAGCCTGCTTTGTTCTGCAGTCATAATATGCAAAAATTGAGCTTTGTAAAATGGATAAATTAGTTGGCGATTATTTGCTTTGCAGAAGTGTTCACCGTGGGGTTTCTTTAAATGGCTGGCTCCCTTAGGTACACTTAAAAAATAAGATCTAAGTTGCCCAAAGCTATTTCTTCACAAACGTTAACACACATTAACAGATGCATAAGGTGCTCCTGACTTTTCAGAGTTCCGGGCTGGTAGGAAGGGGATGGAAGGAGGGAATTGAGCCTCAATAATCCAGACAGAAGTAGGAGAGATCCTCAAAGCTCCTAGAAACTGCTATCCCAAAACTGCTCTGTGTTTTTACGTGGGTGTAGGGGAAACCCTTAGAAAATGCAAGAAAGGGGCCACAGGAAACTCAGCTCTCTTTAAAATGTCATGGGCTCAATGTGGAGGGACAGAAATGACAGAAGACCATATGTTTCACACGTCAACACATACTGGAAGCACCTTCGATCCTGTTGAAAGGCAGGCGCTGACCAGGAGTGGCGGTCTGCTGGTCTAGACACAAGTTTCTGGGTAGGAAAGACATGGGAAGACAGCTCCCATAGGTTAGCTCACGTAATCCTCACAACCATGCTTTAAATATATGTTGTTATCCTCATTTGACAGATAGGGAAACTGAGGCAGAGCCCCGCTAGGTCACGCAGCTAGCAGGTGGGATTGAAATTCAGGCTTGTCCGATCCTACGTTTTGCTGCCAGCACAGCCAGGGAGAGAGCAGAGCTGCAGCTGACAAAGCCTTTCTGCCCCGCTCTGTCACCTTCAACCCTCCACCCCTCCTGCTCTTCCACCCCCATCCCAGCCTCTGAAGGTAGATACTCAGCTAGCTGCCAGCCAGCCAGCTTGACTCGGGCTCCAATTATATTCAATTAGAATTGGAAGGCTATTCTTGGTGACCAAATATAGATGAGCACCTTGGTAACAGCCCCACACCTCCCTGCCACCCTCTATGCCCTTGTTGAGGCTAAAACTCCAAAAGAATACCAATAATTATGAGTCGGCCAGATGCCAAGGTTGCAGAATTTACCCTGGCTCCTCTGGGGACATGACCTTGCTCCTGGCTGCCTGCCTTTGTCTTTCCCATGGTGCCTTGGAAAGCCTCCCCCTCCCCCTCACAGCCCACCCCGCAATTACACAGCAATGGAGATCATAAATAACAGTGCTTCTTTTTAAAACATGGCACCTCTGGGGTGGCGCCTGTGGCTCAAAGGAGTAGGGCACCGGCCCCATATACCGGAGGTGGCAGGTTCAAACCTGGCCCTGGCCAAAAACTGCAAAAAAAAACAAAAATAAAAAATGGCATCTCCAGCAGCATTCTCTATTTTTCCGGTAGCACAGCCACCATGTGCCATTTTAAAAGGTGAGGTCTGAGGGTGCCAAGGGGTCTCCATGGTGAAAAGAGGTTGGAAATGCAGAGTGATTAAACCCCCAAGGAAGGCAGCATCCAAAGCCAGTGGCCGCCCACCATTCCTGTCCCACTCTGAGAAGACCAACCACAGACCCAGTGTCTGCCAGGGCCTGGGGTCTTGTGCAGGTGCTGGGCTTCATGGGGACTCTCGTTCCAGATGCCTACCTTGCACTGGGCTAGGCTCTGTGAGCTGAGATCACTGCAAATACACCGGCTGTTTAATGTTTAGAAAAGGAAAGTCTTCCCTCTCATCCACCCAGGGCCTCCCTGTGTCAGGGATTCCAGAAACAAACACCAACCAAAAGAAATCTGGAGAACCTATATTCATTTCACATAAAGCTGAGTTTAGAACAAAGTTTCATGGCTAAAGATAAATGCAAAAGGCACCACGTAATGGTGAAAAGTGTTAATTGTCCAAGAAAGCAAAACAATTCTAAGTGTGTATGTATGTAACAACAGTGTATCAAAACATGTCTACATGAGGCAAAAAGTAATAGAACTGAAAGGAGAGAAAATCAAATCTACAGATGCAGCTGGATACCTCAACCAACATTCCTCTCTCAGGAACTGATTAAACAAGTAGGCAGAAAATCGGGATTGATATAGATGACCTAAACAATACTACCAACCACATGGACGTAATTAACATTTATAGAACACTGTCCAGCAACAGAAAAATGCATATTTGTTTCAAGTGCGCATGCAACACTTCATCAAGATACACCATAGTCTGGTCCATAAACTTACCTTAAGAAATTTAAAAGAATAACAATTGTGTTCCCAAATCCTAACCAAATTAGACTAGAAACTAAAAAGAGAAAGATATCTGGAAAATCCCTAAATATTTAAAAACGAAACAACACATTTCTAAACACTTCATTGAGACTTGAGGAAAAATAGCAAGGGAAATTAAAAGCTATTTGGACTGAATGAAAATAAAACATACCAAGATTTGTAGATTGCAGGCCAGGTGCAGTGGCTCGTGCCTGTAATCCCAGGACACTGGAGGCCAAGATAGGAGGATGACTTGAGTTTAGGAGTTCATGACCAGCCTGAGCATGGGTGAGACCCCATCTTTATAAAAAATAGAAAAATTATTCAGGCATTATAGTGGTCACCTGTAGTCTCAGCTACTCAGGAGGCTGAGGCAGGAGGATCACTTGAACCCAGGAGTTTGAGGTTGCTGCTAGCTCTGCTGATGCCACGGCACTCCAGCCTGGGCAATAGAATGAGACTCAGTCTCAAAAATAAATAAATAAAGATAGATAATAAATAATAAAGATAGAACTCAACTAATGCAGTGTTTCTGTGGAGATTTGTAGCATTAAAATGCTTATATTTGAAAAGAAGAAAAAGCTAAAATCAGTAACCAAAGCTTCTACCTCAACAAACTAAAGAAAGAAGAGTAATTAAATCTGAAGCAATGAAAAGATTAACAGACTAAAGCAGAAGACAAGGGCATTGAAAACAGAAAAGAATGGAGACAAATAATAAAACCAAAGTTGGTTGTTTGGAAAGATTTATAAAATTGACAAATCTGTACCAAGAAAAAAGACGAAAGACACAAATTAGCAATATCTGAAACAGAAGAGAGCACAGCATTATTGAAACCACAGGCTAAAAGGATGATAAGAAATATTATGACCAACTGCATGTCCATAAACTCAACTTAGATGAAATGAAACAATTCCTTGGAAGACACAAACCATCAAAACTCACTGAAGAAGAAATAGATAACCTGAATTATCCTAGGTCTGTTAAAGCAATCGAACATGTGTTAAAAACCTTATAAAAAAAGAAAAGATGAAATACTATCCTGGGCAAATTTTTTTTTTTTTTAAGAAAAGAAAAGAAAAAAAAGCCACTCCAGGCCCAGATGGTTTCACTAGCAAATTCTTCCAAACATTTAAAGAAAAAATAATACCAATTCTATACAATCTCCTCCAGAAAATAGAATAAAATGGAATGCTTTTTGACTCATCTTATGAGGCCACCATTACCCAATACCAAAACCAAAGACACGATAAGAACACAGACAGAGCTGGGTGTAGTGGCTCATGCCTGTAATCATAGCACTCTGGGAGGCTAAGGCAGCAGGATCGTGTGAGCTCAGGGGTTCAAGACCAGTCTGAGCAAGAGTAAGACTCCTTCTCAGCTAAAAATAGAGAAGTTAGCTGGGTGCCATGCTGCATATCTATAGTCCAAGCTATTTGGGAGGCCGAAACAGGAGGATTGCTTGAACTCAGGAGTTTGAGGTTATTATGAGCCATGATACTCTAAGCCTTGGATAACAGAATCAGACTATGTCTCAAAAGGAAAAAATGAAGAATACAGAAAAA
Organism: Otolemur garnettii; assembly: GCF_000181295.1. Taxonomy (NCBI): domain Eukaryota; kingdom Metazoa; phylum Chordata; class Mammalia; order Primates; family Galagidae; genus Otolemur; species Otolemur garnettii. Next base: position 12,490,113 of record NW_003852418.1, on the reverse strand, counting down.
TCATTCTCTCAGCAAGACTCATTGCTTTCCTAGGATCCCTTCCCTGTACCCAAAGACTAGTGACATGACACAGGCCTTGCCAATCAGACAGCACAGCATCATGTGATATTTCAATGAGAAGGGAGCAATGAAAGACTCTGGACTCAAAGAATCTAAGTCCCAGGGATGGTGTGGCATTCAGTAAAATGCTAGTCCCAGTAGCATAGCCCCTAGGCAGACTCTGGCCTTCCTGCAGATGCTGTGGACTACCTAATCTCCCCACCCCCACCCCCCACCTCAATCTCCTTTAATAAATTTTCCTCCTGCTTAAATGGCTGGAGTGGCTTCTATCATTTGCAACTACAAAGCCAGACTGACAAGCGGGGAAAGACAACAAAATAATGCAATAGGGGCTGTAAGAAGGGGATATTCAGGGTATAGATGAAGAAAATACTCCCCCTACAAGGCACTGTCTTAGAGAGGTCTTAAGCATAGTTTTAAGGTCAAAGTTCTGAGTTTAACCATGGCTCTCCTACTACTTAGCTGTGTGATGTTAGCTCAGCTGCTCAACCTCCCTGAGACTTAGTTTTTTGTTTTGTTTTCTGAAAGAGGGACAATAATTCCTAACTGAGATGAAAGTTGTGATAATAAACTTTGTAAACTAAATATAACAAGGGGAATGGCCTGAAAAGGGGTAAAATATTTTAGGTGCTGTCTCTTTAAAACCTTCCCTACTCTTTTTTGGTATTAAAACCTGCATCCCTGCCAAAGGCCAATAAAACAAGGACAGGGGAATGTCTTTTGTTTTCTATAATACAGCAGACAGCTCAATGGAATTGTCCTGGTGGAGGTCACCTGAGATTGTCTTCACTGGAGTTGGGATGGATCAGAACTATCACCTCTAGTTATATAATGATACCCTGAATTTGAAAACCCTCCCTTTAAAAGCTCTGTATTTCTGCTTAAGATAGGAAAATGGTACTTTAAGATGGGAGTGTGACATTCTCCTCATTTGCCAGCAAATTAATAAACCTCCCTTTTCTTCTCCTGAAATCACTTGTCCTGAAACAGCTTCAGGGATAAGTCTTAAAATTTCAGTAGCACAAATGCTTATTAAACATGGTAAAAACTCATTATATGACAGTTTTAAAATACCATTGCCATCAACCCAGCCAGCACTTCTAGGGGGAAAGTCTGGGAAGGAATCTCAGGAGAGAGCCCACTGAAGTCAGTTATTGAAAAATCAACCTAAAAACATAGCACACAAGTAACACACCCTATACTGAATTATCTTGGAAAAGGATTGGTAAATGATGAAACAGGATTAAATCTCACCATAAAATATAACATCAATCTCCAGAGGATTTAGGCTGAATGAAAGAAGCCATTCTGTTTGATTATATGTATATGAAATCCTAAAACCAGCAAAATTGATCTACAGTGACCAAAAGAGCATTGGTGGTTGCCAAAGGCAGGGGGTGGGCAGGTTGACCACAAAGAGGAACAAAGACGCATTCTGAAGTCATAGACAAGATCTGAGACTTGATCATGGTGGTGGTTACATGAGTGTGTGCATTTGTTAAAACTCAAACTGTACCAGTAAAATGGGTGCTTTGTATTGTATACAAATTATACCTCGAAACCCAGAATCCTCTCCTTTCTGTCCCTTGACAAGCCCTGCCCAACATCTAGTAGTTATTTCTCCTCTTCTGCCCTTTCCCTTTGAAAATTGATAGCTTTAAGATACACAGTTCCCAGCTCATCATTACAGCTTGTTAACTTGCAGTCACCCAGACAAATTTCTTTTCCTCCCATACAATTTTGAATTAAGTCAGGAAAAGACATATTGGCCAAACATTACCAAAGGTAGAATTTATGACAAGTGGCTAATTTTTCCCTAAGCCACCATTAACATCTCCCCTCAGAGGTGACTCGACAGGAATGCTTGCCCTCCATCTGCCTGTCCTTAAAATCTTCCCCAAATGCTCCAAGCATGGTTTCATCTTACAAAGGCTTTACTGAGCACCAACCATGTGCCAAATTCTGGAGTCTGGGGTCCAGTGATGAATCATGGGTGGTTCTTGGCTGTGTTTGAGGTGTGGTGGGGACCCAGACAAGTTAAAACTGAGATGATAGGGCAGCATGGGAAGTGTAATGACAGAGGATAGCATAAAGCTTTGGAAGAAGGTAGATAAGTTGGTGAAGGGGGCAGAAGAGGAATCAAGGAAGCCATGCAGAGGAGGTGACCTTTGGGGTAAGTTGTGAAGGAGGAATAGGAGCTAGATATTTTTTGAGAAAATATTAATAACTATTTTTAAATTTTAATTTTCTTTTTTTTTTTTTAATTTTTTAGAGACAAGGTCTCACTCTGTTGCCAAGGCTGGAGTATAGTGATCACAGCTCACCGCAGCCTTGAACTCCTTGGGCTCAAGCCATCCTCCTGCCTCAGCCTCCTGACATAACTATTCCTTGTTGAGCACCTATAAGCTACTAGACTCTGGATTCAGATATGTACATTTCAATGATCACAATTACTCTCTCCATCTTCCAGATGAGGGACTATGTCTCAAAAATAAAAAGAGTTATTCAAGATCACTCAGATAATGAAGAATAGTAACCAGAGATGACAGGTCCAAACTACTTTGCCAGGTCCTAATCTGAGTCATTTCACCAAATTCTTCTGACTGTCCTCTAAGGTAGATATTACTAGAGTCTTTTTATACCTGAAGAAACTAAGGCTGAGAAAGATTATGTGATTTAACCTAGGTTACACAGCTAAAAAGCAATGGATCTTGATATAGAGACTCAGGTAGTCTGGCTCCAAAACCATATCCTCAAGCACAACACTGCTACACTGCCAGACTTGCTCCAGGGTCTCTGCCCTCAGCCACTACAAGAATAAGGCTCTGGGGAGGGTGACATACACATGGAATGAGGTAGGCCCTGTAAAGCTCTTAGCATGTGTGTGGAGCTCCACAAGCACCCTATACTCTTGGCCACTGTTCTTAAGGACTGGTCCTCAGGCACTAAAAGTGATCTGTCCATCCAGTCCACACTTACTGAATCCCTGCCATGTGCCAGGTGACATGTTGAGCATTGGGGGTGCAGGGATGAAGAACAGTTCAAGGGCCCATGGAGCCTGCTGTTCATAAAGTACGTGCAATCCCATTCAGAAATGCTTGCATCCTGAGGGTGAACACCCACACGCAGCAGGGGGCATGACTGTAGTTATACCCGGGTCTCAAGTCATCATTTTTGTTTGGTTTTGTTTTTCAACTCAGCAGAGAAAAAAATCTGGAAAAAGAAAATGCTCCCAAATGTTAATCCTGCTCGCCTCTGGGTGGCAGGACAATGGATGGATTTTTTTTTCTCTTTATGCTTTTCTGCATTTTACAATTTTTCTCTAAGGGAAAAATGTCCAGAAAATGATAAATGGTAATGGAACCAGGAGCAAGGACAAAAGAACTTTTGAGCATAATCCTAACTCTGCCAGACCTAGTCCGGCCTCACCACCCTGCAACCAGGGTCGGTCCTTGGAGGGGCCAAGGGCTGCTCTCCCACCCGTGCTCACTGTCTGGGATCCTGCAGTCCAAGTGACCCTCCCTGCCTCATGTCCCATCCCTTCCCTTTTGACATTCAATTTCATCCAGAAAAATAATGAGACCTGGTTTCTAAATTGGAATGAATAAATGACATTCCTATTCATTATTTAATCTGCTCTCAGACTTGAATGAACACTTCCAGGGGTAATTACCACCCAACTCCAAATTCATTTCTAGGAAGCAGTCGCCAGCGGCATATGCAGAAGGTAACGACACCATTCAATATTTATGAAGCAACATTTCCCAAGAATATTGGGCTGAGAAGACGTCTGCAGAAACTTCACCCAGTGAATACAAAAACCATTTGCTTGTTTTTTTCTCTTTCCCCTAGAGCTCTGGCAAAGAAAAGAACCTAGTTCTACCCTCCAGCGTGTATGAGCGCACACACACACACTGACTTTGGCCCATTGGCCTGGCTACTAGCGTGTTGGGGGACCATGGCAGAGAACTTCCACCCAGCGTGGACCCTGAATAACCAGAGATGGTCCAGGAGATCATGTCTTCAGGGATGGGCAAGCGACAGCTGCTCTGAAGGAATTCAACCTCTCAAACATTTCTGGATTATCTACATAGCAGGTGCACAGAACATTTTAAAAACACAACACAAAAGTACCAACCACAACAGAAAACGTGGGTAAGTTGTTCTTGATCAAAATTAGAAGCTTCTGCTCACCAAAAGATCCTGGGAAGGAAATGAAAAGGCAAGACAGGAACTGAAAGAAAACATTTGCAACAAAAATATCTGACATAGGACTTGTGTCTAGAATACGTAACGAACACTTGCAATTCAATGAGACAAAATCCCAATAAAAGAATGAACAAAAGATTTTAAGAAACCTCAAAAAAGAAGACATATCAATGGCCAGTAAACACGTGAAAAGATGCCCAACATCTTTAGTGGTGGGGGAAGAACAAACTAAAACCACAAGGAGGTAGTACTTTCTATACGTCAGAACAGTGGAAGTTTGTTTTTTTTTTTTTTTTGATAGAGACAGCGTCTCACCTTTTCGCTGTTGGTAGAGTGCAGTGGAGTTGCTCCAGCAACCTCCAACTCCTGGGCTTAGGCAATTCTTCTGCTTTAGCCTTCCAAGTAACTGGGACTACAGAGAACAGTGGAAGTTTTAAAAGGAAAACTGACAGTGGCAAGTGTTGGGGAAGATGTGGAGCAACTGGAACCTCCACACATTCCCGTAAAGTGGTAAGTCTACTTCGGAAATCATATTAGCCATTTATTATAAAGGTAAATACAGTAGAACCTCTAAGTTGACCACCCAAGATACGGTAACCAACCGTATCTGGAGCATATGGAGGTGGTCAACATAAGGAACTAGGCCTACTGTACCGATATGTACAGGTGGTGCATGTCCAGTCTATGAAAATTAGGTCAACTGAAAGAAGTGGACAGTGTAGGGAGGTTGTCAGCTATGGAGGTTCTACTGTATAAACCTACCATGTGACCAGGAAATTCCACTCTTTAGTATTTATACAAGAAAATGAAAATATATGTCCATTAAAAAAAAAAAGGCTTGTACGTGAACGCTCATAGCAGTTTTACTTAGAATAGCCAATAATGGGAAACAACCAAAGTATCAATCGACAGGTGAATGGATAACATTTGGAGGCCTAGTCATTCAGTGGAATATTTACCACTCAGTAACACAAAAAGGAACAAACTAAAGAAGCTAGACAGAAAGAGCTCATTTAAACAAAGTTTGAGAACAAGCCAAACTAATATACAATGACAGAAAATGCATCAGAGATCTCCCGCAGGTGGGTGGGGGGTGTAAACTGCCCACACAGGGATACGAGGGAACTTTCTGGAGTGATGGAAATGTTCTGTATCTTGACTGAGCTGATGGTTACGAGAGTGTTTACATTTGTCGAAATTCATCTAACCGCGTGCTTAGAACATGTGCTTTTTATGGTATGAGCATTGTACCTAATGCAGCCAATTAAATGTAAAAAAGAAGGGAGGTATCAGGTGTATCCAGATTAGGCAGAATGATTTTGAAGTATTTCTTCTTTTTCTATTGTCTATAAGATTCGGCATGATCTGCTTTTTGAAATTATCTTTTATTTTTATTTATAAATATTGTCTACTTTTTGAAACTTTGGAAAAAAATAATAAGAAGTTAATTGATGACTCCACACTGAACCTGAGAGTCAAATCATTTTAACTAGTCATACTCTTATTTGACAATGTGAATGTTACTTTCTTTGCATTACTATACTATTACTGCTTAATACTTTGTTGCAGCAATCGTCTGATTTCTTTTATGAATGTATTTATCATCATTCATTCTTTACGAGGCTTTTGTTTCTAGTCCTTATCTTAAACACTGTTATTGTTGTTAAATTTTAAGCCTTTTTAATTCTGTGAAGGCAAAAGTGGAAAGCTAATAATCATATGTATATGTAAAAATTAAAAATAATAATAATAAAAAGAAGGGAGGTGGGCAGAGACCAGGCCACCCTCTGCAGGCCTATCAAAGGTCTAGGTTTTTGTCCAGAAAGCAATGGAGAACAGCAGAGGGGGTGGAGCCCACAGCGGCATAGGAGCTCAGCCTATTAGGCCTAGTCGTCCACCTGCTCCACGGATGGCGAAGATTTAAACCTGAAGGCGGGGAGGCCAGGCAGAGGGCTCCTCCAGGGCCCAGGCAGCCTCAGCCAGGCCCTCCTCTTGTCATTCACACAGTCCTGCCACTACTGAAAGACCTCATTTGCCATTTCTTAGGGATGCAGATGCCTGCCGAGGCCCTGCAGAGGATACAGACGGGATGTGAGATAAAGGTGGGGATGGGGGTGTTCACAGCTGGAGAACACACATCTCCCTTGTCCTTGCTTTCTCCCATCTGTCAGTTTCTGCCCTGTGGAGAGAGTCACAGGTCCCCAGGGTTTCCAGTTTTTCAGGAGAAGCTCAAAAGATGGATATTTTGTAGGGGAACCTACTTTGTTCTTTTCTTCAGGCAGGCAGGCTCTTCTTCTGGATATGGAAACAAACTTGTCCTCCAGCAGAAGCTGCCCTGCAGGCTGCCAGTTTGTGCCCTCATATTCCTCTCCCGTCCCTCTCTTTCTGCTCTTCCCAAGTCTACCACCAAAATGTAAAAGGGAAATTCTACAACGTGTGGCAGGAGGAGCTGAATGCAGATATTATATTTTCTTTGAAATCAGCAACTCCAACGTTGCAATCAGTTGGCTGGATAACTTCATTTTTAATTGGATGGACAAGAGAAATCTGAAAAATATAATAAACACAAGGAAAAACTGGGATTTCTGAAATGCCAAAGATGCTCAGAAATGCTGGGGACGTGCTACCTGCTGGCTGGGAAGTTTGGTCCCCAACATAGAGACATTGACCCTGCCTTACCCATACTCTCTACTCCTGAGATCTCACCTTCCCTGAGCTTGGTCATTAGCAGCTCTGCTGTGCTGTCCCTGAATGGGTCCCTGAAGGCAGCTGGCTAGAGACAAAGGTTTTGCTTTGCTGATACATCACAATCTCCAGTGACTGACTGGGGCCTGCCTGCTCCAGACACAGTCTGTAACCCTTTTCTTCATGTTTTCTAATAATAAACTTAAAAATATGGGATTATAAAGAGATTTTAATCCAGCTGAGCAGGCCAAAGAAGTGGCACACAAATATTCCATGGGTATGGACCCGGCCCACCATCTGATTTTGTAAATAAAGTTTTATTGGAACACAGCTGTACCATTTGTTTCTATATCATAAGTGGCTGTTTTCCTGCAATGATGGCAGAGTCGAATAGTTGTAACAGAAACAATTCAGCCCTAAGAGCCTAAGATATTTATTAACTGGCCCTTTATAGATAAGTTTGTCCTAGTATAGAACAAAGAACAAAGAAGTATTGAGGCCCCACCATGAGCCCATGCCTGTGTTAGGGGCGGCACACACATCAGGTCATTTAACCCTCAAACAATTCTTCAGAGGGAAGATTTATCATCCCCTTATTGTAGGAGAGTCTCAACAAGGCTGGCTCACTTGCTCAAGGACCCCACAGGGGATTTAAGCTAAGCCCAGCCTTCCCACCACACCAGTAGGGCTCAATGGAGATGGAACTGCCTCCAGTAGAGCACTCTGAAAATACACAGAGGCATTTTAGGGGTACCATTGGCACTGAGGGGGAACAGCTGGAGACACCAGGTGGCATGCCATGCATAGAATAGTCCTGCAGAGAGACAAAATGACCTAAGTCCCCATGCTCCACCTGCCACTTACGTTGGTAAAATATCCATTTAGAGGGATCTGGGGTCAAGTGATTCCATTTTACACAAAGTATTTTGGGGCATGGATTCCGTATACATCGACTTTTCCAGAAATGCAACTACCAACTACGTTGCGGGAATATGGTACTTTCCTTTGCCCAGAGTTTTACCAAAAATTGCTCACCATTTCTGAAAATGTGGTATTTGAGTCACAGTATGACACACCTGTGTTAAAGCCACGTTTCTAAGCTGATCATGACTCCGTGGGCCTGGAGTGTGGCCCAGGAACTTATCATTACCTTTTTTTTAGCAGCCCTCTCCTCGTAAGTGACTGTGATGCATGTAGACAGCAGGCTACACTTTCAGAAACGCTATCTTAAGGATGTTGCTAGGATGTTTTGAGCAGTTTTTGCTTTGTTTTGTTTTTTGCTAGAACTGGCGTGATCTCTCTGGGGAATGTCAAGCACAGAGAAACTGAGGGTCAGGGAAACTGGTAGGATTTTCAAGTCCATGGTGGTTTGTGCTGTTCATCCTGGACGTCCAAAGAGGAAGAGCATTGCCAGGTGCCAAGGAACCTGACAAGGGAAAGGCATCCTTGAACTTTGCCCCTTGTGTTCAGTTAAGGTCATCCACACTAGGGCCATAAACAAGCTCTTTGTCACCAGGAGCTAGGGAGAAATAAAATCCTTGGGATCAGAACTCGGCGGCTGGGACAAGCCCACCCTGCTGGGACTTCACAGAAGGATTTCCCAGCATCTTTGCTCACACTGGGAGCCACAGTCCACTTGGAACATCTCCGAGGACAGACTCAGGCTTCATTATCGATTTTCCTATGCCCTTGGAACTTAGTCTCAGGGACACAGCAGTCAATTAAAATTGGAGTCCACCAACTAAAAGGAAATAGCCCTGGGCCTCCAAGACAAACCCAAACTTGGCTCATACACTGGGTGGAAGTAAACGGGGCCTTGGGGAGAAAAGCAATTACTGAGGGTTACAGCCAGAACATGAGCTGCTGTCGAGGGCCGGGAGGCTCCCTTCACCACCCACGGGGAAGTCAGCGCTTCTCCAGCCGCCTCTGAAGCACCCAGCTCCTCAGCTACTGAATGCCCAGGTGGGAGTTCCGTGAGCCACAGTCCCATGCTGGCCCCAGCTGACCCCTGCTGACCATAGGTGCACTGATACCCAAGGCCAACCCAAGGTCCAGCCTCTGGTCGGCCAACCCTGACCCTGGAATCAGCATTAGTGAAACTCCCGCTGCCTGCACGGTCTCATCTCACCCTCAGGACCACCTTGTCCAGGGGGCACCAAGACTGCCCTCATTTTATAGATGGCCACGCAGAGGCTCAGACCCAGTAAACAATATTCCCAGGGGGTGGTGCCTGTGGCTTAAAGGAGTAGGGTGCCAGCCCCATATATGGGGGTGGCAGGTTCAGACCCAGCCCCAGTAAGAAACTACAAAAAACAAAAAACAATATTCCCAGGGCCACAGTGCTAGCAAATGGGTAAGTCTGTGCTCTCCGCCAGCCTCCCTTAGTGCTTATTTCAGCAGACACGTGACTGAAGTCGTTACATCTGCTGCGTGCTGGCTCTGTGGCCGTGGGCGTGCCGCTCACCTTCTTGGTGTCCTAGTGACCTTACCCATAAAGTGGGAATCATCTTGTACCCTTCTAAGCAGGCTGTGAGGATGGAATTAGCCACATAAAGTGCTTGGTACAGAGACCAGCATTTCGCAGGGGTGCTCAAACTTTTTAAACAGGGGGCCAGTTCACTGTCCCTCAGACCATTGGAGGGCCAGACTGCAGGCCCCGGGACAAGTTGGCTGCTAAGCAGGACAGGCAGTGGCGGCAAAAACACCCGGCAGGCCAGACAGATGTCCTCGACAGGCCGCATGAGGCCTATGGGCCGTAGTTTGAGGACACCTGTGTAAGGACACAAAAATATGAGTCTTTATGATAAGAGTAGTTATATTTCTTTTCTTTTCTTCTTTTTTGAGACAGAGTCTCACTCTGTCACCTCAGGTAGACTCCCGTGGCATCAGAGCTCACAGAAACCTCAAACTCTTAGGCTAGAATGGGCTGGGCAGGGTGACTCACACCTGTACTCCTAGCACTCTGAGAGGCCAAGGCAGGTGGATTGCTTCGGCTTATAAGTTCAAGACCAGCCTGAGCAAGAGCGAGACCCCCCAACTCTCCTAAAAAATAGAAAAACATAGCCAGGTGTGGTGGTCCATGCCTGTAGTCCCAGCTACTCAGGAGGCTGAGAGTAGTTACATTTCTAGAACAAATTCACACTGAATAAAGGTCAGACTCAGAAGAGTGAGGCCTGGAGGTGGCCAGTGCTGTGCTCACAGAGCCGTCACTGGGCCCATGGGTGTTCCTGATCTCACTAGACCAACTACGCAAGAGCCACACATGTCCCCTCTCCACGGAGGAGAGGAGGAATCTGACATCCATGATGTGACGTTTTCTCGACGTGCGTTCAACACAGTGGTGGCAGTCATTTAATTAAACGGTTCTGAAAGGGGGCCACTCTGTATGATGAGGCAAGTTGCCTTAGGGGAACTATTTTTTAAGAAAATGGCATTTTTATTTTGAAAAATGATCCTCACTCCCCTTCTAAAAACACAAAGAACCAAAAGCAAGGAGAGGAACAGATATTTATACACCTGGGTGGTAGCAGCGTTACTCACAAGAGCTGAAAGGTGAAAGAAACCCAAATGTCCATCTATGGATGAAAGGAACCGATTGTGCTCCATCCACACAACGGACGTGACCCAGCCTTAAAAAGGAAGGACACCCTGACACCTGTTCCAGCAGGGATGAAACTTGAGGACACTATGCTAAGTGAAATTAGCCAGTCACACAGGACAGGGTGAGGCCACTTAACACGAGGCACCTAGTGCAGTCACATCGGTGGCACCAGAGCTGGGGGCAGAGGAGAAGAGGACTTCCTTCTCACTCAACAGAGTTCCAGGTTCACAAGATAGAGAGTTCTAGACGTGAATGGCCGTGATGAGATGGAGGCATCTGAACGAACTTGATGCTACCTGACTGTGCACTTAAAAATGAGTAAGAAGGTACATTTTACATTCTGTGTATTTTGCTACATTTTAAAAAATGAAAATGAAAACATCAAGCTTGCTAAGAAGCCAGCCACAGAGACCATGGGATTCCACTTATAGGAAATGTCCAGAACAGGCCTCCCGAGGTGCAGAAGGCAGACCGTGGTTGCCGTGGGGTGAGGCAGTTGATGGCTGGCTGGCATGGGGGTTCTTTTCTGGAATGTTGAAAAAAGTTCTGAAATTAAAAAAAAAAGAAAGAAAAATGTTCTGAAATGGATAGTGGTGATGGCTAAACAACTGCGACTATCTTAAAAACTCCAGAATTATACCTTTCAGAGGGGTGATTCTAGAGTATGTGAATTACATCTCAATACAGTGGCTCTAGAAAGAAAAGTCATGGCTGGGGTAATATCCCCGCCTTCCCTTGTAAGGTGCTGGTTCCTCTTGTCTTCCCCCCTAGAGGTCCACGTGCTCTTGCCTCTAGGCCTTTGCACATGCTGTTCCCTCCTCCTGGAATGCCTTTCCCTCCTGGCCCACATCCACCCAGTGCGTGGCTCATACCTCCTCATCCTTCAAGGGTAAGTTTCATTTCTGGACCTCTCAGCCCCCTGGGAGTGCTGGCACCCCCGCTTGAAAGATTCACCATGCTTTTCTGTGATGATTTAATCATCCGTCTCTCTTCCCTACCCCTCTGTGAGCCCCATGGACACAGGGACCTCATTAGTTATGCTCACACGTAACTTCCAGCAGCAACAGCAAGGCCCCATCTTGCTTCATCAGGCTGATGAATGGCCCTGCCACTCAGCAGCTGTGGGGCTGGGGCCACGGCCCCTCCTCACCTATGGAATGCAGCTGATGCCACCTCCCTTGCAGGACAGAAGAGCCCTTTGGAAGTGCCCTCAGCAGGTGACTTCATAACAAATGGTAGGAAAGAGTCACATCTGGTGAGGAACACAGATGGAATGAATAGGGCTTAAGAAAGTCAATTCTGGGGAAAAATGGGGCTGAATGTGGGTTTTTAAGTCAATCTTTCAAGGATTCTTTGTGGAGCAACAACTGTGTCAGACATGATCCCAGGCACCTGGGGCATAGCCGAGAACAAAACAGGACAGGTTACATAGCACAGGTGAGGGGAAGAGACATTCATTCACTCGACAATACTGACTGATTCCCCCACTTGGCCCAGGCCCTGCTGTAGGCACTGGGGAGACTGTGGTGACCAAGAGAGGAAGAGTCCCCACCTTACAGAGCTGGCAGTCCAGTGGATGGACAGTTGGAAAACCATCAGCTAGCTCAGTTCAAAGAGTGGTAAAAATTGAAGAAGCAAGTGCACAAAGTGACAGGAGAGGGAATAAATTGAAGGGGAATAATTTGGACAGGAAGATTGAGAAATGGTCTTTCTGAGGAGTGGCATTTAGGCTAATGAGTACGTAGTACCTGGACATGTGAAGAGGTGGAGCAGAGCTTTCCAGGAATCAGAAGCAGCAAGTGCAAAGGTCCTGAGGCAGGAAACTGTGTATTCTGATCTGGGCAGGGGGCACTGATGGAAAAGGGAGCAGAATGCAGATGCCACTCGGCCTTGAAGGGTGGTGTGAGGAATTCAAATTTTACCCTAATAGTAATGGGAAGTCTTAAAGGCAAAAGACTTTGGTGTTCAGAGAACAGTAAGATCTGCCTTCTACAAGCACAGCTCATGTCCTGGGAAAATGAGGTGGCACATGAGGTGAATTCAGGCCAGGTAATTTATATTTCATGCTCGCAGGACCAAAGGCAGCAGTTTATTTGAGCAGCAGAAGGAATGCAGCATTGCAACATTACTGAGACAGGATGGATGAGGCAGGGCAAGGCTGGAGTCAGGGAGGCTGGGAGGCGCTTCTTTCTATTAGATAAACCTGAACTGATGGAGATCCAGATGAGGAGGGTGGGGCTGGGCTGGGGAGGAGCAGCAAAGCCGGCAGAAGGACATTAAGGAACTGGGAGAAGAGCTCCTGGAGGCCCTTGGTGCCCTGAGGGACAGGCGAGACCCATCTGGAAGGAGGGAATCTCATTTCTCCTGCTAACAAAACACCTACACAGACCAGGATGCTCAGTAAACAGGGGACATTTGGGGGATGATATAAAGACTTTTTTTAATCTCTCAATTATTTAAAATCACTTAAGTCGCTTCATTATTCTTTAGTAATGGGGGAAGGTTGGAAGGAAATGTTTACTGTCACGCTGTAAAATGTTATGAAACCCCCCAGGCAACTAACCCTTTCCTTCCCCTCTGTGACACTAGATGCCTTCTGTAGATCATGCCCTTTCATCCCACGATGACCAAAAGGCACGTCTGGGTGGCCACTCCTGCCTTCTGCTCCCCCAAGCCATGCCCCATCCACTCAGCTGAGGGCCAAAACAGCCCCTGCTAGACCCACACCCAGCCCCGCTCTCACCCCCTTTTCCTGCTCCCCTTTGCAAGTAAGCACCTCATAAAGAGGACTCCATTTGCTATTTCCTCACCTCTCCCCACATTGCCTCTTGAGCCCTCTCCCATCAGGAGTTCATCCCCACCACACGGGGACAGATCTGGTCAAGTTCACCAATAGCCTCTATGTCACCAATCAGTAATTCATTCTCAGTTCCATGATGGGGGAGGTGGATTGGTTCCATTGGCAGAGTTGTCCTGTGGGTCAAGCACATAAACAGTGGCAATTGTGTCCATTTTACAGATGAGGAAACTGAGATGACACAGAGAGATGAGAAGGCATTTGCCTGAGGGTGGGCAGCTAATGAGTTCCAGGCACGGAGGGGTCCAGGGAAGGAGAACAACAGCCACATCATGGGCTAGGAGCACATCTGTCCTCCGGAGGCTTCTGGCAACTTTCTGGCAACCTTACTGCAGGACAGGCAGGTGACAGCTCCCTCACCCCCTGTTTCCCCAGTAACTTTCAAGTCACAGCATAGGCCCCACTTGTGCTACACCAGGAAAATCAGGAGTGAGAGGGACTGTGGCCCAAGTCCCAGGATCACTCACTGTTTCCTTGCTCCGCGCCTCTGAGTCTCTGTTCTTGAATTTGTAAAACAAGATGCTAACCCCCAAGCCCTGCCCTCCTTACGATGGGAGCCGGGACAGTCCAGGAGAGAAGGCAAGTGTCAAGCACTTGGCACACTGGCAAGTGGCAGGATATGACTATTTTGATAATGGCCCATCTGCCACTGCGCTTGGAGCCCACGACGGTGAATATGCTCCCCAGCATCTCACAGAGCCCTGCCGCGAGGCGTTCCCGGCGCCCACGCTTCTCTCCCCCTGAAGGTTCTGCTGCATAAAAAAGCACCTCTGCCCCTCTGGACTGTCCTCCAAGAGTCTCCCCACACCCCACCCTCACTTCAAACCTCCGTGGGTTTCTAAGATGCAAATAGATCACACCAGAGATGAACAGGGGTTTGGAAAAGCCAGACCACATACCAGGGCTTCTTTTTAAAAGGCATTTGGGGACACGATTAACAAAGGCTATGATGAGAAGAAAGGACAGAAATGAGAGCCCCCAAGGTTTTTCTCAGTTTGTGACTTGAAACAGGGTCCCAGACTATGATGAATTACGCCACCAGCGTGAGTCCTTTTTTTATCCATTATCATCTGCCTGTGCCCTGAGAGCAGGGAATGATGTATGGTAAGTATATTAACGTCCTCCCCAGGGCAGGGCACTGCGTGCATTAAAGGGTGACCAGAGCCTCCCCACTCCGGCTGGCCATTTGCCACTGTGAGCAGACTGCTCACGGAACACTGGCCGAGCCACTCTGGACAATGAGCATGTCAAGAGCAGATACTCACCAAGTGCCTCCTGGGCACGAAACACAGTGCCAAGTGCCGCATGCATGAGTCTCTTTTATCTCCCTAATTACCCTGTGATCACTCCCATTTTATAGCTGGAGAGGGCGAAGACTGGAGAGGTATAGTCAGACGAGGCCCAGGGCCCCTTGGTTCCCATCAGTCCAGGTTGGGACGTGCACCAAGGCCATTTGCTTCCCCAAGCCAGGCTGCTTTCAAACACCCCACAAAGAGGATTCGGAGTCAGTGCACTCTGCGATAGGCAGGTACAGCAAATACAGGCTCGGGGGGACCATGTGCAATGAGAACATACCCCCTCTAAGGGGAACAGTGGTCCACGCAGTGCCATGCCTGAGGCTCGCACGTATTGGGCTGAGAAAAGAAGCCACCTCACAAGGCAAAACCACAGGGAGGGCAGACAGAGGCCTGGTTACTAGGAGCTGAGGGAGGGAGAGGCCTGACCACACAGAGGCAGCAGGAGGCAGTCTGAAGGGGTGGGGCGATGCTTTGCATCTTACTAGTGGCAGTTGGTGGTCATGCAATGGGACATTTGTCAAAGCTCCTAGAACTGTACACTAAAGAGGGTAAATTTTGTTATATGTAAAGTAGGCCTTAAAACAGGGGAAAAAACAACAAATCTTGGCCTGGATCTGAGCTGTGGGCTGCCACGTTGTGACGTCTCTTCTGCCCGCCACTTGTCATACCTGGCTGCCAGGCTGGGCCACAGCCCTGAAGGTGGGACCCAAAGAGTGAGGGGAGGGGCTGACTCTCCAGAGTCTAAACCCTATTATATTCTGTCACCTACTAGAGGGGACTTCAGGCACGTGGCTTTACCTCGCTCAGTTCTCTCTTTGAAATGAAAGAGGACACCTTTCTTCCCACTGCCATTGTCAGACTTAAATGACATTCTACAGGCAGCGCTTTCAGCACACAAGGGCTGCTCAATAAATTCACCTGTCCTCTGACACCTAGCAATCCTGTGGACCCAGAAAACATCCCCTTTTGTGGCCAGATTCCCCATGGGCCCGCCTGGGTCTCCTTAGCCTACTCAAAACCTGGACACGAGCCAACCACGACTTGCGTTTTTCCTCCTACTATCTCCAGGGAACCCCTAGAGTAGCTACCCACGGACACCAGGTGGGATACATCACTGCCACCCCCAAACACATTATCACAGGTGAGCTTATCAGACCAGCTGGCTGCAGGACCCAACAAGAAGGCAGAATAGCACAGCAGCTAAGAGTGGGGGCTCTGGAGGCCGAAAGACGTGGGCTCAAGTCTTCACTTGGCCACTTACTAGCTGAAAGACATGAACAAGGGATTTATGTTACCTGGGCTTTGATGCCACATCTATATAACAGGGATGAGAATAGCATCCGTTCTCAGACTGGTTGGGAGGTTTGAGTGAGATGACGCTGCAGTGCCTGGGCCACTATGGGCTCGGTAGACTTGGACCTTCTGGATGGGGTCCTGGTGATCATCACTCTTCCTCGTAGTTCTAGTCCTGATGAGTGTTTGTAAGGATTAAATACCATAAAGTTCCCAGGGAGGCACTTGGCACTTAAAAACTGCCTGAGAATTTGCATCTATCATTGTGATTGTCATATTGTCATGGGCGCTGTGTGTGAAAGGTCACACCCTAGAGGCATCAGAGCAGGCATAGAACGTATCCCGATGGGACAGATGGATCCTTGAGTCCAAAATGCCAGAAACACAGTTATTATACAAACAAGAGGTACCTGGGTCCCACCATCTCAGACATGAATCTAAAGTGACCCGAGGGCTCTAAACATCCAGAAGAAACCAAGCACTGATCCCACCCAGGTCTAAAAGGACAGAACTTGGTTACAGACCAAACCCCTCACTGGTCACCAAGCCAGTCAGAAATGGAACCTCCCCCAAAAAGAATCCTATCGTCCCCACTCCTCCCCAATTGTCACAGGCAGGCCCCCTCTGCCTCCTTGAAGGGAATCCATAATCAAACTAGGAAGGACAATTAAGTAGCAGCAGAAAGGAAGCCCTGGGGAGGGAAATCAGATTACTGG
The DNA here is from genome assembly GCF_000181295.1 of Otolemur garnettii. Classification (NCBI taxonomy): domain Eukaryota; kingdom Metazoa; phylum Chordata; class Mammalia; order Primates; family Galagidae; genus Otolemur; species Otolemur garnettii. The sequence continues at coordinate 12,473,394 of NW_003852418.1, read as the reverse complement.
CTGCCTGGGAGGAAATCTTCCTCCTCCCTCCTCTGTCATCAACTAGCTGTGTGTTTTGTTCAATCGGACACTCAGCAGGTGCTGATCAGGGCGATAGCACCACTACACATTCTCTCCTAACTAAAAAAACAAAGTTATGCAAACTTAAGTAGAGGCCTCCAGGATCAGACACACACTGGGACACTGGATGAATGGCTGGCCATTCAGAGTTCATGGCTGGCCTTTTTCCTCTGGACCAGGGGAAGGAGGGACTTAACCTTCTTCCTCCTCGTTGCAATCCCTGAGCCCCGGCTGTTGTCTTCCTCCCACCTCCACAACACAGGCACACATGCACACACACCCCAGCTGGGAGAGAGAGATAAGAACAACAAGGAAGGCTGCCCTGCCCACGGGGCTCTGGTTTGTCACATGTCAAGTGGGGAGGATGAAGGACTGCTTGGTTTGAAGCCACAGTCCTCTCTGACCATTTAAAAAATGTTCATGTTTCTTATCTGCCAGTTTCCTGGGCAACCCCGGGAGGAGCCAGACTCTCTCTGGACATCTTCCTCCATCTTTTTGGCTCCGTCTAGCACTCATCATTCAAGCCCAGCAAAAAGCCTCCTCCGCTGAGAAGTCCTTCTTGACCAGTGGTTCTCAACCTTTTTTTATCTCCTGGCACACTTGAACCTATAGTTACACTTCCGTGGTACGCTTAAATGATATTGATTTTAAAAAGAGTTAAAACAAGGATGTACTTACTGTGCTTTGAACTTCTTTGGAAGATAATTCAATTAATGATTTTTAAAAATTTTCATAGCACACCCAAGATCCTCTCACAGCGCACCAGTTGAAAATCACTGTTCTTGATTCTTTCACTATTGATCTCAGCTTTCCTCTAAAAATTTGAGAATGTTTAAAGCCATTTTACAATGCCAAGATCTCTGTGCCCAACAATAAACAGACACATCTCCGCTCAGAAGGTGCTTCCTGGCTACGGGGTACTGCACAAGTCAGTCCCTCATTTCACACTGTCTTATGATGCCTCTGCCCAGCAGAGGTTGTGTGGCTGAGCAGGAGAGTCAGAGGGATTCAAGTTCAAGTACTACGTCTATTTCTTGTGTGACTTCAAGCAGCCAGTGAGTCTCTCTGACTCTCTCTCTCTCTTCCTTGCCTAAAAAATGGAGATTATAGTACCTACCACTTAGGATTATTATAACCAATGAGTTAATTATGCAGTAGTTCAAAGAGATAAGGATAATTATGTGTACTAACACAAAAAGAGATCAGAGGCCTATTTAAAAGTGCTTAAAATGCAGGTCAAGTGCTGAAAATACAGCCTGATACATGGTTAAGGGCTCAGTAAATATTCTCCTGTTGTTATAAAGGTACTTGATACATTGCTGATATTTTTAGTATTATTTCAATTTAATATTAAATGATTCTGTTCATCTGTTTTGTCAACTTCTTATCAGCAATAATGTTTCTCTGTGACCTACACTGCCTGCCAGCAGAAACAGAGCCATTAGGAACTCAGTATTTGTTGACAGGGAAATGAACTTGCTCTACTGTAAAGATTAATAGCTGCAAACATTTTCATAACAAAAGCAGCCAACCTTGGCTGACATGAGCTGGCTTATTATGTGGCTTGTTATTGGTAGACATCATGTTGTAGAGCCTTTGGGAGGCGTTGATCCCTAGACCCCCCCAGACACACACAACCATCCCAGGCCTCAGGAACACTTCCTCCCTTCCATTCCCACGGCCTGTGCCTCTCAGCCTTGTGGAATTTTTATGTCTCCCTTCCCCAGCTCCTTGAGTGGCTAAGACCACAGACTCTGGAGTCAGACAGACCGGATTGGAATCCAGCTCTATGATTCATTAACCAAGTTAAGTCAGGATAGCTCTAAACATCTTTCAAATAGGGGTATCTGAAGGCTTTCTCACAAATGTAACTAAAGTTTACATGACCCACAACACATCAGTGAAGCTGGTATATGTGTGTAAAAGCAAAAAATGATAAAGGTTGTTGTTGCCATCACTGCCCCAGCTGATGGTGTCAGCAGTACACAGAATTAGAGAACTCAAGTCTGCACGTTGACAAGGTCAAGGTGATTCACCTACATGTTCAAGTTTCAAAAGTGCTGAATTAGAAGTCTGAAGTTGCAAACTCAAATGTCTACAGTGGCTAGAGGCAGCTAGAATAAATTAATAAACTGATTACTCAGGGCTCTGAGCAAGTTAAGCAATGAGATTACTCACGGATCCTTCTGATGGACTAAAGGTAGACACCTGACTTAGAGCTGGGAAATCCACTGGCTGTCCAGGAGCCAATCATATTGGGTCTGTTGTTCAAATCTGGGAGAGAAGGAGGGAGGTGGCTGTCAGTCAGACCCACGTGGGCTTTTCGCTGAGAGGACTAGACCTAGGCCCTGGACCTTCCCAGAGTTGGGGGACTGAGCCAGAGAGACAAGCTGACAGGCAGGTAGCAGCAGGAGTGGGTGACCATGTGGCCCTAGAGAGTAGGAGAGGAAGGTAACAAGGTGCGATGATCTCCAATCCTGGGATAGGGGCACCTGATCCCAAGGACTGACCCTCTGTCCCATTCAACCAAACAGTCTCCAAGTGCCTGGAAATACCCTTCAGCCATGAGAAGGCAGGAATCCAATAAATCCCTTAAATGGAAAATTATGCAGTAGTTAAAACAGATAAGGATAATTACGTGTACTAACCCAAAAAGATATCAGAGGCCTATTTAAAAGTAAGAAGCAAGTTACTAATCCATATACATAATATAATGCCACTTTCATCTTTGAAAATATATATAAAGCAAGAACTACATATGCCAACATGAATAAATCTTAAAACCTAATGTTAGGCTAAAAAGAAACAGAATGAGATTTACAGCACAGAGCCATTCCTGTGAATTAAAAGCACACTCACACTAAAACTACACTAACGTGTTGATAATATACATGCACATGCAAGTACACAAGTCACACCTATGACACCCGTGGCAGGGATGGGTGTGGCAGTGAACAGGGAATATGGGAGGGAACAGGAGTGAAGCAGGAAACGTAGATTAAAAAAAATAAAAATAAAAGGGCTTTGCATGGCAAACAATGACAGCATGGGTGGTTGGCTGAATTTGAAGGTGACCCTTCAAAAGTCACACCTGTTCAGAATCCTCCCCTGAGTGTGATATGAAACCTACGACTTGCTTTTAGCCCATGAAATATGGCAAAGGTGATGGGTGAGTATCTCCCCTGACAAGGCTACATGATGGTAAAGCTGTCAGGAGAGTCCACTCTTGATTACCATGTTATGTAAGACTGTCTTGGAAGAGTGAAACGAGAGATTCTCCTGCTGGCTTTGCAGACATAAGTTACCACGTAGTGACAGCCCTGTCATGGGTCACTAAAGGGCCACACGACAAGGAACTGCAGAGGTCTCTAGGAACTGAGAGTGATCCTGGCCAGCTTCCAGCTATAAAGAAAATGGGCACTTCAGTCCTGCAACCACAAGGAACTGAAGTCTGCCAACAGGCGTGTGCACTTGGAAGAGGACCCCAAACTCCAGAAAGACGTGTAGCCTGGTGAGATGTTGAATCTGAACTCCTGACCCCATAGAAACTGTGAGGTTGTAACATTTATATTAATCAAAGCTGCTAAGTCCATGGTAATTGGTTACACAGCAATATATAACTGATACAGCTTGCCATGAAATGAAAAATGATTACCTCAACTGTCTGCCCCTGAGATAAAAGAGTAAATAAAATTAAATAAATACACATGCTCATACCTGCATTCAAAAATGCTTTTCTAATTGGCTTCGGTGGTTGAGTCACTCTGAGTTTCTGAGGCTCCTTCCTCCTCCACGGGAGCCATTTTCCATCCCTTTAACATCTTGGCCACTACTCTGGGTCCCTTCTGACATCTCTATGTGTTTTTCTAGAACAAGTGACCAAAGCTGGCTTCAGAACTCCACTAAAGGCCTGCCTGGTGCGGGTGCAGAGAACTTCCCAGTCTTATCCATCACAATCTTTGTAACCCATTCCCAGAATCCTTCTGACTTCACTGCGGACAATCACCAATGCCCACCACTTCCCCACCCCTCCACCCCCGCTTCAGTTTGTGGAGGGATTTTGTCTGATCCACACACAGCTCCTTATCCTGTCTCTGCCTTGCTTTTGCATGAGTTTTGTTGTGGCTCTTTTCTGGGGATTTGGGGATATTATATAAACTAAGTGACATTTATGGAGTCCCTACCAAAGTTCTGTGGCCAAGAACTTTGCCAGACCCTTCGCCTGTACTAACTCATTTGGTCCTTACAGTGACAACTCTGCGGGAGGTAATATTATGTTGGATGTATCAGGTGAGGAAACTGAGGCTCAGTGAGCTGTGACAAGTTCACGGTCACAGCCTGTGAGTGACAGAGTGAGGGCTGGAACACACATCCTTCCCACTACCTGTGGAAACCTCTGTTTTTGTTTGTAAAACAATATAAATTCATTTCATTCTGTTTTTAGAATATCATTTTTTTTGGTTGTTCAGAGCTCTTTAAATTCTATGCCTGCCTCTTGAATTTCATCTACATGATATTATTAATCAGCATAGTCTCAAATCCTTCATCCAGGTTGTCAGTAAGGATATTCAATGGAAGAGTTCCCGGGAGTTTCCGGAGAGTCAATCGCTATTTGGTTCTCACACTGTTTGTTCACTCATCTATCAGTTACTTTGCAATGCCTACTGACCACTTCCTCTGTCTCTGCTGGGAAGTGTATGCCGTAGCCCTCAGCTGCGAGAATCTCAGTCTAATTGAGCGCTGCAGCCCAGGTAGGATCGCATTTGCCCGTAGGGTCAATAAAAATGACAAGGAAAAATTCTCACTGTAACATTATCTACAACAGAAACCCTATAAATATCCGATCAGTGCACTGTAGTACGCCTATTTGATGGGAGGTTAGACAGCCATTATGACACGTTCTTGTAAGCATTTGAAACATGAGGGAAGAATTACTAATGTTAAGCCTGTCCCATATCTCTGTGGTGTGTTTATGGGATACCTCCTGGAATATTGGACAAGGGCCCAAAATAGAAACCTAACTTAAACATGGTATGGTAGATTATGAAAATAAAATACAGAAGGTAAATAAATACCTTCCTAAACATTAACTATAATAAAACCCAGCACAATGTAAAAGCTGGGTGGTAGGTGAAACTTTGGGGAGTGTTTAGGTCGACTGTACTAAGACTTACTATAGCAATTCAATGACTTGGGGACCAAAGACATCAATTTCCCAAAGCAATCTGAAGTTTTCTTCATTATTCCAAAGAACTCCATTTGCATTCAAAATTAGCATCAGCTGTATGTAAAATTATCATGGCCAGTTGGTCCATACTTTAAGTAGCAAGGACCTCTATAAGACATGGTCCTTGGACCAGGTGTGGTGGCTCACACCTGTAATCCCAGCACTGTGGGAGACTGAGGAGGGAGAATTGCTTGACCTCAGGAGTTTGAGACTTGCCTGAAAGAGAGTGAGACCCCGACTCCTAAAAAAATGGAAAAACCCAGGCAGGCTCCGCATGGAGCACCTGTAATCCCAGCAGCTTCCAAAGACTGAGGCAGCAGGATGCCCACAGCCTGAGTCTGAGGTTGCAGTGAGCTATGACGCCATTGCACCCTGCTCAGGGGCGTGGGGTGGGACTCTGTCTCAACAACAACAACAACAACAACAAATACACAGTCCTTGGCCTTACTATTGTAGTAATGATGACATCACCAATTACCGTGATAACCAGGTCTTGTCTGATAGAACTTTTACAATTGCAACCTCTCCCACTCCTTACCCTCCACCCTGTGTTGTGTTTCCCTTATCACCATCTGTCCCATCATCTTGCATTGTCTCCAAGATGCCATTTGCTGGGAGACACTGCACCACTAGCAGTGAAAAAAAAAACAATGCCAATTAAATGTCATGAGGCCTCCACAATAGTCCTGAATCTGTTGCATGAATCTGTGACATCAGCCTCTCCACGTTTTTTAAACTTCTTTCCCCTTTCCAGGGGGATTTGGCCATTTCTCCTGTGTTTACTACAGCTCCTGGGCTGATATAGAGATCCTTCAGCACTTCCCTCAATCATCAAATGCAACACAGTTGCGTCTTCCTTGAGTATCTTCCCTGGTTATGTCCTACCAAGCGTGTGGGTGTTGCTTTACAAGAACAAAGTGGAATTATAATTATCACTCCGATGAACGTTCACTTAGCTAACATCAAACAAATGCCCTGCTGCTCTATTCTCATGCCCCTCTGCATACATAATGATGGCGCTGAGTCATATGAGTGGGGTGTTCAGACATTTTAAATGGAAATTAAATTCAACACGTGTTATTCCAAACGGTGCACATAACTCAACAAAAGGAACAGCCATATGAATGAGCGTAAGGAAGCTTGCATAAGACGATACCGTGATGACCACAACTCGACCGTCTCCCTGTCAAAAGCACACGTGGGAGAGCAGTTCCACTGCCTACAAAACGTATTCCAGCTCCCAAAACATGAACATGGAAGTGGAGGGACTGCACTTTTTCATTTATAAAATCAGGCATTTTGGTTGCTTCTTTTCATCCGCAGCCCCAGCAAGAATGACAGCTCCTTGAGGGCAAGGATTTTCATCTCTCCTATGTTCTGCTATATTTTTCAAGTCTAAACCAATGCCAGGGATAGATCATTCAATATTTGCTGAATGAATGGTTTGGCTGGCTGGGTGCTGGACCTGGCCCAATATCAGAACTGAGTCCATACAGACTATATTCTGCAGATGGTCCTAGATCCCAGTTTTGCTCCTTACTGAACTCATCTTACTTATAATTTGGCACACAGATACCTCACAATGTCACATGTAAACATGATGCCCACATAAGAACTTTTACAGACGTATTAAACTTGAGGGTTTGTTTTTATGAAAGGTTTGCATTTGGACCGCAAACACAATCATCAGTCAACATTTGTTGAATGCCATGGGGTTTTTTTGTTTTGTTTTGTCTTGAGACAGAGTCTCACTTTGTTGCCCTTAGTAGAGTTCCCATGGTGTCATAGCTCACAGCAACCTCAGACTCTTAGACTCAAGTGATTCTCTTGTCTCAGCTAAGGCTTTAGCTGAGACTACAGGCACCTACCACAGTGCCTGGCTATATTTAGTAGAGATGGGGTCTGGCTCTTGCTCAGGCTGGTCTCAAATTCCTGAACTCAGGCAATCCACCCCTGTCAGCCTCCCAGGGTGCTAGGATTACAGGTGTGAGCCACCGTGCCCCGGCAAATGCAGTGGTTATTATGCTCCAGGTGTTGTGCTGGGGTCTCAGAGTACAAAACGGCACAGGCAGGTGAGAGAGTCAAAGTGTGTTTGTAAAATGACAAGGACTCCTCAAGTCAGGACCGGCCACACCGATTGTACCCTATCTTCTCCCTGGCCTTATACTCTCAAAAAAGGACAGCCACTGTCCTTGTGGCGACTGGAGGAGGAGAAAGTAGGGAGTGATGTCCAAAGCTGGGCCAGATATGACTGTGATTCTAGAACCTTCCCTAGCTTTTAAAAATGTCAGAGTTTGTTCTACTGGAATCGAGTCACAGTCTCCTCCAGTTCCCACCCTGCAATTTCCCTCACCCCATTTGCATTTTACAATTACAAAAATGCTGTGTGCTTGGGAGTCTATAATTCATTATTTCCAAAAGAAAGCTAAAAAGTGATACATGCTCATTGAATTTTGAAGTTAAACAAGTAGACAAATTTGAACAGAAAGTTTCCTGCCCATCTCTCGGAGACAAACCCCATTTAGTTTGTTCTATGCCTTTCCAGACCTTTCTCTGCATATGCTCGGTATGTATATGTATAATTCTCCCCTGGTAAAAGTGGAATCGTTCTATACAAACTATTCTAGAATAAACTTTCTCCGTTTATTGAGGGCACCGCATCCATATTCATACCCATATCGATACTATATCTGTATCTATTCCATGTCTATCTATATCCCAGCCATCGCTACAGCACCCTCATTCTTTTTAAAACTTGCATAGTGTTCTATTATGTGCATGTGTGCCCCAACCTTATGCAAACTCTTCTTCCTCATGGGTCATTTCTAGATGAGGCAATGAACACACACATCACACATACAGGCGTAAATTTTGCCTTTTGTGAGTAGGATCAATTTGATTTCTGTAGGATCAATTTCTAGAGGTAGAATTTTCGGTTAAAATCTCATGCTCATTTTTTAGTTGATGGTACTGATATTATCAGCCTCCAAAAAACCCACCCCCATACATGTATATCTCCATTCTTTTGTTTTGGGGGTTTTTTGGAGGAAGGGGGTTGAGACAGAGTCTCACTTTGTCACGCCAGGTAGAGTGCCATGGCATCATAGCTCACAGCAACCTCAAACTCTTGGTTTCGAGTGATTCTCTAGCCTCAGCCTCCCAAGTAGCTGGGACTATGGGCACCTGCCACTATGCCTGGCTAGTTTTTGAGACAGGGTCTCGCTCTTGCTCAGGCTGGTCTTGAACTTGTGAGCTCAAGCAATCCACCCACCTCGGCCTCCCAGAGCACTAGGATCACACTAGTGGGTGGGTGAGCCATCACGCCCAGCATCTCCTTTCTTTTCTATGCCTTGAAATATTAACTGAGCACCTCCAGGGGCCTGGAATGTGGCTGTGAACAAAACCAAGTTCTTGCCCTGGTGGAGCTTGTGGTCCAGAGAGGGAGGGAGACAATAAACAAATATAGAAACGATAACAGGTTATACAATGATCAGAGATGCAGGAAAAATAAAACAGAATAAGGGAGGGTGGTGCTTATGGCTCCAAAGAGTAAGGTGCCAGCCCCATATGCCGGAGGTAGCAGGTTCAAACCCAGCCCCAGCAAAAAATAAATAAATAAATAAATAAATAAAGGATGGAGGGGAGCTGGGTGAGTGTGGACCATTTTAGATGAAGTTTCCAGACGAAAGGAAAGTGTCCTCACCAAAAAAAAAAAAAAAAAGGCTCTTTGCTGAAACCCTCACCAGTATAGCCATTACCATAGTCTCTCCCCGCCCCATCCCACCCTTGTCCAAGCTTCCTTCCTTCCCCACCCCTTTGTCTCCCTCCCTCTAAGAGTCAGCAGTCTGGGGTAAAATAGATTTGTACTACACATATATTTGCAGTAAAATATCTTTTCCCATATCAATGGCTGAATTACCATTTATAATCCTTTTTCTGTGAATTGCCTGTTATACGACCTTTGCCCAGTTTCTGCATAGTGGTGTTTAATTATCTCTTACAGATTCATGTCTTTTTCCATAGAGAAGTTTAAAAGTTTTATGTAGACAAGTTTTCAATCTTTTCTAATTTTGGATTTTGTGGCTTTTTAAGTGGTCTTTTCTAGCCTAGAATTACATGAAAAGCTTCCCCAAATTGTATTTTTGTATTTTACGATGTTTCAGACCAGAATTTTCTTTTGATGGGGGTACATGGTATGAGGTGGGAAATCACATTTTTTTTTCCAATTGATATACCAAGTATTCTGGTATCATTTATCAAACAATACCTGGGTATTCCAACCGTGAACTCTGAAGCTAGACGATTTCAGCTAGAAAAATTGCTCCACCCCCTTCTGGGTTTGGGACCTCAGAGATGTCACTTATTCTCTGTGTCCCAGAAGTCTCATCTATCAAATAGGGATAAGACTGGTATCTATGCTTAGGGCTGTACCCACCTACAGTGGGCCTATGGTACACTAGAGTTCAGTGAGGCTCAAAGTGAGTTCAAGGTCAATGTTACATCTAAGTAAGGTACACATTCTGCTCAAATCAGAACCTGCAAGAGTGTTCTAACAAACGTGAACAATCTGTCCCAACAAGTGTGATAAATCCCCTTGTTAACCAACCCTTTAAGCCAGTGATCAACTGGTACTCAGCAGCCATGAGAGGATGTTAGGTGGGCCTTGAAATTTTCTCAAGGTCATTAATTAAATGATTTTTCAAAAGAAGTTCAAAGCACAGTAAGTATATTCTTTTTTGAACTCTTTTTTTCTGACCCACATAATTTAAGTGTGTCGTGGAAGTTTAACTCCAGGTTCAAGCGTGTCGTGAGATAAAAAAGGTTGAAAAACCCTCAACTCTGACAGTGATGCCCTGGGAAGAAAGGAAAAGGCAGGGCAGGCCAGAGCGCCTTCTCTCATCCTTCCTTTCCCACCAGCAAGCTGGAGGAAGAGGGTCGGTGGGACCTGGGCGCAGTGTGGAGTGAAACCAAGGCAGCTGGGTTAGTTTCATGTGGGTTTCCACTCTCTGGCAAGAAGGAGATAGATATTCACATTACAGGCTACAAAACAGGAATTGTGTGATTTCACTGACTCCACTTACAAGTTAACTGCTCTTATATTTGCATTCTAAATGAGCATTGGCTGATATAAAGGGGAACGGTAAAATGTATGCTAATTTTTCTTTTTTTTTCCTTACTCAGAAGGACATTAAAAAGCAAGTCTGACAAAACCCTGGGTCGGGTGTGGCTGGCACAGGTGGGAGGAACCTGTACCCCTTAACCAGGTCTCAGGGAGGGGCCTGACCACTAGCCCAGCTCGCAGAGACCCATGCAGCATGAAACTGCTCCCCTGAGAGCTTCTTCCCCCCGCAGCCCTTCTCCCCCAGAGGCCCGTGGGAGCTACCTACAGAGCTGGGGGTCTCAGACATAAAGACCACCTTCCAGGTACAGCCCTGGCCCCCTCCCAAAGTCCTGTCCCTCTGTAGCCCAGGTCTGCAGCTGTCTATTCCCAGCCCTGCCTCTTGCAAACTGCTTCACATGGGTTCCCCTGAGACAGGACCGTTCCCATGTATTTTTCAAAAATAAGGACTAAAAGCCACACGATGGTATCTGGCCAGTTCACTGAGGAGCCCAGAGAACCCGTGGGATTTCAGGCTTTCAGCCCTTCTTTAACCACAGTCCCTGTTATCAGTCGCCCTTCCAGTGGGAAGCACTGCAGCCAGCTTTGTGGCTTATCTTTGCTGAAAAGACTAAAATAGTCTGTCAGATTCCTCACTTAGAGTTTTTTCCCTTCCAGATACAGAGGGGCGGCATTTATCTCCTCCCCCCAGCTGCTATTCTCTGACCCAGCACAGGGGAACAATGCGCTTCAGTGTTCTTTCTGTCCCTGATGCTCTGCCCTTTCTAATCTCGCCCTCCCGGAGGGGTGCAATTTTGTTAAGTGGCTTTCTAACTAGCCAGGCTTCTGCCTGCTTGCCCTTGACCTCAGCATGGAGCTCGGGGTTAGCCAAGGTGGCGTCCAGCTACCCTCCTTGAGTCCTTGCACACCTGTATGACCACGACAGACACAGGCACAGGCACAAGAACCCTCTACACGCAGCACCTCATTTGCTCAGAGCAGCCTTCTGAGAGGAGAGAGTATGATTCCCATTTCACAGAAGAGCAAACCAAGGCACAGAGAAGTTGGGAAATGTTCAGGAGTGATAGGGCAGGAAACTTCACCCTTTCCTGGCCCTCTAACTCCCAAATCCACCCTTCTCCACGCCCTGCATCCGTCCACCCCGTGACAGTGGGCACAAATGCCACTAAGCATCCTCAGTGGGCCAGGCACAGGGCCCTGGACAGCATCTCCACCTGGTCCTCAACCACTCTGCATTCTCCACAAAATCCTCTCATTCTCCTCCTTTACTGAATGACTTTTACTGGGTATAAATTTAAGAATTCCTCTTCCCCTTCTGAGGTTTTTCCTTTCCATCCTACAGGAATCCATTTAAATTGAACCATCTCCAGAGATTTCTCTGGAAGTGCCTCAGGGCAGGTAGGGAGCCCACCCCCATGCCCAAGTATGGATCCAGGAGCTCCAGACCACCTCCAGGGGTGAGACTGGGAGTCTGCATTTTAGCATATCCAGGCCTCTGCCTGGCAGGTTCATACACTGGCACTTGGGAGCCACTGAATCCTTTAGTTTTTTGGTGCTTCCTAAACTTAATTATGCACCAGAGTCACCTGGGGATCTAACTGACATGCGGGTTTGGGTTCTGCAGGTCCAGAGCTGGGCCTGAGATTCTGTGTTTCTAACAGGCTCCCAGATAGGGCAGGTCCCAGGACCACGGTAGTAAGGGTTTAGCTTGTGGCTCTCCCCCCTTGATGACATTGGAATCACCAGGGGAGCTCTTGGTACTGAGCAGCCTGGGTGTCACTCCCAGAAATCGAGCAATTGTCCTAGAATCAAACTGAGGTGTCCCTCAGCTCAGTGGTGTGCTAAATCTGAGCTATACCGGCCTGCAAAAGCCTGTTGTTACCTTTTTAGGAATTTTGTGATCCCGCTGGTAAACGGAGCCATTAAATTGTATGAACTTAAAATTAAATAAGTTATAATAAAAACAAAGATAATACTGAAAACTCACCACTTCCTAATCATTTCACTACATTTACTCCTTCTGTATTCTTGAGGTTATTTGCAGATTTTATCCCCGTGTGGTGGGAACACTGCGTGATGGTGTACGCCTGCAGATTTCTGCCCAACTCCAAGTTCAGTGACGTCAGCTTTGGTGGGATCATTCATACACCACAGAAATTGAAAACACCACGAATCAGGGTTCACTTTCCCAGAAAGCTAGTTGGTAAATATCTACCAGCGCATCTGCAGTCCTCAACTACCTCCATGTGTCATAATCACCTGGGGCGCTTGATAAAAGTGCACTCAGCTGGCGTCTACCTAAGAGTCCCTGAATCCAGCTCTCTGGATACGGGACTTGGTTATCTGGGAAGTTTTTAGAACAAGTGACTCAGGTGGTTTCTTATCTACCATGAAGTTGCTTTAGAAGAAAGATTGTATCTTCCTAATTAACAAAACTCAAATTGGATTGAGATACTGTCCTCACTGGGTCCCCTTTTCTTTATGCTTTAAGAAGTCATCTCCAAGGCCTTTTGAAAAGACTTTTTATCTGGAATCCTGGGAGTTGTGGTTTTATTCAAATTCTGGGCAGAGCACTCCCCCCGCCTGGAAGTTTAATGGCGGTTCTGTTCCCTAACAGTCTCTGTCCTTGTCTCTAACCTCACACCCCAATGCATCAGCCTCTGATTTCTTCTTAATGAAGGCGTTGTGTTGCCCAGAATTTTCTATTCTCTAATGTCTCATCAGGCTGATGGCCAAGTCAGGCCTGTTTGAAATGGTTGAAAAGAACTGAGTCAAGAAACTAGGTTATTAAAAAAGCGTTCTTCCAGCCAGGCATGGTGGCACATGCCTGCAGTCCCAGCTACTCAGGAGGCTGAAGCAGGAAGATCTCTTAAACCCAGGAGTTTGAGGCTGCAAGGAAGCTGGGTCATGTCTGTGAATAGCTACTGCATTTCAGCCAGGGCAACACAGAGAAATCCAATCTCTTTAAGAAAATAGAAAGGTTCTGCCAAACTGTGTGCTCCAAATCTTAATTTATATTTGCCCATCCCTGGGATCATGGAACTGGGCAAAAGTGAGGATGGTGAGGAATGATCCTACAACTCTTACCGTTTAACCAACAGTTATTAAGCTCAGTATTTTCCTCAGTTTAGGTAAGAATTTATACATTGGTCCTCACTTGTTCCTCTAGCAACCCGACAGGCAGGTATCACAAAAGAGGAAATGGTTTGATTCAAGAAATGTGCCCAGGTGGATGGCATTCCCCGGGCCTTAACCTCTAATCATGCATGTTAGTTTTCTATTAAAGTGTGACAAATTACTCCAAACTCAGGGGCCTAAAACGACACACAAATTTATTATTTCACAGTTTCCGTGGGGCAGGAGTCTAGGAAAGGGTTAACTGAGTTCTCTACTCAAGGCTGAAACCAAGGTGTTCCCTGAAGCTACAATCCTTGTTGAGTTTCTGCCAAAGCCAAGTACCAATGGCATTATTTCTTACTTAATTGTCTTTACATAAACTCACTTTTTAAAAACCTCATTCTTGTCCTAAGCAATAATATCCATAAAAACTCCAGGTTTGATGGACAAGTGTTCCTTCTTTCTTCATTATATATTAAAATAAACATATCACTATTTAAAGAAAAAAATTTATGTTCCATCTAAAATTACCTTGTGCACTAACTGTACCCACACCACATTTAACTACTTCTGTACCACACCTGGGCTTCATGGCATTGGAACCCACAGTACCAGGCCCCAGGCACCTTGCCCGCAATTTCCATCACCAGCCAGCTGCAGAGAAGCTACAAAGTCCAGGACCTGGGTAATGGGAGGCCTGGAGTGAGGTGCATATTTTTCATTAAGAGGCCTCCATGAACTTGACACACACATTATCAGCACCAGAAATGAATTTCTACAGCATGTCCTCAAGTGTATACAGATGTCATGAGAAGCATAGAAAGTATCTTCCAATATATTCCAATTAAATTTGTCATTTAATCTTCACAAACAGTGAAGTAGTCACCATCATCCCCATATCACAGATAAGGAAACTGAGACTTGGGGAGTTACGGGACAGACTTAAATGCAGATGTAAGTCCTTTGATTCTGTTCAGTAATATTTTCCACAGCATCACTAGTCTTTCCTAAATGACTGCTAATTCTCCCCCCAGTGACTATTTTCCTTTCTCTTTTCATGACAGAGGTCACAGTTTTGCACCTGAGTATATGGCTGCTAGGAATAAAGACTGCCTTTCCCAGCTTCCTTTGCAGCTAAAGGGATGTGAGTGGAAGAGATGATGCAGGCATCATTACCTGGGAAGAGTCCTTCAAGAGAGTGAGAGTATCAGGTTGCCCCTTCTCCTTGCTGTTAGTTGGAATGCAGCTGTGATGGCAGGAGTTGCAACAGTCTTCTTGGACAATGAGGTAAGCTTGGAAAACGGAACCCATGCATAGTGAAACAATAGGTGAGGAGGTCCCTGGAAATATTACGGAGCAGAGCTGCCCTACTAGCTCTAAACTGCCTCCCTCTGGACTTGCACAGGAGAGAAATAAACCACCTCGTTTAAGCTATTGTGATATGGGTCTCTGTTATTCACAGCCAAGCCTTTCCATCATTAAGATAAAGTCACAGGGAGAAAGGGAAACAGCAAGGTTTCGATGTCCCCATTTGACAGAAAAGTCCTTTGTTTTCTTGGACACCCCACAGTGGTCTGTGAAAAGAGAGGTGGCCTGAGTCAGGCCCTGCAGATTGTACTTTGTAAAGACTTGTCCACTCAGGTGGAGCCTGGACCCAAGGCTTCAGTACCTGCCAACTACAAGCCAAGCAGTTTCTTCTGACAGCCTCTCGTAGTGATGTGTTTCCTGTAAGCCAACACCCAACCAGGAACTCAAAGAACAAAACCAAAGCAGCCCACTGAGCATGCCAGGCACCGGTAAGTATCAAAGCCAACAAGGCTGGCAAAACCGACACGGCCTTCCCTGAGCTTGGTGAGAATGTGGGAAATAGTACATGGCAGTAATAGAGGGTAGTCAAAACTTCCTTGGGGGTAGAGGGAAAATGAGCCAAGCCAAATAATGCCCACTCGGCAGTGGCAGGGGGAGAGAGAGAGAGAGAGAGAGAGAGAGAGAGAGAGAGAGAGGCCTTTGGCAAAGACACACTGAACAAGCATGGAAGATGCTGCTGGATAGAGGAAGGAGCAAACACGTCCTGAAGCACCTCCAACGCTGACCTAACTCTACTGGGTCTATAGTGCTGGCTCAGCCCCTGGAATTCTGCCGCAACATTTTCTCACTTCTGGAATTGTTATTTATCACATCAACAACAACTGGCGGTGGAATCCTTCCCAGCGTCAGCCACCTCCAGCCCTAACTCTCCACTGGATCCTTCCCAGGCGGTTTCACTGATGCTGCCAATATATGATTTCTGGATTATTGACTCTCTCCATCCTTCACCCTGAGCTCCAATGACAGAAACAATCCCGTTAGGCTGGTAGAAGGAAAACAATCAACTGCATGCTAGTATTTGGAATCTGAGAAATACAAGTGTCCCTCACCTGATGATGGGCTGCATCCAGACAACCCCACCTATAAACTGAAAATACCATCAATTAAAGACGCATTTAATATGCCTCCTGTACTGAACCTCACAGCTTAGCCTAGCCTAGCTTACATGTACCCAGAATACTTACAGCAGCCTATAGTTGCACCAAATAACCTAACACAAATCCTATTTTATAAGAAAGTTTTGACTATCTCATGTGATTTATTGAATCCTGGACTGAAAGTGGGAAACACAGTGATTGTATGGGTACCTGAAATATGGTTTCTCCTGAATTTGCACCACTTGGCACCATATAAACTTGAAAATAACGAGTCGAACTGTCATCGGTAATGATACCAGTATTACTATTTATTGCTCCAAGTATGTCAGGCATTGTGCTGAATAATTTATATTTTGAATCCATTGGCTAATATTTACAGTACATTTACTGCATACCAGATACTTTTTCATGGATTAACTCATTTCATTCTCTCAACAACTTAAAAGGTAGCTACTGTCCTTAGCCTCATGTTACTGATCGGGAAACTGGGGCATAGCAGTGGGAGAATTCCTCCAAGTCCCATAGCTAAGAATGGCTACACTCAGGGCTGACCTAACACAGGGCACCTTCTGCCACCTGAGAGGTAACAAACGTGAACAAGCACAGAGTGAACAGGGGCTGAGAGACTAAAGCATGGACACATTGGCACAGCTGTCACGGTGTCCTCTTACCCAGCTCCACCTCTCTCCACAAAACTTACCACTGTAATATGAATCATTCATTGTCACCATCCCACTCTCCCGTGTCAGCTCCATGAAGGCAAAGATTTTTTTTCTTCACTGCCATATCCAGCCCCCAGAACAGTGCTGAGCTCATAGTAGGTGGCCAGTTAATGTTGGAGGAAGAAGGGAGAAAGATAGGAGGAGGAAAGAAGGGAGGGGAGAAGAGGTCGAGGGATATTCAAGAGCATTGGAGCAGGGCTTGGAGGAAAAGCAGCTCTGCAGACAGTATGATAGGGGAAGAAAGGGCAGGCAAGTAGGTCACAGAATAAGACGCTGGGCTCAGATTCGGTTAGGGGTACAAAAACAAAAACAAAAACACAAGTAGATTTGATTGGAAAGAAAAGCCCGTGAGACCATACTGAAGATGGTACGAAGAAACCAACAGTTGGCCTTAGTCTAGGGGAGGCAACAGGGAGGGAGTGGGGGAAATAGCGTCAAACTAGAAACTTATGTTCTTTCCAGGGGGATGGAGTTAGGGAGAGCAGGAGGACATGTTCAACTCCAGCCAATTTTTGCCACATAGAGAGGCACCCTCCAAACTGTATTTTTGAGAAATATTCTAAATTTCTGCGTTGGCATCAAATTCCAAATTATTATTTTTGTTTTTTTCTTAAACGCTATGGGAATGAGGTGGAGTAGTGTGGTTGGACTAATCCTCCCACATATATTATAAAATCTGGGCAACATATAAAGAACTACTTGAAGTGTCTGGAGAACAAGCAGAAACAGATAGAAACTTGAGGAGTCTCTAGCCTTAAGGATAGGAAGTTGATGTTCAAGATTTGCATATCTGTGGCTTTTTGCCTGAGGACACTTGCCAAACCACTAGCAGCTAAGAGTGACAAAAAGCTACAGTTTTACTGGCTTAAGGTGTCAAGGATAGAGTTCAGGGCTAGAAAAGCAGTCAGAAAGTGAAGCGGTAAATGCTGGAGAGGAGGAGAGCTATAGCTGGAATAAACCTTGCACCCAAATCCTTGGCTGATTTACAAAATGACACGTATGCCGGGGAAAATCAGGAGCTACAGTGAAAAAGCATCATCTAGAAACTGAGAAGAGTTTTCAGTTCCTGCTGACTCTGAGGGAAGCAGTTTGGAGTAAGAGCCCATCCAAATTAACTGCCTGCTAGAAAAAAGATCACTCTTCAGAGGAACACAACAAAATCCAGAATCTCTACAACATGCCATGCGTGATGCCAAGTAGTGAATCATAAGTCACCAAATATGCGAAGAAGCAGGGAAATGTAGTCTATCGTCAAGAAAAGAAAAGTTAATAGAAAATGATCCCAGGTGTTGCAATGATTTCAGGCGAGAAATTTAAGCCAGCTATTCTGAACATCAATCTGTTCAAGGACTTAAAGAAAATATGCACATAATGAATTAACAGATGGAGGATCTCAGTAGAAGTTCAGAAACCATATGAAACAACCAAATATGGTTTCTAAAGCTGAAAACTACAATAATGGAAAGAAGAAGCTAGCTTGCTAGGTTCGTGTAACATTAGATTAGAGGCAGAAGAATCACTGAATTTGAAGACTGTCCAACAGAAAACACCCCATCTGAAGAAAAGAAAGACAAAGATTTAAAAAAATTAAAAAAAAACACACAGAGCTTTGGAGACCTGTGAGACAATTGCATGTGGTTTAATATACATGTAGTTGAAGTCCTGGATGAGGAGGAAAAAGCATGTGGGCAGGGGGAAAATGTGAAGAAATAATGACCAAAAAAGTTCCCAAATTTGGTGAAAGACTCAATTTACAAGTCCTAGAAGCTTGGCAAACCCCAAATAAGGTAAATACAATTAAAAAAAAAAAAAACTATACTTAGGAACATTATAGTCAAATTCCTGAAATCCAAATATAAAGTCTTGAAAGCAGTCAGAGAAAAACAAGATATTTCATGTCAAAAAATAATGATGTGAATTATAGCTGACTTCTGTTTAGAACCAATGAAATCCAGAAGAGAGTGGAGTATCACCTTTATGATGCTCAAAGAAAAAATAATCTGTCCACCCATAACCTTATCAAATGAAACCATCCTCTCTTCAAAAAACGAAAGAAAAATAAACATATTTCAAATACACAAAGACTGAGAGAGAGCACACCAATAAATGTGAACTATAAGAACTTCTATAGAAAGGTTTTCATCATGGCGAGAAATGATACCAAATACTAATCACTCAAACCCAGAGGAAGGAATGAAGATCACCAAAAAGGGCATGTATGTTTCAAACTGCCTCAAGGGCAGCATCTCAAGGAGGCCTGTATGTGAAATTGTGTCCCTGAAACTAACAGTAGAGATTTAATCACCCCTAATACCTGTCTCCCAAGTGTGAAGGTGGCAGGGTGCTCCAGGGCTGGGAGGAGAGCTCCTTGAGGGGGGTTTCTTCTTCCTTCCCTTTCTGATCCCTACAGACAAGTCCAAGGTTTTGTAATCTAGGAAGTGCTGAAGACCAGCAGGAGCGAGGCTGCCTCTGTGTCTACAAGCAGGTTGAAAGTCAAAGTCTCCCAAGCCCCCTGGGATATGGAACCCACAGGAGGCAAACTATTTGCTCAGTCTAGAGCAGGTGTCCTCACACTAGGCCCGTGGGCCACATGCAGCCCATCTAGGACATTTATCCAGCCTGCCAGGTGTTTTTGCTGCCGCTGCGTGTCCTGCTTAGCAGCCAACTCATCCTAGGGTCTGCGGCCTGGCCCTCTAACGGTCTGAGGGACAGTGAACTGGCCCCCTGTTTAAAAACTTTGAGGACCCCTGGTCTAGAGCAGTGGTTCTTAACCTTCCTAATGCCGTGACCCTTTAATTCAGTTCCTTATGTTGTGGTGACCCCCAACCATAAAATTATTTTCGTTGCTACTTCATAACTGTAATTTTGCTACTGTTATGAATTGTAATGTAAATACCTGATATACAGAATGGTCTTAGGTGACCCCTGTGAAAGGGTCGTTCGACCCACAGGTTGAGAACTGCTGGTCTAGAGGAAAGGCCCACAGAGGTCAAGAGAACTGAGTTCACGTTTGGAATCTTCCAGACTCACTGAGCTGGTTCTTCAGTCTCTCTCTCTCTCTCTAGAGATTGGGTTGAGAGAAAAAAAACAGTCTTGATTTTGTCTACCTTGCCTCACCATTGCAAAGTTCAAACATGCCACAGCTTATCGGAAATGTTCAAAGCTTTTTAGAAGCATAAAGAATTACTATGAAGAAGTGTCCCTTCCATACACACGCTATCTACATTATTTTCAGGATGTAAAAGTCAAAAGGGCAAACTGGGTTAAAAACACTCGGGGTTGGTGAGGATGTGGAGAAATCAGAACCCCTGTGTGTTGCTGGTGGGGATGCAAAGTGGGACTGTCCTTGTAGCAAACAGCATAGTGGCTCCTCAGAAAAACAAAACGCAACGTTATCACAAACTCCAACAATTCTGATTCTAGATATATAGACAAAAGAATTGAAAGCAAAGGCTAGAACACATACACACCAGCGTTCGTGGCGGTGTTATTCACGAAGCCAAAAGGCAGGAGCAACCCAAACGTCCCTCAGTGGACGAGTGGGTAGACAAGATGTGGCACATCCAGGCAGTGGAACATTATTCAGCTTAAAAAATGGAGGACATTTTGACACCTGCTAATACAACCGGGATGAATCGGCAGGATGTTATGCTCAGTAAAATATCAGGCACCAATGGGATAAATAGTGCTTGATTGCACTTACATGAGGTACCTAAAAGAGTCAAATTCTGAAGACAGCAATTGGAATGGTGGTTTCCAGGGGCTGAGGGGAGAGGGGCAGGAGGGACTGTTGGATGGGTGTAGAGTCTGGGAAGATAATAAAGTTCTGGAGATGGGTGGTGGTGATGGTGGCACAACAATACAAACAGGCTTGTGTTGTAGCCTTAAGATGGTAAGTTTTGGGTTATGTACAAGGACGTGAACATACTTAATGAATTGTACACTTAAGTGATAAGATCATGTGTATAATTTCACCATAATTTTTTAAAAAACTTTTCAAGATCACTTGGGATCCCCCAAGATACAATGGGTTTCTTTCTTTCTTTCTTTTTTAAATTAAATCATAGCTGCGTACATGAATGCAGTCATGGGGTACAGTGTGCTGGTTTTATATACAATTTGAAATATTTTCATCAAACTGGTGAACATAGCCTTATGGCATTTTCTTGGTTATTGTGTTAAGACATTTATATTCTACGTTTAGAAAAATTCACATGTACCCTTGTAAGATGAACCATGGAAGAAGCCCAAGTGCCCGTCGACCCACAAATGGATTAATAAATTGTGGTATATGTACACCATAATGGGTTTCTTAAACTGAAATTTCCCTGGGGTGTGGACTCCAGGGTCCCCGATCTCTTGAGGCCAACAAGATGTCACTCAGAGCCTCAGGACAGAAGGACCAGCAACTCTGTCCAGAGTCTAGAGCTAAGCAGAGGTGCAGGTAACCACACGCGCCGTCTTGCTCAACGTGCCTCTATGCGTGATCCCACTTTCATGGCTTCTAGGGTGCCCTTTCCCTCCCATACCAGACTGTGCATGTGTAATAATATTGACTAATATAGGGTGATGCCTGTGGCCTAAGGAATAGGGCGCTGGCCCCATATACCAGAGGTGGTGGGTTCAAACCCGGCCCTGGCCAAAAACTGCAAAAAAAAAAAAAAAAAGTATGTATTAATATAACCACTTACCAGTCAAACTTAATCCTCACAACCTCAAGTAGGTACTACCACTGCCTTGATTTCACAGATGAGAAAACTGAGGCACAGAAATGTTCAGCCATTTGCCCAAGGTCACCCATGCAGTTGAGGACACTGATGGAATGCAAAATAGACTGGCTTGGTAGCTCCATTCTTTCTGAGCTAAGATGAGCTACGCATCTCACTCAGGAGCAAAGGGCCTTCCAAAGGCAGTGAGTCTCTGTCGTTGATTTGTTTGAGTTTTTCGTGAAGTCGGTCTCATCGGAGAAGCTGCTGCCTACAAGGACGCCGGCATCAACCTTCATACTGATTGCCTTCCACGCCCCAGACACCACCTTCTCTAATCCTCACAACGATTCTGCCAGGTGGGAAGGTATTGCCCCATTTCAAGATGAGGTCAATGAGGCTGGGAGTGATTAGCTAACTTGGCCGGGGGGAATCTATGCCTAAGCTTGAGAGCCTCACCCCTAAGCCCAGCCATGGCTGACCAGAGCCAGCTTTGTACTTGGCATTAGGCAATATCCTTGCTTGTCCCCGAGGCTTGCCACTGGCACCTGGTGGGTGGAGACCACGGGTGCTGCCAAATATCCTACGGCACACAGGACAATCCCCACAGCCAGAATGACAACAGCGCTGACGTTGAGACAACTGCTTACATTCTAGACCGCGATTAAAAGCAGTGCAGGGGACCTCAGTTTTAGGATTTTTAAATTTCCCCCAAAGCCTTAAAATACACACCGCAGCACGTCAACCGTGGCTATCTCTGGGTGGTGAGAATGCTGGTGAGTTTTACTTTCTTCTTTTGGCAAAACTGCGTTTTTCTAAATTATCTTCAATGAATATGCATTAGTCTTATAATCAAATAAGTTTTGGCTTTTTAAAGAAGTCCTCTCAGGCTCTGAGTTGGAGAACCCTTCTGGGTTACCATTGCACTATCCGATGCCAAGTTTCGGCAGGGTGGGTGCCCACGCTGGGATTTCACCCTTCTGAGCCTAGATCCTTGTTGCAACTGTGGTAACCTCAGGCCTGTGCCGTGGTGGTGCTTCCGGCTGCCTGAGCAGGGACCAGGCACAGCAGAGCTAAGTGCTTTGCGCAGATTTGCCCATTTCAACTTCCCATAAGCCCATGAGATTGGCCACTGAACCTCAGAAGGGAGAAGCAGCTTTGCCCAAGGTCATGCACGCAGTAGGTGATAAAACGGAGACTCAATCCAAGAACTGTTTGATTCCCTCCCTGTTCTCAACTTCCATTCGGAGTAAGGACCCAAGTAATAGGAAACTTTGTTCTTCCTGCCCACAAAGGAGACACTTTGTAAAGATTGCCCTTGAGAGACAGTTGCAGAGTCGCGTGCAGCTGACGTCCTGGAGCTCCCTGGGCACAAGACTTCTGTCTTCTCTCTCGTTCGTTCTGTTCTTCCAAGGCCCAACAGGATCTGGGCTCAGAACAGCTCTGTAATCAACACCTGGCCTGCATCAAGGACGCTGCCTTGCTGAAATCCTCCCAGGAAGAGGATAAAAGCCAGACCAGCTGGAAGAGAGAAAAGGAGCAAATCCAGAAGCTCCTCGGAGGCCCCAAGCCCCTCTGCCTTCTCCCTGCCTCCTCTGTGAAGGAGGAAGCTCCTCTGGGGTGAGCCATTGCCAGGCTGCAGGCTGAGCTCAATGGAGCACCCTAAAGCACCTGCTGCTCCCCCAAATGTGGCCAGTCAGCTCTGGGATGTGACCCATATAGGCTGCATCGCTAGAGTTAGCTTGTATGTTAGCACAAGTATGTCCCGTGAAGTGTTTGGGACACGCTCATACTTACAAGTTGTTTGTTGTTGTTTATTTGAAGTCCCATTTCTATGAACTAAAGGCTAAACCACTAGCCAGGTCTGTCCTGAGCACCACTGTCCCCCACGGCCTGGACAGAGAAAGGGCTTGGTAAACACTCACTGAGAGCAGGGGAGAAGGTGCCCCCAGCTGCCTGCATTTTCCTTCTTGCCCCTTCTCCCTTGTACAGCCTGCCGGGGCCACACTGAGCTTTTCTCATTCTCCACTGTCACCTGCCTCTGAGCCCACTTCCCTCCCAGCCCCATGTCACCCTCAAATCTTAGCTTTCCCTTGACTCGCACCTGCTTCCATAGTGAGAACACCTGACCGCTCCAAGCACACAGAGTATGCCTGGCATTGCCCCAAGCACGCTGGTGTTCAGTCAGCCCTCCTGGCATCAGGTCAGGAGGGTAATCCCTGTGCCAACTTCTGTGTGCAACCAGGAAGGGGAGACTGGAGTTCCAAGCCAACAAGTCCAGCTTAGATAATAATACATACTGTCAACCAACATTCATTGAGTGCTCACTGCATTCCAAGCACTTGCAAACTGTTTGATGTGTTTAACTAAAGTCCCACAACAACCCAATGGGCTGTAAGTACTACTGTTGTCCCCATTTTACAGATGAAGAAACTGAGGCCCAGGGAGGCTGGATAAGTCGCTCAAACCACACAGCCAGTGGCAGAACCAGGAGTCAAAACTATAGCAATCCAGCTTTGGAGCTTCACTCACACCCTCTCCACCAAGCAGTCAATAAACACTTACTGGTGTGGCTGAGTCAATAGATCTTTCAAGATACTTAACAAGACCTTGACAACAAACGTCTGAAATAGAGGATCATTGTAGAGGGGTGGAAACTTGAGGCACAGACAGTACCATACCCACAGGTTATGGAGTCAGAACATACTCCCCATCTCTAGACAAGACACATTCTTTTCTTTAAAGTATTCCTTAAGCCCCAACATTATTATTGTTTGACAATAATAAACAATATGCTATATAACAATAGCTAAGGCTGAGAGGGTGCAGTTTGCTTGCTGAGTGCTGAGGGCTTCACTCATCCTCTGTGATAAGACTTCTGAGCAGAGACGATGATTATCCTCATCTCATCAGTGAGGTTCAAGATGGCAAAGTGCCCCCCCCCCACCAGGTCCCGTGACTTCTTGTAGACAAACTTGGCATCAGATCCCTGGCCGGTCTTACTGTAAAGAACAGGCAGGGACAAAGCTAGCCTCTCTGTCCCCAGGAGAAAGCCACATAGCATGAGGAAGCTGCATTTTTTACTGGAAGGATCACTAACATAATGGATTTACCCCTATTCCTTCCATTTTTTCCAAAACAAGGACTCAAACCAACTGAACTCAAAGTCTGTTTACTGCTTTTTGCATTAACTGATGGCATCAACTGTGTTGGAAGCAGTGCTCTGGGTGCTGGGTATAAGGTTTACCAGGACCACGTCATAGCTCCCCAACCAGGGCAGGGAGGGAATCAAGAAAACTTAGCTCAGCAGCTAGGATGCCAGCCACATACACCTAGGCAGGTGGGTTCAAACCCCGCCCCAGGCCTCCTAAACAACAATGACAACTGCAACAAAAAAATAGCCAGGCATTGTGATGGGCACCTGTAGTCCCAGCTACTTGGGAGGCTGAGGCAAGAGAATCACGTAAGCTGGTGGTTCTCAACCTTCCTAATGCTGCGACCCTTTAATACAATTCCTAATGTCATGGTGACCCCCCAACCATAAAATTATTTTCGTTGCTACTCCATAACTGTAATTTTGCTACTGTTATGAATTATAATGTAAATATCTGACATGCAGGATGTATTTTCATTATTACAAAGGGGTCATGACCCACAGGTTGAGAACCACCAGCTTAAGCCCAAGAGTGTGAGGTTGCTGTAATCTGTGACACCACGGCACTCTACCAAGGGGGACATAGTGAGACTCTGTCTCAAAAAAAAAGACAGGTAAACTACTGGGTGATTCCACACAGAGGCCTGGGGAACCTCTGAGGCCACCCAATCCCCGAATGGAGAGTTAAACCTAAGACGAGACATGAAATGTATTAGTTGGGGTTCTCCAAAAAAATAGAATAATAAGAGTATACTTATAAAAATTGGCTCACTTAACTATGTAGGCCAAAATGTCCTATAATGTGCCATCTGTAAGCTGGAGAGCCATGGTGGTATAGTTCTGTTCAAGTCCAAGGCTCAAGAACCAGGGCAGGTCAGAGTGTGACTTGCACTCCAAGGTTGAAGGTCTGAGATCAAGAAGGTGTAGGGGACAATGTGTGTCACAGTCTGAGTCTCAAGACCCAAGAACTAGGAACTCCATCCAATGCCCAGGAGCAGGAGAAGATGGATGTCCCAGCTCAACAGAGACCAAGTTCCTCTTTCCTCTGCCCTTTTGCTCCACTGGGGACCTCCATGGGTTGGATCATGCCCATGTATGTCGGGGAGGACATCTTCCTTCCAAATCAGTTACTGATTCAAGTGCTTACCTCTTCTGGAAACACCCTCAGAGAAGCACCCAGAAATAATGCTTCACCAAGCCAGCTGGGCATCCCTTAGTCCAGTCAAATCAACAAATAAAATTAACCAGCACATGGAGGATGAGTAGGAACCAGCCAGGAGAAGGGGGAGGGACAGAGGGACAACCCCTGCAAAGGCAAGGAGGCCAGCTAGAGAAAAGTCCACTGTGAGTACTAAGGTGGCTCAGGGTCCCTGGAGTACAGGCCGTGCAGCTGGGAGGGTAACCCTGAGAGGCTGAGGTAAGGACTGGACCTGGAGGACAACGGGGAACCACAGACACAGTTTCTGCTCCCTGCTGACCCGTGCACTTTCCCCCTGCTTCCTGGCCCCTTGGGGTGGGAAAGGGCCATGTCACTTCTTCTGGCCAGCGGGCTGTGAGCAGCAGTGAGACCTGATCCTTCTTGGCTGAGCATTTTAGAGCTAGTGTGTGACCTGGAGTTCTCTTCCCCTGCCACAGGGCAGCAGAAGCACATGGAGCTCTGAGTCACCATTGGGCATAGAGCACCCCTGGAGAGGTCCCAGATCTAGAGGCACCGCAGACTGTGCGTGAATGAAAAGTAAACATCCAGGTCAAGCCGCAGAGATTTTGAAGTTTGTTTACAGCAGTGTGGTGTGGCCAAGTCTAGACTAACTAAATCAGAGAGTAGAGGACAGGGCAAGTCCGGTGACTCATGCCCGGGCAGAGGCTTTGGGTAGACAGGCTTCATGGGTATCAAATATTTGGGTTTGGGGTAAATGTCTGCAAATGAGCTCATTCCCATCGAGATTCAACTCTGCTCCACGGTTCAAAGCCTCAGTCCTGTACTTTAAGGGTACGTGGTGAGCAAGTGGTCAAACCAAGGGAAGAACAGAGGCTGGACACCTGCCAGCCAGCCTGGACTCAGCCTCCATGGACAAACATACGGAAGGGGCCTCAGGGGCTTGTGTCACCCCTGGTCAGCCACCTTCTCCTTGGCCTTCTCACCTGAGCATTTACTCTAGGCTCCTTTACAGCCTGGAGTGGGACGTGTCCCCCAAATGTGGCCCATGAACCATGGAAGCAGGTCCCCTCAAAGGCTGTAGAAAGCAGATCTTCTCAGATCAGAAGGCATGGGCTTACAAAGACGGAGCCGCTCACTACGCCCTGCCTCCTGCCCAGAACGCAGAGGATGGGCAGGGACACAATGCCTGGGGCTGTGGCAACCATGTGTTTTAGGGCGGTAAGATAAAAATCCAAGGTCAACCCAGAAAGAAGGCCAGGAAAGCGTTTATGTCCCCATGACATTGTTACAATATGAGCTATTTTTGTGCTTCTGCTGCCCAGATCTCTTGTTAGGGCAAGAGCAAATATTCTCATCCTTTGAGCTACTGCTCCTGGGAGGCTTTGCTATTGGTAACCAAACACACCTAAACTGAAAAATACGACCAGTCAATGGGTAGTGTAAATGGTTATCTCAGCCCAGGAGAATGGATCCCACTGGGAATTAAAGAAAACAGTTGACTCCTAAGGCTCGTGGTCATATCTGCCTCAGACATGTCGGAATCTGAGAGGCAGAGGGGCCCCAGCGGGGGGTTTTGCATCTCCTGAGTTTGAGACCTTGGCCACTGCTCCAGCGTGCAGGTCACAGCCATTCTAAGTCTGTGTTAAAAGCTTCCGTCCCCATGCTGGGATCTGAGACTGATACGATGTTTCTCACATGTCCTTCCCAAAGCTCAGCGTGCAGCTCACAGCCATCTGTGAAGGGCACTTGTGAAGGGCATAATCCTTATCCACACTCTGGGCATCTGCAGGAGGCTGCAGTGGCCTCCCACGGACAAATCCCTGCTCCTCCATCCAGTCAGATCCTCGGCCTCTCCCCTTTCTGCGTGGATAAGCAGAAGGCTGAGGTCAGAGAGGACACACCAGTGTTTTCTTGGCTTCTGTTATTTTGTCTGCAGCCATCTCACGGACGTAATCTTTAAATCATAGAAAATAAGCATGCAAGGGACTTTGGTGAACAGTGGGCCTAGGGCATTCACTTTACAGAAGAGAAAACTAAGGCCTCGAGAGGAAGCAGGGTTGGCCCAAGCTCATGCTGTAACTTAGAGACAAAGCCAGACCTACAACCCAGGTCTCCACAGGTGTAGAATCATCTCTTAAACATAAACCGGATGCATGGACCTGTATGCACATTCAGGTGTTATAATAAAGTAGACAGTCGTTCCATCCTCATTTGCAATGAGACCCTAAACTGCTTGTGGTCAAGTGCTTATAAGGTAGAGACTCTATTCTTTTTTTTTTTTTTTTGAGACAGAGCCTCAAGCTGTCCCCCTGGGCAGAGTGCTGTGGCATTACAGCTCACAGCAACCTCCAACTCCTGGGCTCAAGCGAGTCTCCTGCCTCCGCCTCCCAAGTAGCTGGGACCACAGGCGCCCGCCACAGCGCCCGGCTATTTTTTTTTGGTTGCAGCCATCATTGTTGTTTGGCGGGTCCGGGCTGGGGATTCGAACCCACCACCTTAGGTGTACGTGGCTGGCGCCTTAGCCGGTTGAGCTATAGGCGCCGAGCCTAGAGACTCTATTCTAATTGGCTGGTTATTTAAAGGGGCTTATTGCCTCCCGTAACTGAAAAGTCCAGGGACAGATCTGACTGGACCCAGTAGGTTAAGAGATGTCCTCTGGACATTTCATCCCCTTGCTCTGCCATCCTCCACATGGACTCACCCAGCCCCACCCCGCCCAAAGTGCTAACCATGGTCAGGGGACGTGGCACTCAGCCCCTTCCCAACTCCCAAACAGGAGTGGGCATGTCCCCCAGCAGGGCCCTGGAGCTGCCGTCAGAAGAGGCCGGGAAAGGGGCTCATAAACAGAAAATGTGCAGCCCAGTGAGGAAGGGGCTGTAGAGTCCCTTTGTTTCCCCTGGAGATCCCTAAGACCCTAAAAGCAAAAAGACTCCCATGAATGAGTGAATGAATGAATGAGTGAATGAACGAATGGTGGGTGTTTAGTAAACACTGAGTGGCTGACATCACTCCATCAAGCACAAGTTAGTGCCTGTGCTTATGTCACTGCCCACAAGGACGGCCCTATCTCTCCTCACATTTCCCATTCCCACCCAGAGCTCTCTACAAGATGTCAAAGCCCATGGGTAGCCAAGGCAGGAGCCACCCATTTGGGGTCTTTTGATGGATCAGGAAATGCCCTAACACTGGCCAAAGGCTGCTTCTGCAAGCGCTCTGCTGTGATGGGAGGGATGACCTTGGCCACACAAAGGACCCCTGTGTGGTGAGGAAGGGCATGGGCCCAACCCTGGTCCAGATCGCAGCTTGCACCTGTTAGCTGAGGGTCTTCCTGCACCTCACTGTCCTCATCAGTAAGAGGGGGATAATGCTGACCCTACCTGGGGAGACCGCGTAAGGTCTTGTGACTATATGAAATACCCTGGGCATAGTGCTTGGATAGTGCCATGGGTGACCATGACTGTGACTGTCCTTGACCCACTGTTGTCCGATACACTTACAGGACCAATGTGTACTTTGCAAGGAGCACATCTCCCCTCCCCAAGGAGCACACTACCCCTCACCAGGGATACAGACACACTTTGATAATAAGGAAGGGGGAGAGGTACCAAGTAGGAGAGCAAGGCTAATCCACAGGCTACCCCAGTCTATAAAGAACTTCTGCAAAGCCTGACTCAGTCCTCCCAATAATCCCAGGAGGTAGGTCCTGCTATTGTTCCCTTTATACAGATGAGGAAAATTGAGGCTCAGAAAATCTAAGTCACTTGCCCATTTACATAACTAGGAATTGACTCCAAGATCAGTGCTCCTTCTACTGCTTTTAATCTCAGACTGGAGCCCAAGACACTGCTCCCACTCCTGAAACCCTCCCTCCCTGGAGAGGAAGCCCTGGTCACTCCCCGGAAGACAGTTTGTGGCACCTGTGAAACAGGACGTGGATGCACACGGAGCCAGATGCTAAACATCCTCTTTACAGCCCTCTTCTTCCCTGGTTTATGAGCACCATGCTACTTCCTGCTGTGACCTGGGGCAGATGGCTAAGCCACCCTCTGCATCCCCTTCATCTCCGTGGCAAGGATGGTGCTGTGCCTCCCTCACAGGCTGCTGTGAGAGTCAAATAAGGGTAAACGATGTGTGCAGAGGGCTCGGCACAGAGCCGGGTGTGCAGTAGCATCAGTGCATGTCAATGCTCTGTCTGACCTTTTTAATCTTACCCAGCCCTGCCTGCATCTCGTCACTTGTCATGTAGGTTACAGTCAGCACCTAAAAGCTTCCGTCCTCTCAATGTTTATCTGTCTCTTCTCTGTGGGATTGCTGGGGGAGGGCTGCAGTCACAGGGTCTGTGTCTCCATAGCCTCAGTCCCCTGGCTCTATCCACTCCAAAGGAGATGGATAAACACTTCAAATGATCCCCACTACTGTGCTTTGAGAAGAGCCTCACAGCCCCTCTCGGAGAGGCTCTGCGTGGAAGCACAGCCGAGGGCTTCCGTGATAGCCCACGCTGTGCTCCTGGAACTGGGCTGTGTTCCTGCTGATCCCAGCCCATCACACACGGTGTTTACTTTTTCACCTTCCTTGGCCTGTGAGTTCGGAACTCCGAAAGTCAAGTGTCTTTGACATTCCATCGGTAGGGATTTCTCAATAGCTGCCAACATAAGCCCGATTCTGGAAAACTTAAGTGGGAAAAAAATGTATTGGAGGAACGTGGGTGTAGCACCGCTATTCACAACAGCCAAAAGATGGAAACAACACCAATGTCCACCTGCTGGTGACTGGTTTAATGGATGTGGTGCGCGGGCACAGTGGACTGTCATGCAGCCTTCAGCAGGAAGGAAGCACTGATGCTGCTAGGATGTAAACGACCCTTAAACACAATTTGTTAAGTAAAAAAGCCAGACCCAAAGGTCACATATTGCTGGAGTGTCCAGAACAGCTAAGTCTATAGAGACAGGATGCAATTTTGCTGTGACTAGAGGCTGGGGAGAGGCAGGAAGAGGAAGTGATGGTTTCATGGGGAGGAGGTCTCCTTTGGGGGCCATGATAATGTTTTGGAACTAGATTGAGGTGATAGCTGCACAACATTGTGAAGATGCTACAGGCCACCGAATTGCACTTAAAAATAGTATGTCATAGGAATCCTACCTCACATTCTTTCAATGCATTTTTTTCCCACTCAAGTTTTCTAGAATTGTTTTATGTCACTGGCTATCAAAAAAATCCTCAATGATGGAACGTCAAAATGCTTTGTTTTCAGTGTTTCAGAACGCACAGCCCACGGATGGAGATTAAACTGTTAAAGAGTTTTTTAAAGAAAAGAGAAGAGGGACTGGCCCCCCAAATGAAGGAAAAGCTGAGATCCGGGCTTGAGCAAGGGCAGGGAGAGCAGCACCGAGTGGGCATCCTCAGCAAGGCTGCGTCCTGCCCTGAGTCGGCACCAGCCATGATTGGTCCTTGAGTCAGAGACTGAGACCAGCCTCAGACCTGTCCTACCTCAGCCAGGAGAGCACAGGAAGCCTGGATTGACAGTCTCTCCAAGTTACACAAGAGAAGAGAGACGTTGCCAGAAAAAAGGAGACAGCAAGTGGAAAGACAAAACTTACAGATGTGAAGGTAGGGAACTGGAGATGTGAGCTGAGGCAGGGACAGGGGTCACCTGTATCCCTCCCCCGTCCTTTCTAGGTGGGGCCCATCTCTGAAGGAGTGCAGCTGAGAGTGACTCAACCCACCCCCTCTGTCAGAGAAGCCCCAGGTCTCCAGCCCCAGGCTGGGGCGTGGACAGGCACATGGCCCTGACAGAACCAATGCAATCCTCACAGGAACTTCACAGAAAGACCCTCTTTCTGCAGGAGTCTGTGGGAGGCCACCACCTACTGTGTGCGTCTGAGCTGGGGGTGGGCTCAGATGCGTCTGAGCTGAGTGGACCGAGCATTGAGGAGGGGAGGTTCCCCAAAAGGAAATCAAGATGCTGCTTCCAGAAGAAGAGAGAATGTGGGCTGGGCTGGTCAAAACAACAGATGGTCATCACAGACATTATCATCAGAAGGTTCCAGAACTGTGCTGATGTGCTGCCAGTATCAGCCGCAGGTCAAAGGGTGATCCTAAATTACCCAGGCCACGTAACCCTCAATTCCCAGCTTCTGGAAGGGATAGTCCAGGTCAGAAAGTGGTTCACAGACCCCAGATGAGGCAGAGTATTTGAATCAGCTCTCCGGGGTGGTTGCAGGAATCTGATTATTAAGTTTTGTTTGCAACTCATGGCTGTCTTACTGACAGTGTAGTTATTTTGTCAGGATGCTTCTCCAGGCCTGGCTTTGCTTTCTCCCAGCAGCCTCCCTGGGGCTTGGTTGCACATGGAAGCTGGATGTAGATGAGCCAGGAGCCTGCTGGAGCAGCAGGACACAGAGGTGCAGACGCCACAGTGAATGTGGGATGAGGCTGAGAACCTCTCTCTGCTGGGGCACCTCTGTCACCTGCTCACCCCCCATCCTATCTTCTTAGAAATGACTTCTTACCACCTAGGTGCCGTCCACCAGCTCCACCACCTCTCAAACCCACTCTGCCCCTGTTCCTGTGCCTTTTCCATCCTACTGTATTTCCCAAATTCCAGCCTTTTCTCTGACCCATCTCCAAGTCTCCTCTGAACAGCATCTGTCTCACAGTTCTCTGTACCTCTACCTTTGGCCACCCAGAAGCCATCACTATCTCTTCAAGAATCAAATCTGACCCTACTGTCCACTGCTCTCACTCATCAACATCCTTCAATAGCTCCCCATTGCCTTCGGAATAAAGTCCAGGCTTCTTGGCGTGGTTTAGAGAGCCTGCGTGATTCAGCCACTACCTAACTCCCCTACCTTCCTGTTACTCTTCCACAGTGACGTTCTTGGGCTCCATAAACACAATATGTTCCCTTACCTCTCTGGGGCCTTTGCATATGCTGTTCCCTCTGCCTCTAACACTTTTCCCTCACTTGCTTTTCCTGCTTCCTTTAGTCATCTTTAAGTTCCCATGAGAGAAACCCCTGGCAACTTGGATTGCCTGCAGGATGTTAGGTACCCTTCCCTCTGGCTCCCACCGCACCTTGCCCTTTACAGTCAAGGATAAATTATTCATTTTTTATTTTCTGTAAAACACACATGGGGCAAGCAACCTTTAAGAAGTGACTTTGACCAACTTGTTCACTGTTTCCTCAGCATAGTGCTTGGCATATAATAGGTATCCAGTAAATATTTGCTAGATGAAATTACTTTTCCAAACATTTATTAGTTCTCATGGACACTTTCAAACTTTTCTTGAGGCATAGCATACATGCAGAAAAGTGTCCAAGGCTTAAGTGTACAGCTCACAGAATTATTAAAAAGCAAGCACGCCTGTGTAACTACAACCTAGGTTAAAAAAAAAAAAAAGAATATTAAAGGATCCCAAAAGACCTGCTATGCCTCTTACCAGCCATTCTTTTCCCCTCCTTTTCAAAGGTAACCATATTACTGACTTCTAAGACAATAATTGTTCTGCCTGCTTTTGAACTTTTTGTTAATAAATTCATATATATAATGTTTTATATCAATTAACTTTATATCAATACAATAAGGACTCTCTTCATGTCTGAGTTCATTCACTTGATATTGGTTTTGAGATTTATTTATACTGTTGTGATAGTTACAATTTGATCATTCTTATTTCTGTGCAGTATTTCATTGTGGGATACAAATTTTTGTCCATTCTACTGTTGATGGACCTTAGGATAAATTCTAATTTGAGGATATTTATATCTTTGGTGTGCAGATATACATAATTCTGTTGGATATATACTAAGAGGGGAAATATTGGACCAGAAAATATGTGTATTTTAATCTTAAATAGATCTGGCAGTTTTCAAAACTGTATGAATTTATACTTTTTTTAAAATTATTTTTTATTAAATCATAACTTTGTACATTGATGCATTTATGGGGTTCAGGGTACTGCTTTGACATACAATGTGAAATGTTTACATTGAACTAAGTAACACATCCATCACAATTATACTCATTTCTTAATAGTTTTGAAATATACCATTGCATCATGTACTTTAGGTGAGGTCCCCCTAAATACCCTCCCCCCTCCCATATCCCCCCTTCCCTCCCCTCACTCTCCTCTTCCCTTCTACTTTCTGGACTATAGTTATGTATTGCCATTTGTATGAGTGTATAGGTGGTTATATATCAATTTCATAGTAGCATTGAGTATATTGGCTACTTTTTTTCCATTCTTGAGATACTTTACTAAGAAGAATATGTTCCAGCTGCATCCAGGTAAACAAGCATAAGTAAGAGTTCTGGTTATTTCATATCCTCACCAATACTTAGTATGATTGGTCCTTTTAACTTTAGCCATTCTGTTGGATCTGTAGTAGTGTCTCATGGCAAATTTTGTTTGGGTTTCCCTTAATGATCAATGATGTTGCATCCTGGTTCATTGGACATCAATCTTCTTCTGTGAAGTTTGTTTAGATTTTTTTTTCTATCTTTTAGGTCTTTTTCTTATTGATTTCTAGGAGTTTGTTATATATTGTCAGTATGACCCTTTTTTTCAGTCATTTGTATTGCAAACACCTCTCCCATTCTCTAACCTGTCTCTTTACTTCCTTGATGTGCTTTGATGAATAGGAACTCTTAATTTTAATGTAATCCAACTTACAGGTCTTTAATTTATTATTAATGCCATTTGTGCCATTCTTTAAATATCTTTCCTTGCCCCAAAGTTATGAAGATATTCTCCTTTTCTATTCCAGCAACTTTATTGTCTTATTTTTATAGTTGGTTCTAAAATCCACCTGGAACTAATAACTTCCAGGTAGAGGTCATTATTTTTCCCTGTGAATCACTGATTGACCTTTGTCATAAATTATGTTCCATTATATTTGTGGATCTGTTTCTGCAACTTCCTATTCTTTTACACTGGTCCATTTGTCTATCCTTGTGTCAACATTACACTCTCCTGATTATTGTTACTTGTTAATAAATCTTAATATCTAGCAGTGTAAGCCCTCCAACTTTGTTCTTCTTTAAGAGTGTCTTGGTTATTCCTGGACTTTTGCCTTTTCATACATGTTTTAAGAATCAGCATATTGGTGGGGTAGATGGCTCACACCTGTAACCCTAGCACTCAAGATTGGTAAATTTCTTCAGCTCGGGAGTTTGAGACTGGCCTGAACAAGAGCAAGACCTGGTTTCTACTAAAAATAGGAAAAACTAACCAGTCATGGTGGCTGACACCTGTAGTCCAGCTCCTGGGAGGCTGAGACCAGAGAATTACTCAAGCCCAAGAGAGTCTGAGGTTGCTATGAGCTATGATGATGCCAAGGCACTCTATGTAGGGCAACAGAGTGAGACTCTGTTTTAAAAAAAAAGCATTAGCTTATCAATTTCTTTCTTTTTCTTTCTTTTTTTTTTTTGTTGAGACAGAGTCTCAATATGTCACCCTTGGTAGAGTGCCATGGTGTCACAGCCCACAGCAACCTCCAACTCTTGGGTTTAAGAGATTCTCTTGTCTCAGCCTCCCAAGTAGCTGGGACGACAGGGGTCCACCACAATGCCTGGCTATATTTTGGTCGTAGTTGTCACTGTTGTTTGGCAGGCCCAGGCTGGGTTCAAACCTGGCAGCTCCAATGTATGTGGCTGGTGCCTTAGCCACTGAGCTACAGGGTCCAAGCCCAGCTTATCAATTTCTATGCACACACAAAAGAAACTTGTGAGGGTTTTTAGAATTACCCTGTACCTGCAGATTAAGTTGAAACTTTCCATTCATGAATATAGTATATCTCTCCATTTATTTACCTCTTTTAACATTTCCTTGCTAATGTTTTATAGTTTTCTCCATAGACTCTTACATATTTTTCATTAGATTGATTCCTAGGTATTTGATTTTGATACTGTTGTAAATAGTGTTTTTTAAACTTTATAATTAGTTTCATATTATAACAGAGAAACACAGTTGATTGTTGTATCTATGGGCATTGATAAAAATTATTTATTATTCTATAATTCATCAGCAGATTAATTCCCTGAGATAACCTTATGCTCCTCTTTAGATGGCAATAATTTTATCTTCAGCTGCATCTAATCTGCTATCAAGCACATCTGCTGAACTTCCATTTTCAACCATTTTATTTATCACTTGCAGAAATTCCATTAACAATATAATCACTGTTATACTTGGTGATATAATATATGCTATTTCATATTTTGTTTCAATATTTTAGTAGTTAAAAGCATAAAGGTAAATCCAGTCCCTTTTACTTCATCTTGACCAGAGTCTAAATTCCTACAAGTTTTGATAGGTCATCTTTTTGTTATTGTTCAGTTGAAAATATTTTCTAATTTCCATGATAATTTCTTCTTTAACTCGTCAGTTATTTAAAAGTGTGTTGCTTATTTTCAAAACATATGGGAAATTTTCTAGTTATCTTTAGTTTAATTTCTAGCTTAAATCTACTGTAGTCAGAGAACATATTCTGTGTGATTTCAATCCTTGGAAATTTGTTGAGACTTGCCTTATGGCCCAGCATATGGTCTGCTTTGTTAAATGTTCCATGAGCTCTTGAGAATAAAGTCTATTCTGCAGTGGTGGGTGCAATGTTCCATGTATGTCAGTTGGGTCGATGTATAAATCATGTTGACCAAATGTTCTGAATCCTGATCTTGTTGTAATTGGATAGAGTCATATTAAAATTCCTTAATGTGATTGTGGGTTTATCTGTTTCTCTTTTGTTGATTTTGAGACTATGTTATCAGCTGCAAATGAGTTTAAAATTGCCATATCTTCTTATGAATTGTACTTTGCTGTCATTATCTCTAGTAATATTTTTACCCTGAAGTGTACTTTATCTGATATGAGCAAAGCTATTTCAGGTTTGGTTTAACTGTATCATTTTCCATCCATCCACTTTCAATCTATCCTCATGTTTTCCATAGTCTGCTGTAAGCAGCATTTAGCTGACTTTTGTTTTTCTATCCAGTCCAATTAATTTTTATCTTTTCATTAAAATATATAATTCATTTGGCTTTGGATCTATCATCTTATTGTTACCTTTCTATTGTCTCACCTGGTCTAGGTTGCCTTTTTTTCCTCTTTGTTATTATCTTTTTAAAAAAATACTCAGTATTGGGCAGCAGCTGTGGCTCAAGGAGTAGGGCACCAGCCCCACATACCAGAGATGGTGGGTTCAAACTTGGCCCCAGCCAAAAACTGAGATAAATAAATAAACTCAGTATTCACTATTATATAACACCCCTGCTACTTGTTCTTTATACATCTTTCCCTATTCTCTTAGCAATTACCTAGAGATTACAACATATACCCCTAAAGTATGAAAAAAAATAAATCTGTCCTTTTACCATTGGTCAAAAAATGAAAGGTCCTGGCTCGGCGCCTATAGCTCAACCGGCTAAGGCGCCAGCCACGTACACCTAAGGTGGCGGGTTCGAATCCCCAGCCCGGACCCGCCAAACAACAATGACGGCTGCAACCAAAAAATAGCCGGGCGTTGTGGCGGGCGCCTGTGGTCCCAGCTACTTGGGAGACTGAGGCAGGAGACTCGCTTGAGCCCAGGAGTTGGAGGTTGCTGTGAGCGTGATGCCATGGCACTCTACCCAGGGGGAAAGCTTGAGGCTCTGTCTCAAAAAAAAAAAAAAAATGAAAGGTCCTTAGAATGCTTTCATACCATTTACCACTTGCTAATGTAAGTGCTTTTGTTGTCCTGTGTTTTAATTCTACCTACAGTTGATCTCTGAACAACATGGGTTTTGAACTATAGAGTTCCACTCACACAGGGATTTCCTGCTTCCTCTGCCACCTCTGAGGCTGCGACACCAACCCCTCCTCTTCCTCCTCCTCTTCAGCCTATTCAACTTGAAGATGGCAAAGCCAAAGCCTGTTACGATGCTCTACTCCCACTTGCTGAACAGTGTGCATATTTTCTCTTCTTTGTGGTTTTAATAGCATTTTCTCTAGTTTATTGTAATAATACAGCATATAATATATAACATAAAAAAATACGTGTTAATTGGCTATGTTATTGGTAAGGCTTCAGGTCAACAATAGGCTATTACTAAGTTGGGGGGAAGTCAAAAGTTAAATATGGATTTTCAACTGTGCAGGGAGTTAGCATTCCTAACCCTGGTTCTGTTCAACGACTCAACTATTACATCATTTTAATAACTATAAACTATTATAATAATAAGCCTATCATATAAATAGGTAAACATTTATGTATGCAATTGATGTTAATTTACACTTACCCATATATTTCCCTTTGTTTTTATTTCTTTTTTTTTCTCCTTTGTTTCTTTATTTCATCCTGCATCCCTAAGTTGCCATCTGAGATCACTCTCTTTCTGCCT
Source organism: Otolemur garnettii (assembly GCF_000181295.1). Classification (NCBI taxonomy): domain Eukaryota; kingdom Metazoa; phylum Chordata; class Mammalia; order Primates; family Galagidae; genus Otolemur; species Otolemur garnettii. Next base: position 12,435,288 of record NW_003852418.1, on the reverse strand, counting down.
GCAAATGTTATTTATTATTTTCTTTGGTGTTACTGCACTTTTGAAAGATTCTCTTGGCTTTTGTTGGAAAATATCTCCATTTCCTCTTAACCTTTAAAAATAGTTTTCTCGTGATCTATGTGTTTATGATTTAATAAAAATAAATAAATTAAACAAATAAAAATAGTTTTCTGGATGGGCAATTCTAGGTTGGTGTTTCCCTCACACACACTTTGAAGCTATCGTTTTATTTCCTTTCGACTTTTACTTTTTCTGGGGAGAAGTTAACTGTTGCATTCTTTGTTTCTTTGAAGGTAACATCTTTTTCCTGGATACTTTCTTTATAAGCTTTTCTCTGTGTTTCTAATTTTAAGCAAACTGACTCTGATGTACCTAGAGATAACTTTGTATTTTTTGTTTGGGGTTCTTATAGATACTTTATTATATAAATTGAAGCCTTTTGTCACTTTGAAAATATTCTTAGCAACTATGTCTCCAAATGTATCTCTTCCATATTCTCTCTCTCCTCACCTCTGTGATTCTAACTCCACATGTTACACTATTGCATTTTATTGCATGTCTCATGTTCTTTATTTTTCTACCTTTTGTTACCTGATGTTTCATTTCTGTATATTTTTTCTGATTTATTTTTCAGTTTACTAATTTTCTCTCTACCTACATCTAATCTGCTATCAAATACATCTACTAAATTCTCACTTTCAAGCATTTTATTTCTCAATTGTACAAATTTTATTTGATTCTCTTTTATAGTTTGTTGTTCCCTTCATATTGGTCAAGGGAAAAATACAACAAGAAGACATTTCAATTCTAAATATTTATGCACCTAATTTAAATGCTCCCAGATTCTTGAAACAGACCTTACTTAGTCCGAGCAACACGATATCTTATAACACCATAATAACGGGACTTTAGCTCCCCTCTCTCAGAGATGGACAGATCTTCTAAACAGAAATTAAACAAAGATATTAGAAATTTAAATGAGACCTTAGAACAACTGTGCTTGATAGACATATATGGAACACTCCATCCCAAAGATAAAGAATTTACATTCTTCTCATCATCCCATGGAACATTCTCTAAAATTGATCATATCCTTGGACACAAAGCAAACCTCAATAGAATCAAAAGAATTGAAATTCTACCTTGCATCTTTTCAGATCACAAGGCACTAAAAGTGGAACTCACTCCAGCAATTACACTCAACCTCACACAAAGGCATGGAAGTTAAACAACCTTATGCTGAATGATAGCTGGGTGCAGGAAGAAATTAAAAAGGAAATTATTAACCTCCTTGAGCATAACAACAACGAAGATACAAGCTACCAGAATCTATGGGATATAGTTTGTTGTTCTCTCCCCAAAGTCTTCATCTCATCACTTTGTGCTTTGAACATTTAGTAGTTATTATGATAAAACCCATTTCATAACATTAATATCTGAATTTTCTGTAGCTCTGTTTCAGTTGACTATATTTTGTCTTGCTTTTTGTTCTAATCTTTTCTTTTTGTTTTCTTGAGGGTTTATTTGTATTCTAGAAGTTGTAGGTTAAAAAAAGTAGGGTATTTTAACCTTGGTATCGTATCTATCTAAGCCTAGGTTTTTCCCAGAAAGTGGAACCTGAGACCTTGACTTGTAGGCAAATAGTTTATTTTATGTAATAATCCAACAGCACAGGAGTGGGGCTCTGAGTGGAATATAAGGGGGAAATAGAGAAAACCAATTCATGAGTGGATGCTTAATTGGCCATTATTATGAGTAACTAGTGATGGAGCCAGCCAAAACCTCCTAACAATAAATCTAACTACATCTCAAAAGCTTCTGCCTGAAGAACGGAAGAAAGAAACATTTATTCTCCACCTCATACTCCCCACTGGTCAAGGATTGCTCTGAGTAGTTAACTCCCTTTTATGTCTGGGATGCATGTGCATGATTAAAAGGCAGATTCCCATGGACAGAGGCTGAGGCAGGTGGTATTGAGTTACACCTGTACAAAAGTAGTCATGGCAACAGTGGCCAGAATACAGTCCAGAGTACTAAGATGTGAAGAGGGACAAATAAAACTTCCCATCTCTGTTCAAACAAGATTTATCTTGCTTCTGACAGATAGCGAGGTTAGAAAAAGAGGAACCTAATCCAATCAGAACTTGAGCTAGCTCAGTTCTCCAGGGAATTAGTCTGTTTCTAGTTCCCCTTACACCTCAGGAGCAACTCTCCAGGGTCCCAATTCCAAAGCCAAGGTGTTTCCCAGGACACCATTCTTCTGAAGCCAGCTCTGGATGCCCATGTTGGTTGCCCCAGCTCCATAAATCTCCCTCAGCCTCTTCTTTCAAACCAGCAAGTGTCTCGGGGGTTTGAAATATCAGTCTCAGCTCTAAGGGTTTTGTTTCATTTTAAGATCATGACCCCTCAAATCTTGGCTATCTTACTAGTTTTCCAAAGCCCTTACATAGATTTTTTTTTGGGGGGGGGGTCGTCCAGGTGTTCCAATTGTCTCCAGCAGAAAGATTGGTCCACAACAAGCGAGATGCTGGTGCCAGAAGCAGGACTCCATCAGTTGCCTAGGAAAAGTTTGTGGAGGTTAGACAGGCACCTTCACAAGTTAAAAACCCCTTTAAAAGGACCATCACCTACAGGGTCAAGGTTGAGCTCTTTATCCATTAAAGGCGGTTCCCCTGCTTTGTGATCTCCACTCTGTGGGGTCCCCCAGGTCTGGCACAAAACCTGGTACTTAGCACACACTCAACATGTGTTAACTGAAAGACACCATGTCTGTGGGCCGTGGGAAAGGCATCTCCTCTCATCTAAGTCCCTGTGGGGCTGATAAGAAGCTAGGGTGGGAGACTGAGGTCTCATAGACTTTAACGCTCATGAGAACTACCACCACCCACCAAGACCGTGAGATAAGCTCATTTCTGGGCCTCATCTTAGAGATTCTGATCAGCTCCAAAGCCAGTGTCCCTGAGAAAATCTGCCCTAAGGAACAGTGGTTGCTAATCACCCAAGATTCTGACTCCCTGACTCCAGGATGATGGAGGTTGAAAAGCCCTTGCTGAAGACTCTGGGCTGGAAAGAGCTGGTTCTGAACATATGGTATCTGCTGAGATGGTGTTTCCCAAAGGAGGGGACCCCAGGTGACTGGGTGGTAAAGGTGGCACCACATTAAATGGCTCTGAATCCCATAAGGGACTCCATTTCTGTCCTCATTCAACATCTTCCGTAAGCAGAGAGTCTCAGGACAGCACCAGGAGGGCTTTCTTTAAAACCCATCGCTCTCTATAACAAAAGAGGAGCAGGTCTCAGGATAAGAGCTTTCTGAGGCACAAGTGTCAGCGAGGACGCAGTAACATTGTTTTTATCATATTTGTATTTCACCTGTACAGTACACTCATGGAACATGATATTGGCTTTCCATTTACAGTAGCGACATCAATTTCCATTTAAGTAAACTTATACAAGTTTATTTAAACAAAAATGTTAAGTTAATAAGAGCCTGAATTGGACACAGATGTTCCAAACCTGTGAAGCTTATATGCCAAGAAGGAAAAACTGAAAATCAGTGCCCTTACGCAGTTTTCTATCACTGGGAACAGAGAGATAATGATGTAACCAAAAGAAGTGACCCTGGAAACCCAGGAAGCCAGAAACCCAGAGTCACAGGCCTGGCGGTGGAGTTTCGTCCATCCAAGAAGGAAAAAGAGTCAGTTGGGGGGTAGCAGACACCAGCCCCTCTGGGTCAGAGTAAGAGATTCACCAGTTATTCTCTCGTGTCAAACACAAACCCTCCTTTGCAAAATGCAGCATCGTCCCCGACACTTCTTGAGACTGAAAGAGACACGTGTGAGAGTCTGAAGGAGCAGGTGGGAAGCAGTGGGGGGAGTGAGAGCTTTCACACGGGATTGGAGAGAGGTGAGATGTTTGTAAAAGGATCAGGTGCATGCCAGCATTCACTGGACGTTTCCTCTGGGCCCTCACGCCTTCCTGAAGGGCTACTCAACAATCCCCAATAATGGGGCAAATACTCACACCTCCAAAACCTTTCTGGGTTACCTGTGAATTGATGGCCACTGATGGGATCCATACAAATAGACTCTGCAAAACTAAGGCCTGCCCTGCTGCAGCTGTGGGAAGGCAGCTGGGAAGTGACAGAAAGCTGACGGTCCTGACTGTCATCTTTGCCTGAGATGAACGACTCTCATTTCCCCAAGCCACCAACCATGACATCATGGCCCCCAGCAGCTCTGCCGAGTTTAGTGTGGCTTCATGCAGCGTTCACGAATGAGGGGTTGAGGGTTGTGTATATTGGGGACATCTTACTCGTGGCTACCAAAGCTATGGAATAATTTTCTTCTTTAATTTCCATCTCAGGTTCCTGCAGAACACATAAGAATGAGTTTGGGGGTTGCTCTCGGGAGGGAGGAAATATACACATATCAGAATCGAGAACGATCTGGCTACATAAGGGCTAGCGGCTGAGAAGAGTGAGGGAAAAGTCCTTAAAAATAGCAGCCCACACTGGTCAGCAAAGTTGTTTTGTTTGAACCATGCAGTGTTTTGTTTGTTAATGTTTAAAGTATGTAAAAATTAGGAATTTAACATAAAAATCTATGGCTTCTCCTGAAAAATCAGATCTGACCATGCTGGGCTGGCACTGTGGCAACCACCAAGTACAGCCACTAATCAAGGCACATGGGCCCCAGTTTGCCTCCATCCCCACTTGCACCCCCATTTCACTCATTTATGTTCCCCATGAACATGAAGTGACTGAGTTGCCCCAGATGGTTCTGGTCTTAAAACCGAAAGTCTTATATCCTGGGGACCCTCCCAGTTTCAGATGAACTGAGACAGTTGGTCACCTTACATGCCTACATGGTCCCAAATAAACAGCAAACAATGTTTAGATCATACATGTTAGATGCTAAGCACAGCTCTAAGCATTTTAAGCAAATTAACTCACTCAGTGCTTACTCAACCCTCTGAGGCAGGTTCTATACTCACCCCCATGTTACAGGTGAGAAACTGAGGTACAGCAGCTCAAGCAGGTGCAGCCTGGAGGTCTCGGCTATGAGTGGGGAGCTCAGTCTCCTTCCCTGTACGAGGTTTCTCTAGTCTGGCTGAGTCAGCGCCCCTTATTCTAGGTCCACACATGAGGTGATCACACAGTCTGCTTCCCTTTACTTATCTCTCCACGACAGATGCTGTTCCTACCTGCCCGACAGCAAGCAGGTAGTCCCGCCCCTTCTCACTGAGATCACAGAGCCTCGATTTGGAGCAGGGGCCCTCCTGCAGCCCAAGGAAAGGAAACAAGATGGTCCCCAGCATTGCAATTTGACTCTCCTTTGCCTGAGTCGATTGGCTGAAGCCAGGGATTATAGCCCCATTCTGGACAATGAGACATTGAGGAAAGATAAGGTGAGAAGGTTTCCATTCCTTGGAAGGTTTTCACGAAAGTTTTCATTGTCTGATAAGAATGGTGGCAGGGAGGAGACCTCCTTCTACCATCTGCCTTGAATAGACCTGTGTGGGAATGAGATGTTCGGAACTGTGCCTAAGGGACAAGGCTGAGGATGAAAAGTCAACCAGTCCAGGATGGTGGGCAGAAGAGCAGAGGGAGCCTGGGTCCCAGGTGATGGTCAAGGCAGCACATGGACCTTGGGGTACCACCTCCCGACTGCTATGCTTATTGCTCAGGTCACTGCTAGCTCACCACCCTGGGAGTTGCCCTTGAACATAGGTATCCTGTTATTCCATAGACCCCTCAAGAAAACCTTTGCTTTTCCCACAAAGTATAGAGCCACTACTCTCTGTTTTCCTTCTGTCTGAGTCCTACCTTGACCCTGTAGGGAGTTCCAGGGTTTAAGGGATCCTCCCTGAGCTTGAGGACCCCCAGACCCGGTCTCACCACACCAGCCACATGAAAGTGAATAAAACAGAGAAATAGCAACTGTGTGATGATCCATAAAGCTCTTGGCATGGGGGAGACAGCCAGTTCCAGAGAAGAGTTCAGGAAAAGTCCTAAAATGGCCATCTATACACAGAGATGTTTGGTTTGGACCATGCAGTGTTTTGCTTTTTAATGTGTAAAGTCTGTAAAACTTCAGTGCACTCAGCGAGTAATGTGCTGAGGGCCTACCAAGGCCTCGCACTGGCCCACCCACAGCCCTTTCCCTTCTGAAGGTGCCTCTTCCTCGGCACGGCATCTCCAGCTCCTGACTTTGACATTCAGTCACTAGGTGACTTCATCCCCATCCTAGGCCTCAGTTTTCCCCTCTTTAAAATGGGACTAATAATCCCAACCTCATAGGGTTATGCAGAAACTTAACAAAATAGTACTTATAGCATTTTCTCCAAGGTGCCTGTCACCTAGAAGCAGCCTATAAATGTTTATGATTATCTTCCTTACAGGGGTGGGAGGTGGAATAAGTCAGAAGGACTTAGGCACCCATGTGAGAAGGACATGGGCACCGGTGGTCTCACTTTTCAGGTAAGGAACCTAAAACTTTGAGAGGTTAAAATGGATTTTCCTCCAGCCACTCAAATAACAAGCAAATAACTAAATTTGTGTTGAAACCTGGATCTCTCCCATTTCAAAACCTATTCTACAAAGAATATTATTTTGAAGCAGGCACTAAAGACAAGGAAAAAACAAGACTATGTATTCATATTTGAGGTTCTAACAATAAAGAATAGCAAAAAGGTTTTCTTTCGGATGGCAGGCTAAACGTTTCTACCGAGACCTTTAATTAAAGACAATTAGGCTTGGTGATAGAATGGCTGATCTGAGGATTCAGAAAGTTACCTCAAACAGCAAATGGAATGAAATATCCTCTCAGCTACTGACAGATGGTCTCCGAAGCCACAGGACCAGAAGACTGAATTACAACAAGATCAGGGCCCTGCACCCCAAATTGGAAGAGAACAAAATCCACTTTCAAATGATTCTCCAATGACTTCAATTAACTGGGGGCTAAACTAGACAGTTGGCGGTCTAAGCATAGATCTCTTTGTGTTTCTAATTAAATTTCATCTAGTACAAATGTGCCTTGAGATTTTCAGAAAGAAAACACAATACTCAGGAAATGCAGTTGGATCTAACTTCTGTGGGCTACATAATTAGCGTTTAGGTGGGTTGTCACCATCCCCAGAGCATGTTTAAGAATTTTTGTGATAATTAATCATAATTATTATTAGCAATAGCTTCCTAATACCCACACTCCCGCTCACCTGTTCGACTCCCACCCACCCTCTATGGGTCAGCAAACCACAGGTTCTGAGCCACATCCAGCCAATGCTTGTTTTTGTTAATAAATTTTCTTGGAGCACAGCCACACTCATGTTCATGCATTCTCATGTTGCCTTGGGCTGCTTTTGTGCTAGGAGGGCAGAGCCAAGTGCTGGGTAGATGCAACAGAGACCGAGGGTGGCTGGCTAAACATTAAAATGTTTGCTTTCTGGCCCTGCAAGAAAAAGTTTGCTGAACCGGCAGAGGCAGCATAATGAAGACCTTCTGGGGGATATTGTTGGCCATGCCCAGGAGTATAGACTTTACCCAGAAGGGTTAGGGTCAGGGTTAGCCACGTGACCCCTGGAGCAAATGCCTGGGGTATCTTGTTTCCTCCACTGGTTGATCATCTATCTCTATAGGGACAAGGCCAGTTATGCAAACACCTGTGAATGAAGTGGCTGTGCCCTGGGTCCAGGCTCTCACTGGTGATTCCAGGTAGTTCAACAAGGAGAGAGTGCAGGCACTGGCCATATACACAGTAGGGCCACATACACAGAGTAGGGCACTGGCCACATACACAGAGGCTGGCAGATTCAACCCTGGTCCAAGCCTGCTAAACAACAATGACAACTGCAACCAGGAAAAAAAAATACAAAGCCAGGTGTTGTGACAGGTGCCTGTAGTCTCAGCTACCTGGGAGGCTGAGGCAAGAGAACCGCTTGAGCCCAAGAGTTTGGTGTTGCTGTGAGCTGTGACAGCACAGCACTCTACTGAGGGTGATACAGTGAGACTCTGTCTCAAAAAAAGAAAAAAGTCAGTTGGGCCTGTGTTCAAATTCCAACTTGTCTATTTCCTGTTGGTTGACCTGAAGGAAATTGCTAAATTTCCTTGTGGCTAGAGAGGTGAGTCGGCCAACTTTTCAGGGCCTTGGGGACCATGTGAGGAGAAACAGATAACTCAGATGCCGAGTTTGATGTGTGCTTGTATGAAAGACAACCAGGAGAAAAACTACCCAGAAAATGCCAGCCTCCTGATCCACCTACTTCCCACTAAACTCTTCCAACACAACGGCCAGGTCAGAGCAGGGAAGTCTGCAATCTCATCTTTCTCCCAGTTTTGAAGAAATTCGGTTCCATCTGCTTACATTAGAAAACGGGGACTGGGTGGCACCTATGGCTCAAAAGGGTAGGGCATCAGCCCCATAGGCTGGAGGGGGAGGATTCAAAAAAAAAGAATCCAACTGGGTGGTGCCTGTGGCTCAGTGAGTGGGTTGTCAGCCCCATGTACCAAGGGTGGTGAGTTCAAACCCAGCCCTGGCCAAACTGCAACAACAAAAAAATAAAATGGGGGGCATTTTTATTGAGTTTGATTTCAGCAAATTAGCAGTTGGGGGGGGCAAATCCACTGACATGATCAACAGGAAGTTGTAGAAATTCAGGGGAGACACTCGTTTTGCTCGAACGACAGCAAGTCACACATGAACTTGAGCAAATTTAATTCTCTGCTCCAGTTCAATATTTTCAGCAAAGATTTTGAAAAAGAAAATTAGATTTTCAGCAACAGGGATGCATTTCAACACATGCCACAGCTGGGGAGATTTGACATGTTAAATCAAAAGCATTATTTCCTGGACATGTTGGAGAATAAAATCTGAAACTCAAAGTGTAAATGAACCCAAGAGAGGAGATAGATCCCTCAGCACGAGGCAGAGTGGGAGGGTCTTAGCCAAGCCCAGAGACTCGTTGTTCTCTGGGAAAAGCCATTAATGACCCAGCTGTCAGGAATATGGACGATTTGAGTTGGCACGGTCTTTAGACAGGACCTAGGGCAGCTAGGCTTCCCTACCATGTAAGCCTTGAGATGTTTTTAAGAGTAACAACAATAAGTAACAAAATAACTTTGAATTTGCCTATTAAGAAACATTCTTGGCCAGGCACCATGGCTCAAGCCTGTAATTCCAGCACTCTGGGAGGCCAACGCGGGTGGATTGCTTGAGCTCACAAGTTCAAGACCACCTGAGCAAGAGCAAGACTTCGTCTCTAAAAATGCTGAGTATTGTGGCAGGTGCCTATAGTCCCAGCTACTCGGGAGGCTGAGGCAAGAAGATCACTTGAGGCCAAGAGTATGAGGTTGCTGTGAGCTATGATGTCACAGCACTCTACCAGGGGACGAGAAAGTGAGACTCTGTCTAAAAAAAAAGTATTCTCTTTTCCATTAATCCTTCTCATGACATCAAAGAGAGGGTCTCTGCTTGGTGGCACCAGTTCTTTACCACTTCCTTTTGAGCCAATCAGCCTTAGGTCAGTGGCAACAATATCCTGCTAGAATTTTCCTTGTACCCAGGAGTCTGCAAACACTTTCTGTTGAGAGACAAAGTGAATAGTTTAAGACTTGAGGCCACCTCATCTCCATCACCACAAAGGCAAAGGCGGCTATGGATGATAAGTAAATCAATGAGCATGGTTGTGTTTCTGTGAAGCTTCATTTATGGACCCTGAAATTGGAAATATTCTTTTTTTTTTTTTTTTTGAGACAGTCTCACTATGTCGCTCTGGGTAGAGTGCCATAGCATCACAGCTCACAGCTACCTCAAACTCTTGAACTTAAGCGATTCTCTTGCCTCAGCCTCCCAAGTAGCTGGGATTACAGGCACCTGCCACATTGCCCAGCTATTTTTTTGTTGCAATTGTCATTGTTGTTTAGCTGGCCCGGGCTGGATTCGAACCCATCAACCTGGGTGTATGTGGCCAGTGTCCTACCCACTGAGCTATGGGCGGTGCCGAAATTGGAAATATTCTTCACATATGAAACATTATTCTTCCTTTGATTATTTCCAACCATTTAAAAAGGAAAACAAAACTCAGTCTTAGCTTGAGGGCAGTAAAATATTAAGAGATGAGCTGACTTTGACTGTGGAAGTAGTTAGCAGACTCTGTTGTAGAGTAGGGGGGTGGATACCAGTTGGGGGTCTGGATTCCAGCTCCTTAATTTATCATGTCTGACTCTGGAGAGGTGCTCCGGCTCTTTGAACCTTCCCTCCCACTCTGTAAAATAGGGATAATAACAGCATCTACCTCCCTGGGTTGTTCTGAGGACAGAGTTAATCCATGGGGAGGGCTTAGAACATTACATAGCACGTAGTGGTAAGTGGGTATTAGCTCTTGTTATTGTGTTTATTTTATAGTTACCTTCTCTTCAGGGCAAGGAATACTGATTTTTCAATTACGGTAATGATATAGTTTCTTTTTCACCTAAAGTTGTTTAGGTGAAAAAGTCAAAGGGAAAAATCATTTGAATGCATATAATTGAATACGAACACACTAAAAATTATACATGAGATGCATATAATTTAATGCAAACATGGTAAAAACGTATAAGTATAAATTACACTCAAATGACTGAAGGCGCAAAAACACTTTATCATTTATCTTCACTATACAAAATTGAGAAATAAGTATTAATGATCATTAGTACTAATAATTACTACGAAGTCTTCACTTAAAAGAGAATTGCGGGGTACAGGTGAATCTTTCTAAGAGTAGAATGTGAATGTTTTAAAGCAATAACTGAGAAAATGACATGAAGGCTGTGTTGACCAGTTGATGGAAGTATTTCAGATTGCATGTGAAAACCCCACACTGTACCCTAGAAGTGCATTAATGTACATAGTTACCGTTCAATAAAAAAAAGAAAAAAAAAAAGAGAATTGCAATACATTTCATTGTTTGTGAATTTTGACTGTTGGGGTCACATTTGTAAGTTGTCTTCCTGCCCTGCTCAGGAAGTTCTGAGGTCCCTGATTCACGTCCAAGGATCAGGGGTTCTGGGACAATATCTCTCTTACATTGTCCCAGAACCCCTGATCATCTCGGACGTGAATCAGGGCCTGTAGACAGGGGCCACTATCCCTTGCTTTTTTCACTGAAGCAAGGAGGAATAATTCCATGGCCTCACAAAGGTTCCCTTCTAATGGCTTCAAACTTCCCAAAGGGCCAGGAGTCCAGTTCCTGAATTCATTTATTTAGCAAACATTTAAGAACCCCAACCAGGGGCAAGCCTTGCTTGGAGAACCCCAAGAGAAGGAATAAATGACCAGCCACCCCGGTCTAGGATGGTCAACTCTGATCTTTTTGGATCATGTACCCCTAAGTTTAAAAATTGCTAACACTGGGGGGTTATGGTGTATGGCACACCCCTTGGGAGTGGGACACAACTATAAAAGGGACTTTATGGCTCAGTGTCTGTAGCACAGTGTCTGTAGCACAGTGGTCATAGCGCCACCCATATACACTGAGGGTGGTGGGTTCGAACCCAGCCCAGGCCAGCTAAACAATGACATCTGTAACAAAAAATAGCTGGGCATTGTGGCGGGTGCCTGTAGTCCCAGCTACTTGGGAGGCTGAGGCAAGAGAATCATTTAAACCCAGGAGTTTGAGGTTGCTATGAGCTGTGATGCCACAGCACTCTATCAAGGGCAAAATAGTGAAACTCTGTCTCAAAAAAAAAAGGACTTTACCTAACAAATGCAATCAGTATAACCTAACTCTCTGCACCCTCAATGAATCTCAAACAATAAAAAAAATTTTTAATTGCTCAATACCTGTTTATTATATGTATTAACATATACACGTATTCATTATTATGTTATTGTATAAGAATTATACTATTAGCCACTATTCTACATATTAAAATTATAAAATATGATAAGTACTATTACTAATCACTTTTCTATACCTGAATGATCACATTTGCTCATAAATTACACAGGAATGCCACTTTTATGTGTATTGTACACATTATAAAACATGTAAAAGAGTGTAAAATCAAAGTTCTAATGTTCCCCCAACCCTGTGAATCCCCTTCCCTGCAGCCCACTTTGGAGGGTGCTGGGTCTAGCGGAGGCCAACCTCACACCTGGGCACAGTCATAACACAGGGCTAAGCCAGTGGCCTACACCTATGTCTGGTAGCTGGAGAAGGTGAGTCAGGGTGGTTGGGGACATGTGTGAGAGAGACAGCCAAGGCTGGTGCTAGAGCTGAGCTGGAAGTAGACTTTGACAGGGAGGCAGAAAGTCCAAAAGGACAGTCCCTCACCAGCAGGGTCCTGAGCTCCCTCCTTCCTGCCCCCTGGGCTGCTGGGGAATGGGAGGGAGAAGGTGAGAGGTGGGGGAGAGCCAGCCAGTCCCAGATGCCTTCACCTAGCACATCAGAGCAGCACAACTGGCAAATCCCCTTCCTTCTGCAGATGGGCCACAGGGCTTTTCCGTACTTCCCATGCTGTGTTCAAGGAAGCCTCACATGGTGGCAGAATCTCCTGCTGTCTTTCTGGCAGAGAGCCGGCTTCCCCACAAGTAAGCCCTGCCCTTTGGTGGCAGAACATGGCCAGGAAGCTTGACAGTAGGGGGATTAGGATTTAGGGGATCCCCAGCCTCAGGTCTGTGAAGATTGGGAGCCATGAAGGGCCTTGCCTATAACAGAGGGGGGCACCCTGCTTCCTAGATAGTTGTGTAAATTACGACCTTACGGCTGGCTGCTCAGGTCCCAGTGCTGCCATCTTCAGAACGAAAATAACGACAGGAGTAGGAGTTCCTTGTTTCCAATTCTTAAAACAACTGCACAGCAGAAATTATTTTATCCCTGTGAACACTGAGACTCAGAGAGAAGGACGCCCTGTATCCCACCAGCTGGCAGAGGGCAGAGCAGGTATGTGGCCCCAGGTTGCCCAACTGCAAGTCGTCCTCTCATCCCTTCTGCTAATGGCTTCAATCTGGGGACAGGAAGGGACTCCACTGGCTCGATCAATCCAATCATCTGACCCTCAAACACCACCCCCCGTGCTTCTGCCATCTGTTCACCCAGAACCTACCAGATACCCCCAGGGAGGGGCTCCCACTTTCACCTGTGGTTAGCTGCAAAGTTCTCCTTAACATGGAGCTGGAATTGGTCTCCTGTGACTTTGTCTTTGGGTTCTGCCCTCTGGAGTTTCAGAAAACAGGTCTGCTGTTTTAGAGACACAGATGATTTTGTGCCCCACAGAAAACACCTGTCCAAGCAGGAGTCACACCCAGGTCCCCAGTGACCCTGGCAGCTCTGCTCTCAGCCACCCTGGCACCCTCTACCTTTGCAGTCCTTACCAGCACGGTCCCCTGCCTCTAAGGACATTCCATTTCTGTTATTCACTTTCCCTTTTTAAAAACTCGGATTGCTTCTCTCCCTTTTGGCTAAGATGAAGTGTAAAAAAAAAAAAAAAATTTAGAAAGCACAGGATTCACCCATAATCCCATCACCCAAAGATAACTATTGTTACTATTTCCATGCGTTTTTCAGATATAGACAGTTTGGGTTTTTTCTTTTTCCTTTTTTTTTTTTTAATGAGCTCATACTACACATGTTATTTTGTAACCTATATTTTCTATCCAACGATATATCTAGGACATCTTTCCCTAGCAACCCATAAAAATGTAAAGTCTCTAACGCAGAAGGCATTTTCATTCTATTTCATCAATTTCACCAATGTTCCCATTACCAAATGTCGAGAATGCGAGTATAAATCTATCTTCGTAGGTAATTTACCTAATATTTTAACCTGATTAAAGCGATGACAGTGACAAAGAAATCATGCTGTGCTTTATCATTTTGTGACTGCCTAGAATTTCATCCTATGGATAGATCAAAGTGCATTAACTAGTCACCTCTTACTGCACATTTAATTCTCTCCAAACAGAAGGCCTCCAACATACTTCCTTGCACATGATCTTTGTGCACGTATACCCTACTCTTAGGTCGTTGATGTCCCCTGTTAGGTCCCCACGCCTCACCCTACACATTTCTTCATCTTTATGCCTTGTGATAGTTTTTATGATAAACCAGTGTTTCCCTGAGCTCTGTGAGCTGCTCCAGCAAATTAATCAAACCCAAAGAGAGGACTGTAGGAACCTCAACTTGAAGTTGGTAGGTCAGACGTTCCCAAAGCCCAGGCTTGAAACTGAGCCCTCGCCCTGAGGAGCCTGAGGTTATCTCCAGGTGGATAATGTCGGAATTGAATTAAAAGATGTCCAACTTGATACAGGGTTTCCTCACTCAGGGTTGGACAGAGACACCCCCCCTCCAATTTCCTAGGCCTAAGAGAGCTCAGAAATCAGTCTCATCACAAACCCCATCTCTAGGCACAAACAGGTCCTTTCCAGGCCACATTCTCTGACCCCAAAACAAGGCCAAAAAAAAAAAAAAAAAAAATGGCAGCCTGACCAGAATCTCATCCGGGCTGCCTCTCCCGGAGTAGAGGGACACACCTGGAGTGGGACCATGTTCCTCTGAACTATGGCAATCTTAAAATTAACTTCTGCCCAAGCTCCTGGAGCCAAACAGTGGTGACATATTCCAGACAGACATTCCATCTCACCCACCCCCCTGCCCACAAGATAAGAAAAGCAGTGTATGACCCCCTAGACAGAAGGCCCAAACGGGCTGCCCACTTGGATCCCCCCCTTTGGTCCTCCCTTCAGCTTGCCAGAGGCTCTTTCTTCCCCCCATCTTATCTTTCAATGAAATCTGTCTTTTCACTTACTCGTGTGGACTGTGGGTTCATTCTTCGACTCCGAGACCAAGGACCTGGCAGAGAGAGAAATTCTGTACACACACTGATGTCCACTCTTTGCTGTTCCACTGTTTGCTGTGCAGGCAAAAGTCCCCACATTGGGTCACGGAAGTCTTTTGTATTGATGGGTTATTATGACATGAAAGCACAGAGGAAAAACGCGGTATGAGAGTTTTCCCCAAAGCTGTAGTCAAAGCCAGTGTTTAGGGACCACTGAGTTCCCTCCAGCGAGCAGGAGCTCAGAGGTGTGTGGCTCGGGGACCACAGCCTGTTTTTCATTCTTCCACTTGGGAACCATCAGCCCCAGATGCCAAGTCTTGTGCTGGGGAAAGCCCAGGAAGAGCAATCAAGGACCCAGTTGCTCTCCTGCAGAGGAGGACACTCCCACTACACAGACAGACAGACAAGGGCTGGCCCACATGTGGTGATGAAGGCTCTGCCCCATGACCGCTGCAGCAACCAGCCCTGAGCAGTCTGGAGAGGGCCGATGACTGCCAGCTTCCTAAATCAATCCTTGGGTTTCCTTTCACACTCCCTTTCTGGTGAGTGTGTCACCCCGCTGGTAATGGAACACTGACAGGAGCCCCAGAGGGGCGCGCTGACCACTGAACTACACTGCCTGGCCTGGGAGAAACCAAGAAGGAGAAGGAAAAAGCAGCGGGAGAGGAGGAAACCTAAGCCCTAAAGATAGAATGACACATTCTCCCCCACAAATGTGATGAGCACACCACATCTTACAGTGAAATTAACTCCTTTCAGCCAAACTTTGGTGCACTTGAATCATTTTGGAGGTTTGTTAAGCACTTTGATCCTGGGATCCCCCTGAAAGGTCCTGAAATGATGGGTCTGGGCCAGGCCTGGGAATTTGAAATTTTCATCTAAGTTCTCAAGTTCCTCGAACCTCAAGGTATCGTCTTCAATAGCACCTTGGCTATCACCTAAAGCTGTTGCCAGCGCAAACTCTCAGGCCCACCCTTCAACCTATTAAATCAGAATCTTCTTTTAAACAAGATTTCTGGGTGTTTCGTGTGCCCATTAAAGTTTGAGAACCCCTATTCTCAGTGGTTCTCATTTAAGGAATCCAAATACCACTTGGAGCACAATTGATAATAGCTGACAATGGACTGGGCAGGGTTTAAAGTAAACATAGTAATCCTAGAGACTATTATTATCCCCATTTTACAGATGGAAAAAGTAAGACACAGAAAGGTGAAGTAACACTCCAAAGTCTCAAAGCTGGCACACGCTGAAGCTGGGATTCAAACCCAAGCTCACTGGCCCCTTCCACTCCCACTTGGCTAATGTATTCACCCAGAAATGGATAAGGCCTGCATCACCCTGACTGCCCTCCTGGGCCCCGACACCTACAACAAGGCATTTAGCAGTTCTTCAAAAGCAGCGTTGTGTCCTGTGGCCAAATAGCACAGGCAACTTACATTGATTCTCCAGGAAGAGAGCGGCCGTGTAGATCTGGGCATACATATTACATTTTTAAACTCAAAAAAAAAAAAAAAATTGGTGTACATAGTGCCAATGGTTGAGGCCAAAAAGGTTCTCACTGGATTTGGACAAACTGAAAAAGAATCGAGGAACTGAAGACAGCTGGGACATGCCCTTTATTCAACTCATGGTGGCCAGCAAGCGGCATGAGAGAGGTAGGCTAACTTAGAAAGCGTCCCCCCCTCCCCAGGGAAAGCCTCCAGGCCTTATATAGTAGCGAGAACAACAGTGACTCTAAATTAAACACTAATGAGCATTATTTAGGAGCGCAGAGCACCTGCTGGCTTAATGGTGATTATTCAAAACAATTGGGCAACTTGTGGCCTGCAGGGGAGAAAGCCTAATTTAACTCATCCTCCCCACAGCCCCACAATTAAATCAATTCACCATCTCAAATCTGCTCTGAGAATAACATTCCAGAAGATTCTGAAGCCAGAACGATGGCAAAACAGGTAAAGAGACATTTGTACTGGCCTCCGTCCATAAGCACTTGTTTGGACACTTTTATGTGGTCTGCCCTCTAGAGCAAAACTGTTTTATAAAACCAAGTTATGTTCTCTGAACTTAAAAATGTCAAAACATAAAAAACACATAAAACAGGGCTGAAATGCTCAGTGCGCCTCAGCTCCGCCTGCGAGCGCTCTTCTCTTTGTGACTTTGCTCGTATTTGGTGCTTCTGTTCTGAAACTGAGTTACCGGGTAGTCACGTTCCCAAGTGAGATCAACCTTCAAATTTGCTACACTTCTACAAAAACAAACAGCCATTGGGTTATCAAAAGTTATTAATGCCACTCTGGCCCGGCACTGTGGCTCACGCCTATAATCCTAGCATTTTGGGAGGCCAAGGCAGGTAGATTGCTTGAGGCCAGGAGTTCGAAACCAGCTTAAGCAACAGAGAAAGATCTCATGTCTACTAAAAAATACAAAAATTGGGTGGCACCTGTGGCTCAAAGGGGTAGGGCTCTGGGCCCCGTATGCTGGAGGTGGTGGGTTCAAATCCAGCCCCAGCCAAAAACTGCAACAACAACAACAACAAAATACAAAAATTCCCTGGGCCTTATGGTGCACCCTTGCAGTCTAAGCTATTCTGGAGGCTGAGGTGGAAGGATCCCGTGAGCCCAGGAGTTTGAGGTTACAGTCAACTATGATGATGCCACTGAACTGATCATGGTAAGAGGTAGATCTCATCAAGCCTTCAGGGGCACAATCCTGAGAGCAGATGGAGCCATCAGCTGGTTGCTTATAAGTCAGAAGATTTTATCAATGCAAAGTATAAGGCAAACAAGCCTGTAAGACAGACTTACCAACGGGAACTTAAAATTTTTCTAATGGGCTTGGTGCCTATGGCTAAAGTGGCTAAGGCGCCAGCCACATACACCTAAGGTGGCGGGTTTGAATCCAGCCTGGGCCCGCCAAACAACAATGATGGCTGCAACCAAAAAATAGCCAAGCATGTGGCAGGCACCTGGGTCCCAGCTACTTGGGAGGCTGAGGCAGGAGACTTGCCTGCACCCAAGAGTTGGAGATTGCTGTGAGCTGTGATGCCACAGCACTCTACCGAGGGTGACAGCTTGAGGCTGTCTCAAAAAAAAAATTTTTTTTTCTGATGGAGTTTTAAGGTTGTGAAAACTTCTGGACTTTGGAAGACTTTTTTTTTTTTTTCCAGTGCCATGAAATGGAAAAGACAAGGGCAATACACAGAGGTATCACACATGCAACTAGGCACAGGATGAAAGGATCTCCCTTTAATCAAAAAGGATGATGTGTTTGTACATTT
Source organism: Otolemur garnettii (assembly GCF_000181295.1). Lineage (NCBI taxonomy): Eukaryota > Metazoa > Chordata > Mammalia > Primates > Galagidae > Otolemur > Otolemur garnettii. The sequence goes on along the minus strand of NW_003852418.1, from coordinate 12,417,193 downwards.
CAGCAGAGAGCAGGCTTCTTCCAAGAAGTAGAGTGGCAAATTGGGCCTCTGAGCAGCACCGGGCCTATTCATCCAGGCTGAAATCCATTCATCTTGGGGTTTGGCAAAAACACTCTGGCAAAAGTGGCAGCTGACCAGCCAGAAACACAGTCAGGAGATTGCCCTTTGGAACAGGCTTCAGAAAGTCTGACCAAGCTCTAGAAGAATTTTTAATAAAAGATAAAAACTTATTGCAGCACTATTTATAACAGCAACAAAAACTTGGATGATCAGTAAGAGATTGGCTAAACATATTTGTATATATCCATACGGTGAAAATTAGATTTCCAAAGAATATCTAGCAACTTAGGGAAATACTTACTATGTTAAGGGGAGGGGGGAGGGGTGTGCAGGACCCACACAATAAAACTGATTTTTCTGTGTATATATTGACATAGACAAAAAACGCTGGAAGAATAATCACTAGATGTTAAAACCAAATGTAACATCAAAATGTTAAAAGTACTTATCTTTGAGGGATAGAAAAATCAGTCAATTTAATTTTCCTCCTCACATCTGCCTGCATTTTCTAATTTTCTATAATGTGCACGCATTCTTATAATTAAAAATGTATATATGATTTTTATATAATTATAAATAAAAAATATGTCATTGATGTTTCCTAATAAATGATATAATAAGTTGACATTCATTGAGAGCTTAGTAAGAACTTTAGATCATTTTATTTTGCGGTTACAACAATCACAATCACAACAACAAGATGCTGTTATCACCTTCATTTACTTAGAAGGAAATAGAGGCTTCCAGAAGCTACATATCTTGCCTGTCCGCTAAGGGACAGAGCTAGTTCCAAGGGGACATTTGGGGCCAATGTCCATGCTGTTAACCCTGACATAGGACTAGAAAGTGAAGCTCCAGGCAGGGCTGCCAGACAAACTTCAAAACACCTGGGTAAATCTGAATGTCAAATACACAACGAATAACTTTTTTAGTATTAGTATATCCACATCTATTCTATGGATTCTGTATCTTGCATCTAAATTTCTAATGTAACTAGGCATCCTGTTTGTTGTTTGCTTTTCTTAGGGAAATGACTTCCCTTTGCAAATGCTGGGGGAGAGACTCAGGAGTGATGCAGGAGTCCTAGTCCCAGGAAGAATCAGGGTTAGGCCCAAAATTCTTCCAACAAAATCTGGGAACAGTCAAAACAGGCCCAGAGAAAATTGCTGATGGTGTGGGTTCTCTTTTGTTACACCCTACTGTGAAAATGAGTGAGCCTTTGCTGACTGATGGAATCAGATGTCCGCAGCAGACAAAACCATGGAAGTGAAGGATGGCTGTGGTTTGTAAACCCTGCAGAGCAATACCGCTGAGCCCTTAGCAGCCATATTTCGGGCTTGCCCACACTGGGTGTTAGATTTTTGAGTGTCTTCTGTGGAGTTACTTGCTTGGCTCTGCTGTCAATAATAGTCAGGGTAAGAAGTGACCCACAGCACCCACCCCTGGGCCCCAACGCCAACCCCACACAATTTCCACAACACCTGTCCTGGGCTCATTGTCTTTCAAACCCAAACTTGGACCATTGGTTCTCAGCCTGGCTGTCAATTAGGATCATTCAGGGAGTTTTAAAAAATACCAAAACCTGAGCCCACTCCCAGAAATGCCAACTGATTGGCTGGGGCAAGTGTAAACATTTTACAACAGCTTCCTGGTAATTCTGATGACCAAGCGAGGGCTAAACATCACTGCATTGGACCGACCACAATAAACCACGTGCTGGGAACACCCATGTCAGGGAGGCTGTCACCTTCATCTGTCAAACTGAAATACCAAGGTAAACCTCCCTGGATTGCGGAAAGGGTAGAAGGACATTGTCTCAGGGCGTGCCCTGCACAGCAGAGACTCAGCCAATGTTATTTCTGTCCTCGAATCAAACACACCAGCTGACATTTATCAAGCTTTCCCTTTTTACCGAGACCCTCAGCCAGACCTATGTTATTTCATTTAGTTCTCAAAATAGTTCTGTCCACCAGTGTCGTCATCCAAAAGATGAGAGAACTGAATCAAAGAAAGGTGATCTCTTTCTCAAGGTCCCCCGCTAGAAAGGGTAGAGACGGAACTTGAACCCAGGCCCTCCAGCCCCTTCCCTTCCATGTTCTTGGCCCCTTCCTTGAATGTCTGTCTGCTTCTGCAAATCACAACCACCTAGGAAACAAGTCTGGTCCTCTCTGCGCTCTTGAAGTCCTCAGGCACACACTCATCCATCCATTCATGTATCCTTTCCCTCACTGAGCAAACATTGAGCGCCTACTAAACCCTATGCTGGACACTGGACATAAACACTAGGGAGTCTTAATGGAGTTGGCCTTTCCAAGGAATAAGCAAACACACAAATGGCAGCAATTTCTTTGAATGGCACAGAGGGCTTTTGCCAGGCTCTGAGCACAGCAGAGGATCTCCCACGTGGATCCCAGCAGAGGCTGCTGTACAGAGGACAGATTGGCTGCTAGGCAGGGGTGGAGGTAAGGAGGCAGGGAGGAGGCTCAGGAGGAATCCATCTGGGAGAGGGCGGGGCCTGGCTAGCATAGGGGTGGCCTGAGGATGAAAATGAACATCTTCTGAGAAGAACCTAGCTGCCCATTGGACAGGGAGGTCATTACCACTTGCTTTGGCCCTAGGACATTCCACGGTGTTTTGCACTGTGCCCTTCACTATTGTATACATTGCCTCCAAAGTAACATTTCAAATATTTAACAACTGGTGCCACAAGGGGACTGACTCCCTGGCAGGGCTAGGTGTTAACCCTTTATTTGCCGGTATCAACGAGGTCCAAGGGATCCCTGGGCACAGCCTAGATGCAGGCAGGGCACTCTGGGGGGTTGGGATGAAATTATTTGTTGGCAGTATTTTAGTAACCAGCAATAAAACCAAATGGTACACACCAGCTGAGGCTGCCTCCTTACTAGATTTTAAACTTGCAGAAAGCAAGGCTAGACTTGAAGATCACTTCACTACAGAAGTGTCAAACATGTATCCATTCCAAGTGAAATGCCCCGTAAAGGCCTAGACATCCAGTTTGACATTTCCATCTTGTGTTTCTGAGATGAAAGACAAGGACTTCTTCTGAATGGACTGGGCCTGCAAGAGCAAGGTGTTCTCCGAGCCCAGGACTCAGGAAGAGAACATGCTATTTGTAGGGGGTGGCTGCGGGGCCCTCCTCCGCCCTGGAGAGGCTGTTCTGTGCTGGGGCCCACAGCCTCATGGACATGCCGCTCCTGGCAGACAGTCCCAGGGAGCCCCACAGGGAGGACACTCTGGGCTGGCAGAGGGAGCTAGGCCACTCCTCCCTGGGTTTGTCCTGCACTTCATCAAGTTGAAGTTCTGACATTTTACAGGGGGGTGGGTGGGGAGTGGGGGAGAAAAGACTGTGCTTAAGCACAAAGAAGCAAATAAATCAATGTCGGTGAGCACGGTTCGTTCTGGTGGGCTCTTCCTTGACACACCTAGGTACTCAGTTCCCCACCTGCACAATGGGAAGAATTACATTGGTATTCTTTGTACTTCAGAAGGATATTCTGAAGATGGATGAGATCATATGATAGCCGCCATATTAATGATCCCTTCCCTCCCTCCCTTTTTTCTATAAACATTGGGCTGATTCAGACAATGGGAACACACAGGCCATAGTCTCTGGTTAGACTTAGTTATGACCTCACTGCACCCTGATATCCCGGGGGTGGGACTCCTGTTGCCATCTTACTGAGCCGCAGAGAGAATGCCCAGCTCTGGCTGTGCTGCTGGCAAGAGGCAGATCTGGAACTAGAACCCAGACTCTCTCCCTCCCCAGCCCAGTTGTTGGTCTGACCCATCTCCCATGGGAAAGTCCATTTGAAAACAGGAAGATGTCCCATAATTTTAAACCCTGGTCCATCTAAACTACTTATAGATGAAGTGTGGAAGGGAAGAAAGCATGAGTGTTAGACTCAGACCAGTTTGATTTTCAATCCTGTCCCAATGTGTGACCTCAGGCAGAGTGATTAACCTCTCTGGTCTTAACACCTACAGAAGGAACAAAAATACTCTGGTTTTGAAGGCCACAGAAATAAAGGTTCACAGCCCGAAGGATTCAGAAAAACAGAAGATACCCAGTGTCCAGCATAAAGGAACTACAGGGCCTTTGATCAGCTCTGAGGTATGGCCAGGTTGGTAGCCAAGTAGCTGTGGTGCTTCAAACAAGATGTGTGACCTCTGTGCCCCTGTTTCCCCTTCTGTAATGGGGCGATCCCAATTCTTGCTGCAAAGGGGAGGTGTAAGAATCAATCCTGCCACTCTGCTCATTCGTGCTTCTGTCAGTCCTCAGGGGTACCCGGGCTGTCTGCAAAGGCCTCCAAGCATTTTAGCCAGCAGAGCAAATTCATGTCTCACCTTGGCTGTCAGAACACCAGACAGTGGCCCCTAGTCCCTGACCTTGCACAGTGGTTAAGAGCATGGACTTAGGGCCAGAGGCTCGAGGTTAAACCCTGGCTTATGACCTGGGGCAAGTTACTAGCCTCTCTGTTCCTTAGTTTTTCAACTATAAAAATGGAGATAATATTTGAAATCACCTCCCAGGGTTGTTGTCAGAATTAAGTGAGTGAATCTATGTAAATGCCTGGTATAGTGCCCAGAACCCCGGCTGGATCCCAAATAGTTCTCCTCTCACGCCTTAGAGACACCTTGAGCCCAGAGGTCATTCACTGTAGTCTGTAGCTTTGGCTTCCCCACAGTGGACACCTTCCTCCCATTGCAGTGCCTGGCTACCCATTGCTGGTTCTAAGAGGTTTCTTCCAAAGGCTACATTTCTTCTCATAACTGCTCCACTGTGAGCTCTCCAGGCCTGCCTGTTATGTATAAATACACTTAACTTTTATGGGGTGTGTGGTGCTCTGGGCATAAACCATCTCCTCTATCCCACAGGACTGGGGAAGAGCTGGGACATGGAACATGTATGCCCGTGGCAAAGACAGGGCAGACTCTGAGACCTGGTGTTTGTAGCCTATAGTACAAAGGATCTCCCTGGTGATACGAAGTGTCACTGAAGCCCTTCACTCTCCGGCATTGCACTGGTGCAATCCGGGTGTGACCCGCCTGGCATGGATCGGCAGGACCCACTTCTCTCTCTACCTCCTCTGCCACTACTGGGTGATTTGTACATCAGAGCCCAACCAGTCCAGGCCCTGCCCACACCTGCCCACCTGGGGACCCTCTTCCTCTGACCCTGCCTTTCCATCTTACTGGGTAACGTGCTCTCAGCAATCAGTGGCTAGACGCGCATTTCACCTCAGCTCTGCAGATGAAGGAGCAGCTAAAGCCATCAGCTCTGCTGTCTGGTGGCTCATTCATTCATCAGTCCATTCAGTCTGCAAACACTAATTGTGGCCCAGCATGCACCAGGCTGTGTTCCAGGTGCTGTCACTGGGGGGGACAGTGGTCACTGAGGCAACATCCCTAGCCAGGGCCAGTTGCAAGGCTATACAATAGTGCAGGGTCTGATCCTTGGGAGGGCCCGAGCTTGCTTTAATCTTCTGCTGTGCTCATCGTCAATGTCTTAACCATTTTTGGATAAGGCACCTGATTTTCATCTCCTACTGGGCTCCCTGACCCCCGCCATCGGGGAGCTCACATTCTAGTGGAGGACAGTGGACTCTCCTCCATCTCCCACAGCACCCTGATGTCACACCCAGGAGAAGTACTATAAAGAAAGTAAACCCATGTGGTATGGGTGACCCTGTCTGTGGTCTCAGGGAAGCCTCCCGGGAGTGTGGGCAGTGTTGGGAGGTGGGTGGAAGAACCTTCAAGGCAGGAAGAGGCTGAGGCCCCAGAGCAGCAGCCAGTTTGCTGAGTCAGAAAGACGGGGGAGTCGGTGTGGCTGGGGCTTAGAGAGAACCTGAGAGGGCCAAGCAAAAAGGGCCACTGAGCTAGATGGGAGGGTACAGAGGCCTCAGGCCCCATCTGCTCCTGCTGCCAAGGCCTGAGGAGGGTCCTGAAGCTGGGTACCTCCTCCACCCCGATCCCTGCAGCAGGGGCCCAGGATGTTCCCAGTCCCTCCCACTCAGCCAAGTCCATGGTGGCCCAGGAAGGTCTCTCTTGCCCCCACCCCACGGATGTGGTGCTCAGAGGGAAGGACAGCGGCTACTTTTCTTCCTGGAGCTGAGGGGCCCTGACCCCCCAGCACTGTGGGAACACAGCGGCCCCTCACACAGCCCTTGGTTTGAGGAGCCTGGTGGAGTGTCAACTTTTTGAACCCAAAAGGCCAAATTTATTCCTCCTAGTTCTCTCAAGAGCCACATTCACATATCACTGTATCCTTACACTGCTGTGCTGTTATTTGCTTCCTGTTTATAAACTGAATTTTGACTTTTTCTTAAATGATTTTATTTCAAAAGTAAACATTATATCATTACTGATACATACTTACCATACATAGAAAGTAATCCTGAAATAAACACTTTGTGTTTGTAGCTGTGTTACTAAATTCTAGCAAGATACCCAGTCTGGCCTCAGGCCTGCCCTGTCTTTGTTTAAAAGGGAGATTTGCAAGTGTTAGGCAGGGCCGAACATGCCAACAAGGACTCTGGGGCAAACACAGACTTTCTCCTAAATAATCAGAAAGACAGCTTCTAACATGAGAGGTGAATGTTTGTCTCAGAAGATGGGAGATGCCCCAGGCGTGGAAAGAGGGTTCAAAGATCCAAATTTAAAAGAAAGACTAAGGGCCATCACTACACCTACCACTTGCACAGAGGAGAGTTAGTGGATCAGGCCCCGCTGCTGTCCTTTGGAAGGCCGGCGCACAAGGTAGGTCATAGGCTAGTGTCTGGGAACTTGGATTGCAGGAGGGTGTGACCTGTTGTTAACTGACAAAAGTGGATGGCTATATCTAAAGTATTTGTACAAAGAATATAGCTTATGCTGAATACCTGCCTTCCTTCTGGGAGTCTGGAATTTTTGGTACATGAAGCAGTTTGGACTCCACATCCAGAGCTCCTGCACTGGCTTACTGCCCAAAGCTCTCTCCAACCTCATGAAGCCTTCATAAGAGTCTTTCAACCAATATGGCACTCAGTACTGCATACAAAAGTTGTTCCAGGCAACCTAAGCCTTCTTGCAAAGGTAGATGTTATTTCCATTGTGTCTGCACTGAATGGAGCGGTGAGGCTGGAATCTTTAGAATCTTTCACCATTTAGAAATTAAAGATGAGCCACCTTGCCCCCCCCTTAATAGCAACCTCCAGCTGTGGTTCCCAGAACTCCTGAAACAGAATCACCTGGTGTCCTGCTCAAAATGCAGATTCACAGGCCTCTGCCAAGAGAGTGCCTGAGAACCTGCACTTTAACCAGCTCCCTGATTAGCACAGCATCCACCACTACTTAAAAACAGAGACAGAGAAAGCACAGACTGGGAGGATTTGGAGTTCAGCGTCCACGTTTCATCCACCTCACAGTGTCTGGCAGCATACTGGGATCTAATTTTAAATATATATTTCAGCTAGTCAGTATCTGATAAGCCAAAATTGTCAAAAATATCTAACACAACTGAAAACCGTGATTTCAAGTTCAACTCAGAAACAGGCCAGGAGTGGGTTCACTTTGTTGCCTTTAACACCTAGAACCTGGCACTGTTTTTCCCCAACCTTTGTAGTGGACTGACTAGTGGCCCCAAAAGAGATGTCCACGTACTGATCCCTGGGACCTGTGAATATTACTTTATAGGGAGAAGCAGGTGGTTATTTTAAGGATTCTGAGAGGAAGTGCTTATCTTGGATTACCTGGATGGGCTCTAAGTTCAATGACAAGGGTCTATATAAGAGTGACATGGGACAGATCTGACAGACAGAAGAGGAAAAGGTGAGACTGGAGGGACAGAAGCTACCAGAGCTGGAAGACGCAGACAAAGGATTGTCCCTTATAATCTCTAGAAGGACGGTGGCCCTGTTGACACATTTATTTCAGACTCTGGCCTCTGCAGCCAGAGAATACATTTTTGTTGTTTTAAGCCACCTTGTTTTAAGTCATTTGTTACAGCAACCATAGGAAATGAAAACCCTGAAAAGTACTCCAAATTGTGAAAAGGCAAATGAAGGAAATAAATTGGTCCTGCCCCAGGACCTTTGCATATGCTCATTGTTCTGCTGCTGAGCCAACTTGCTGCATGCCCAAATTCCTGTCCCTGTGCAAATGTCAACTCCTCACAGAAGGTTTCCGTGACACCCCTAGTCCCCAGTAGCAGGAGTTGCCAGTCACTCTCTAGCCCTAACCCTATTTAAGAGTTACATTTTCCACAATAAGAGCCGATCTGTTCATTGGTTTACTTGCTGGTTGTCTCCATGGGAGTGGGAATTGTGTCTTGTTCACAGCTTTATTCCCAGGGCTGGGTACTGAGTGAGAGCTGAATAAAAATGTGTTGAGTACAAGAAATTGACATTGTTTCATATTTACACTAAGAGAGATGCAAACTCTGTATGATAAACCTTAATATTCTAAAGACTTCTTCAGCCACAAAGGGTCTCCCGGCTATACCCCAGCCCCAGAGCACACTGTCACTCCTCTCTTTCATAAGTTCACTTAGGTGGGAAACTGAGTACTTGACCTTTGCTCTCCCCCTGCCAGTCTTGGCTGTGTGACCTTGGGCCTATCATGTCCTTAAGTGAGCGTTTTCATTTACTTTTATCAGTGGGTCTTATTTACAGAACAGTTTCCACCTGCCTGAGCCTGAGCCAGAGCCTTTGCATGTGCACTTCCACTTGGTCCTCAGGACAATCCCATGAGGCAGGAACTATTATTGACCCCATTATATAGAAAAGGAAACTGGGGCGCAAGATAGTTTCATCCTTTCTCCCAGGGTTGCATAGTTAGTAAGCAGAACCAGGACTCCTGAGTTTCAGGCCGGGATGCTGCACCCTTTAAGATGCCCTCAGCTCTCTGAAAGCCTGAAACTCTGTTTGAACAGTTGGCAGAATGACTTAAATTGCTAACAAACGTGTGTGTACACAACTGTGCGCTCACTGGTCTTTAATCAGAGTAGATGTCTGGGGAAATTGTTTCCTTCTTTCCCTTGCTCTTTCAAACATGTTAAGAAAAGCCACCAGGCTGAAAGTCTGAACCAGCTGCTCCCCTAAATCAAAGGATGAAGGCAAATGGCATTGCCCACCACACTGTGTAAACACATGTGGGGGAGAATGTTCTAGTTGTTACATTTGTTATTCTCTAGCTCCTGCTTCTCTCTGCAGCAGGCAGATACCCCCAGTCTGCTGGAGGGAGAGATGTAAAGAGTCCTTGAATTATTTACTATTAAAAGGCACTGAGCTGCCAGCTTCCTCTCTGAATTATTTAGCGCTGTCATGTAGCTATGTATGTGCGAAATCAATACATTGTGTTCATATTAACTCTATTAAAAGTGAGTTTAAGTGGCGTGTTGCAGACTCCCCTGCCTTTGCTGTCAGCCACTCTGACCTGGTTGAAGTCAGGGAGAGCTGACCGTGTTTGCTAGCAGATCCTGAGGTTCAAACTCAAGCCCAGGAGGAAATGCAGAGGGATTAAAACCCAACCTCCCCAAAAGGTGAGATGATGGGGTACCCCTGGCAGGGAGCCAGGCAGAACAGCACAAGCAATGAGGTTTTCGCTATTTACTGAGTGCCTACAGTATCCCTCACACCAAGACTTTCCCTCAACATGTAAGATAGCAGTCCTGCTTTTCCAGAAACTGCTACAGTAGCTGGTTGATAAGAAACACAAAACTTGGCTCATCCAAACTGGGATGCTCTGTGACTCTTTGACCTATCAGATGGGTCTCGTGCAGAATATCCAGTACATGCTCAGCGATCGACACCCAACACAGCAGAGAGCCCAGTAAGTGTTTGGGGGATACAGGAAATGAATGAATGCAGAGAAGGGCAGCTGCCCTCTGATTGGATGGCAGGAGATGGAAGAGGCTGCAATGGTTGAACCTGGAGAACAATGACACTGGGGAAACTGGGGGTCAAAATTCCTCCTCCCTTCCTTCTTGTGAGTCCCGGGTCCCTCGGCCATGGGGTGCAGCAATGCACTTAATGACCTTTTATTGAGCATCTACTATGTACCAGGCACTCTACAAAGCTGTGGGAATATATTCATGAAGAAAAATCAGATCAAACTACTTATCCACTCTAGTAGAAAGAGGATAGAGTTGCTGTCCTCTGAACTCAGAAAGGGAGACAGGTAAACACTCACAGCATAAAGTGTCACCAGGGCTGACCCAGGCCCTGGTACAGGGAACAATGAAGCAGAAAAGACGACAGACTCGGGGTTAGGTGTGAGGACTTTCAAGAAAAGTGTCATAAAAGAGGCCGCATCTAAGCTGAAGTCAAGGCTATAAAATCATCACCGGCCTTATACACAGAGAGGCTTTCACCTTCACCTCGCGATTGGATTCTCAATTACGGTATAAAAGGGTAGTTTCAAAGATAGGTCCTTATGCCGCCGTCAGAGATGAATTTCTGTGTTAACTTTAGCAAGTAATAAAAATTTTAATTAAACATCTGCTGGGTTACAAAAGGCAGCCATCATCAAAAAATCACCTCTGTCATTTCCTCTTGAAAATGGCCAGTTTCAAAGGCGGTCAAATAAATGGAAGAAAAGAGCCGAATAAAATGTAAGGTGGAATCTCTCCATCCTGCCTCTCAGCACAGAGAATCGGGAAACGCTTTCTCTGCCTCCCTTCTCTCCATCCTGCTGTGGAAGGCATCTATTTTCTTTGGAGAAAAAGGGAAGAACTTAAGATTAGCCCACTAATGGGATTCAGGAAAATTCTAGCACGTATGGTGGACTAGAGAAGAAGGGGATGAAAGGAACTTCAATGTCAGGGCGGCCCCGGGACTTGTTTGGTTGCAAATAACATAAACTCAACTTACACTGTCAGCTTTCAGGTGTGGGTGGATCCAGGTGCTCGTGACATAATCAGGGATTCAGCTCTTTTTCCTCTGTCTTCCTCTGGGGTGGTTTTATTCTTGGAAGACATACCCAGGTCCTTGCAAAGTGGCCTCTGCAGTCCCAGGTACACATCCTACCAGCTGAGCAACCACAGCAGGAAGATGGTCTCTTTTCTAGTATTACCCACGGGAGTCCTGGGATGGGCTCTGATTGGCCCAACATGGGTCACAGGCAATCCCTAAGCCAGTCCACATGGCCAGGAGAATATGCATTCTCTTTGGTCAGGCCCCAGTCACACACCCACCAAGGGTCTGGAGTCTGCCTTTCTGGAACCGCACGGATTGGGCATGGAGAATGGTAATTCCTCAAAGTCAAACTAAAGGTCAGCTACCAAAATAAGGATGCAAGGATGCTGGGAAGACCCAAACCTCGGCCGTCCAATAGAGCCTCCTGAGAGTTTGTCTCCAGGGGGAACAACATGACTCCACAATGGTGTGAGCCTGGAATTCCAAGGGAAGGAGTGATTCTTGGTGTAACATGGTGTCTACAGTCTGAGCCTTGCATTAGTCGAGTGCCCTTGACCATGCATGCTTAGCTGAGGAGGAACAGGCTGTGGGTATAACGTGGAGAGCCAGGTCCCCAAGCACGGTGCCTCCATGGGAGTCATCCTCCTGCTAAAGCACATGGCCAGGGTCAGGAGCCACCCCTTCCTTAGCTGCTGTGCTGACCATGAGGATGGACAGCTGCAGTTGCTAGGGTGACCAAAGGGACCTGCCCCCCAGCACGGATGGACCAGCAGGGTTAGAGACTTGCCCCAGGTGCGGCATCAGAAACTGTGGCCACAGAGGTTGCATGCAGTTGGGAGTGATGTGTGTGCACATATAAAACTCCTGGATAAAACCCAAGTGTGTATTAGCAAGCAAATGCAGGCAGGGGGATGGTAATACCCATAACCAACCAGTCTCAGGTAGGTATTACTCTGAGTGCCGTCTGGGCATCATTGCTTTTAATCCTGACACAGCTTCATGAAATAGGAATCATGATCCTTTACAGATTAGGAAGCTGGCATTCAAAGAGATTATTTCACTTGCCCAAAGTCACAGAGCAGGAAGTGACAGTCAGGGTTTGAACCCAGGTCTCTGGCACCACAAAATCTCTGCTTCCATCACTTCAATATCGTGTAGCCCCATCCCCACCACCGGGTGAACATTGAGCGCGTGTGTGTAGTGAGGCACGGGATCATACCGTTACAGAAAAAATAATCACCCCTGGTCCAGAAGTAGATGTTTTGGTGCTGCGGGCCTGGGTTCAGGTCCCGTTTGCCCCTGTTTTGAGCTGCTGGCTTCAGGTGAGTTAAATCACCACGGAAAGGAAACCGTAACATCCTGGCCGCAGGGTAACGCACATGTGGATGTGTTTGAACACCAGCGAGTGCCGCACAGATGTGAATAACCACAGTAACATCCTGCAACGAGAAGGCCCAATTAACGTATTAAATACTCTGGGGGGAGGAGATGGTTTGTGTTGATACCACAACAGTTTTCTCGGCGAGAACAATACCATCTGCCTGCAAATATTGTGATGTGGGAAGGAAGAAACAATCGTTATCCAATTATCTTCCTTATAAAGATGTACTGAAGTACAATTAATTCTGTAGCTCTCCTATAATATTCTCTTAATTAGTGGTAAAAATAGGCATTTCTTCCCAATCCCTCTGCTATTATATACTAAACGCTGCTTCCCCATTTGTAATATGCTAATATACTGGTAATTAAAAGCATCACGATTCAGCTTAATGACTGCGTTCGGTTTGTTGAGGATAATTACATCTCCTACCCACTATTCAGGAGTTCACAGGCAGACCCAGGGAGGGGTGGGGTAACAGACACAGAGGGAGAAGAGGAGTCCCTCCCCTCTCTGGGTGTTGGCCCCTTCCGCAACTGTCGCCTCTAGACTGTGAGGGCGTAAGTTTGGGAGCTTCTCTTGTCTCCTTGTGAAAAGGGCAGTGTTCTCATGGTGCGAGCATTTGCTCTTATCCTGTGCCCTTGGACGTGACACTTTGCTCTTCCTGACTCCCCTGCCTCCACCCTACAGTGTACAGAGACCACCTGACACAGAGGTCTTAGCCTCAGCCCTGCCGACATCTGGGGCTGTCCTGTGTGTCATACATACAGCAGCATCCCTGGCCTCCACCCACCTCCACCTCCCAGTTAGAATGACCACAAATCTCCATAGACCAGGCGTCCTCAAACTACAGCCCACGGGCCACATGGGGCCTGCCTAGGACATTTATCCTGCCCTCCGGTTGTTTTTGCCGCCACTGCCTGCCCTGCTTAGCAGCCGACTGGTCCCGGGGCCCACAGTCTGGCCCTCCAATGGTCTGAGGGACAGTGAACTGGCCCCCTGTTTAAAAAGTCTGAGGACCCCTGCTGTCTCCTGGGGAAAGCAGGGTGGAAAAATCCCCCCCCCCCAGTTGAGAACCACTGATCTAACATAAAATGATTTAAAACGATTGAAAAGTCCATTCATAGAGGATTGATTAAATAAATCATGGCACATCCCTCCAATGTATGGGATTCAGCAGTTAAAAGGAGTTAGGCCAGCCCTATACAAACAGATGTGGAACAGCCTTCGCAAAAATGAAAAGTCCAGGACAGTATATAAGGGAAGCTAATTTTTGTGTTTGCCATATTTGCATTCATTTACTTGCGTGTAGGATACCAGTGAAAGGATATTGGAAAATTGTAAAAGTCATCACCCCCTGGGAGGGTATCTTACCCCAGGCAGGCTTATAACAAATTACCAGAGACTGAGTGGCTTAGAAACAACAGAAACGTATTTCTCACAACTCTGGAGCCTGGGAAGTCCATGATAAAGGTGCCAATAGATTCAGTGTCTGGTAAAGACACATTTCCTGGTTCACAGACAGCTGTCTTTACATGGTGAGAAAGGCAGAGACACTCTCTTAGATATTTATTTATTTAATTTATTTATTTATTTTAGGAGACAAGGTCTTGCTCTGTCCCACAGGTGGTAGTGTAGTGGTGTGGCCATAGCTCTTTCTAGCCTTGAACTCCCGGGCTCAAGAGATCCTCCCACCTGAGCCTCCCCAGTAGCTGGGACTACAGGTGCACGCACCGCCGCACCCACTCCTGGCCTCTTTTATAAGGGCGTTCAGCACCTTTATGAGGGCTCTGCTCTTAGGACCTAATCACCTCCCAGAGACTCTCCCTCCTAACATCAGTTTAGGGGTTAAGCTTTCAAACATATGAATTTGAAGGGAGCACACATATTTAATCCACAGCACAGGGTCACCCGGTAGCTGGACACTGATGTGGGAGGGACACTGGCCATATTTAAATTTTTGCATGAATTTTGTTCCATGGACAGGCATTACTTAAAGAGTAAATATAATTTAAAAAAACAAACACCTAGCGCATTGTCTGGCTTGGAACAGCCCTGGATTCTACTTCTGCTTGTTCCTCAGGGAGCCTCTCAAACAGGAAATTTCTTTATATGTCACACTCTGTCATCTTGAAGCATATCAACAACTGTCATCTTGAGAGCGGTTTCTAAGCCTTACAGACTGACGTGTAGGGCCAGGCCCAGACAGAGTAGCTGGGGTCTACAGCTTGGGAATGTCAGATCCCTGAGTCTGAGATGACTTCTCCAGTCCTCTGTGACATTTCCCAGCCAAGGCTGATGGGAAAGCTGAAATAGGAGATCACAGATATACAAATGACTGGTGGAGGGAGGTAGACTCATTGCATTATAGAAAGGATTTAAAAGGGACTGCTTCAAATAGTGACCCCCCAATGGAATAAAAATACGGCTTGCCTGAAAAGAAGTGTGATTGTTTTTCCCTTTTAAGAAAGTCTCCTCCAATGATAGACCTTTAAGTCCTGCCTCCCATACGGGTCAGACTGTGGGTAATGAACATGGTACAGGAAACTTTAAATAGCCATTCAATCTTCTGGAATCAGTCTCCTTATCTGTTATTAATAACCAACCAAGTCATAGCCAGGCCCATATTGTCCAGTGTGTCTGGCACAACTTCGCAGAAAACGATGACTTGTTATATAAGAGACAAGACCTCATGATAAAATAAAGTGGAGAAAAACTGGCTTAAAGGAAGTTAGCTATGTTTCTTTATTGCAGGACTTCTCAGAACCTTTATTGAGAGTGATAGAATATCTTTTTCTTGAAAAAGTAATGTGTGGGGTTTTCCCCTTTCTGCATTTTCTGGGGTCCTTGTTCCTAAAAGGCATGGAGGCCCGTGTGTGCTTCCTGGGCCTGGAAGGAAGGGGGGAAATTAGGCCAAATCACAGTCTCTGCCCGTTGTGAGTCAGGCCTAACATCGTGGGAATGTGACATGTCTTCCAGCAATAGCTAAAGGGGAATGAATTTTGAAACCACGGAGGAAGATGAAAGAATCCACAAAACCAGAGACAGAAGATGTTCTGGGGCATCGGCGCCCTGCAAAGTGGTCCCAATAATTCAGGATAATCTCCTTTTTTAAGGTCCTCACTTTAACATCTGCTGAGTCGTTTTTGCCGTGGACCATAATTGATTGGCAGGTTCATCTTGGCGAGGCCACTCTGCCAACCACAGACCCCAGACTCTTCCCTCCTAATTTCAAAACACTGACCTCCCTTCCGATCACCCAGCACCACACATCGGCACTGGCTCGGCCTCCTGCATCCACTCTGAACGAGTCCCAGCTGTCTTTGTCTCCAAACGTTTGCCCTGGTCTGGAACGAGCCCACCCACTCCCGCTAACGTTATCGGGGGCTGCATCTTCTGTCTCTGGTTTTAGCAGATTCTTTCATCTCCCTCCGTGGCTTCAAAATTCATTCCCTTTTTGCTGTTGCTGGAAGACATGTCACATTCCCACGATTTTAGACCTGACTCACGACGGGCAGAGACTGTGTGTGATTTGGCCTAATTTTCCTCCTTCCTTCCAGGCCCAGGAAGCACACACGGGCCTCCATGCCTTTTAGGAACAAGGACCCCAGAAAACGCAGAAAGGGGAAAAACTCACACATTAATTTTTCAAGAAAAATATATTCATATTTTCATCTCAAGAATCTCAATGGATTGTTAACAGCAACTACGCTGCAACTTATCCCACTATACCATTTGTCAGGCGTCTGTAAACAGCATGAATGAGAAGTTGGGGGACACTGTGGGTGCCACCCTCATCCCTCTGCCAAACTCCCAGAGCCACCTGGAGAACTGTCACTGGCAAAGGCTGATCCCTGGGGCCCCGCCTCAGACCTGCTGAATCAGACCGTTGGCCGGCAGGGCCCGGGAATCTGAATTTTTAATGTTTCTCCCCCGCCAATCTGGTGACTCTTCCACACATTATTTAAAAGGGGTGGTCTCAAACTTTGAAGCCTGAAGGCCGTAAATTAGAGAAGTGTATGCTGTGTGAGAGAGAGAATCAGAGGGTGGCTGGTCTCCCTTCTGAACCCTGAACTTCATGGAGTAGCAAGGGCAGTCCTTTGGGAAGAGCCAGCTGAGAGGAAGGATTAGCAGTGAAGGAAAAGAGAGACGGTGGGGGGGGGTCCTGCCGAGCAGAACTCAGGGTGCAGGGAGCATGGGAAGACGGATGTGGCTAAGTGGCCACGACAGCTCTCCATTGTTAGCCTAGAGGACCTCCCTCAACCAGACTAGAGCTCAAAAGGTGGAACCACGTCGTGCTCCAGGGCCCGGGTTTGGGGGCCAGGTGCCCCTGAAGTTGCCAGATTCATCCATTGTCCTATCTTAGGCTGCTTTCTTATCTGTAAAATGGGGATAATGGTAGTTCCTTCTACCTAGGGTTCTTGGAGGAATTACGGGGGCCTTTCACCTAAGCTGTTCCACTTGCAAATGCTTATAGCAGGCAAGAGTGCCTTTAGCTACAAAGTCCCAGAGGCCGGTTCTCACTGGCGACGGATCAGCAGCTCAGCAAGGTCAAGACAGAAGCCATCGGTCAGCATGAGACAGGGCTTCCCAAACTTAGCCGAGCATACAGATTACCTGGAGATCCTGTTGGAATGCAATTTTAGGTACAGTAGGTCCAGGGTGGGGCTTATATTTCAGATCACACTCTGAATAATAAGATGCTTGGTCTTTCCTTCACGGCTTACAAAATGGTTGCTCTGCTCCCGCCATCACATCTGCAGGCAAGGCACGAAGGGGCATGATACAGGGCTCACGCTGGCCACATCTCCTTTTATCTAGGAAAAATAAAGCTTTCTCACCAGCTACCAGAGCAGACATCCTCATAGGTTTCATGGCTCTAAATTGGGTCTTGCAGCAGCCACAGCCCAACAGGAAGCTGAGAAAATGAGAAACAGGATTGTTGTGATGAGCTTGAAGTTTAAGCCTTAAACCAGTCGTGATTCACTCAGAGCTGGGCATACTGCCGCCCAGCATAAAATCGGGTTCATTTTGCAAGAAGGAAAGGACAGACACTGGGAAGCAGACAAAAGCATTCAAGCCACACTTCACTGCTTGTTTTATGGGTAAGGCACTTCTCACAAAGTGAGCTCTCAATAAACGGTTGCATTTCATCAGCAGCGTCTCATTAATATGTATAAAGAGGACAAAATGCAAATCGCCTCCTGTGCTCCCAAACAACCCCCCACACACACACAGAACAGGGGGTGGGGGGTGGAGTAGCGCAGTCTCTTGTTTTCCCTGAGGACTGGCCTCCCGGGCTGCACCAAACCTGCAGGACGTGGGAACCGCCTTGAGCAGCCCAAGGAAGGCGTCTTTGCTAGCCAGTATCTGAGCTCCCTGACATCCCACCAGCCAGGTGCCTCACTGTCTCTGTAGCTCCGGCTTCCTGGAGGGGGCACTTCCCAACTCCACCACCCACTTGCCCTCTCCCTTGACCCTTGCCTGAGACTCATCAAAAGGCAAGCAGGGTCCTCCTTGAGGCTGTTTCAAAGAAAAAGCTTCTGTTTTCTTTTGAGTTGTTTGATCGATCAGACTCACTTGGTAAATTTCACCAAAAAGGGTGGCTCTGGAAAGTCTGATGTCAACTTCCTTTTCCAGGGTTAAAAAGAGGAAACCTCAGAGAACCTGGAAGCTATAGAAGCAGAGCTTCAACTGCCAGCCTCCTTGTTAGAAGGTACGCGACTGGGTCTCCCCTCCTGTTGGAAGCCACCTGACCTTCCAGTGCCCAGTGAAGAGTGACCTGGTTAATTCTGACCTCACTGCAACTTGTCCTTTTGGTTTAGTTTTTAACTGAGCTCCTGCCCTGAGTAATGTTGCATCATGGTTGTTATCAAAAAGCAGAGGACCAAAAAGGTGAGTCCTGAAAGTTAAATCTGAAGTTGTCTAACCATGGACGTTTGCGTTTAAATCTGGTTAACAAGCCATCACCGGGTTGGAGTTTTTACAGACAAAAACACCCTTCAAGAGGCAGCTATGGGAATAAAGAAAATTTAACAAGATTTGGAATCCAAAGGCCTGAGTTTATATTCTGTTTTTTTTTCCCCCCATTTCTTGGTTCTGTTATAAAACCAAGCCAGTGTCACTAACTCCGTCTATGTGGATACTGGTGACAGGATAATAACTAGCTCTTGAGAGAGTGATGGGTGGCGTTGTTCTGACTGCTTTACGTACATAAATTCATTTTGCAACAACCCCCAGTTACTGCCATCCCCATTTTTCAGATGGGGAAATGGAGGTGCAGAGAGTTCAAGTAACTTGCCCAAGGTCACACAGCTGATAAGCCGCAAAGCTAAGATTCCAACCCAGGCACCTTGGTCCTGCAGCCCAGCTTGTTTCCATTGTGTCCCGCTGCTCTTTGCAGCCTAGAAAATGCTAGACAGCATGGAATGTGATTTTAATATCCAGGTATCATTATCTCAATACAACACAGAGAGGTTATGTGACCTGCCCAAACATGCAGAAACCACCCACCTTCCCAGGCCACAAGCAGGCAGCTCCTCTGTGAATTCCTCCCCCTCCCCTTCCGCAGCCCAAGTTAACCACAAACAGCCCCCCTGAAGGAGCCTCATCGCCAGTCCCTACCCACGCTGAGCGCAGTTCCGGGGGCCCATAACCTCCAATCAAGAGCACAAGCTTCTGTTCATCCCACTGGCAGGAAAACCTGTTCAGCAGTTTGCTATTTTCTTTTCTGCCAAGCTGCAGGGGTGATGCACAGAACAATTTCTTTGCTTTGCTTTTTTTTTCTCTCTTATTAATACATAATTACCCTTCCTCCCTCACCCTGGCAGAACGTGTGCTTTTCAGTCTAACATGGAATCTTTTTTAAAAGGAAGAGTTCGTACATGCATGAATGTATACATGATCTATGTGTTTATGATTTAATAAAAATATAAAAATAAAAGAGGGTTATGGGTGAGATGTCGTTTTAATGCTCAAAAGAAACCTTGTTTGGTCCCTGGAGGGGACAATGAGCAGAGACGGATATAGCGTTTGTGATGCTGATGGTTGTTCCTCGGGAAAGACTGTAATGAATCAAAAATGAAAGGCAGGAGATGGGGAGAGAGGCAGAAAGCTGGAGTGGTGTGACCGAGTGCCCTCAGCCCTCTCTGAAGTCACCGGCCTTACTAAAAGCAGCCCTAGGGGGGCCTGGGTCTGTCCATCTGCAGGTATGGGGTATTCATTCTGTGCCAAAACTCCAGCTGCTCTCAACCAACGTGTTTATTACTACTCAGGTGTGCATTTGAAAATGAAGAAAGTGTACATAATCTGTGGGGAGAGAAAAAAGCTCACGAAACAAACATTCCCTGGTGGTATTAGCTGGGCAGATCCGACGGGGCCCAGCCTGTGCAACTGAATCTTAATTGAAGGAGGTTTGAAGGAAAAGGGCTTCGATGGGAGATTTAGAAAGATGAAGGAGAACCTTGCCCACACAGTGTATGTTAGGAAGTAAGGAGATGAATGGCACATAAACCCGTGTAGGAAATATCCTAGAAGCATCACAGTGATGGTGCAGATGGTGAAGATGGCCAGATACCGCACTTTGCGTACACAAGGCTACTTGTTAACTTCCAGCTATCGCCATGCCACCCAGCTTGCTAATATGGACGGATATTATGTTACTGCGTAAAGAGTCATTGTAACCAAACCTAACATTTGCTGGAGAGCCAGACTGTTCTGAGCACTTCGCCAGTCTATACTTCATGTTCACAACAGCCCCCAAAGGTGGGTGCTGTTAATATATCTCCATTTAGCCACTGAGGAAACTGATGCACAGATAAATACATGACTCGTCCACGTCACTCACTAGAAAATGTCAGGTTCTAACCCAAAGACTGGCTCCAGAGCCCACAGTTTCAGTAATAATCACAACAGCAGGAGTTTTGCATGTGGCTGAAAGTACAGCCTTTAGAGTCAGACTGACCTGGATTCAAATGGCAGATCTGAGATCCTTGTTTCTCCTGCAGAATCACAGTATTTTAAACCTTGAAGAATCATTGGAGATGGTCTATGTAAAGTCCTTAATTTCATAGGTAGTACAGAAACTTGGGAGCATAAGGGAAGGCCTTGCCTGAGATCACTGCTGTCCTGCTCAGGACTGGGCCATCATTATCTCATGCTTACTTGTCTAGGGGCTCACCAGTGGGGACCACCACCTGCCCCAGTGCAGCCTGCAGCTCAGCACTGGGGTTCTGCAGCCTGACTGCCCAGACCTGGAAAGGGGAGTCGATGGTGCAGGAGCCTGAGTGGGGCCAAGGACTCTGACCATCACAGCAACCATTGAAGATACAAAGGAGTCTACCGTCACCCAGTGTCTCTCAAAAAGCCTCACAGGACCAAACCTTTTATCCTCTTCCCAGACAGACACTTCTGTACTCTGGCTCTTGGTTCGATCAAAATTACTGAGAAGCCAAGAAGGGAAACGCATAACAAAGTTACACCCAGCTCGAAGGAAGCTACTCATAAATCCCCTAAAAGTTCAACCTTAAAACAAAACACTTTTTTCCTCATTGATAAAATCAAGATCACAATAGTACCCACCTCTTGGGATTGTTGAGAACATGAAATGAAGACACTAGCAAAATGCTCAGAACAGGTTAGCTCTCCAATAAAAGTTAGGGGTGGTTGTCAGGGCTCCATTACAGAGTAACATACTGTCTGTTCATATCAGCACGCTGGGTGGCATAGAAATGGCTAGAACGGTGAACACCCCACCAGGAACATGCACAGTGTGCTCTGTGGGAGGCCCTGGCTTTCTAATGATGGCTGATAGAGTACAGTGCCCACACCATGCAGGATCTAGCTACTAAGGGCCTAGTGAATAGATCGCAGCCCTCACAGCACACTTACAGTGATGAAGCTTAGCTCCTCCTCCACCACCCCACTTTGCCGCTACAGGAACCACAGCACAACCAGGTTGCACAGCTCACCCAACCTGAACAGTGAACATAGCCTTGAACCCAAGCAGGCTGGCCACAGGGTCCAGATACGTAACCACTACACCACACTGCCGCTTGGGTCCACAGGTGAATTTATATTTCAGGAAACGGCTTCAGTGAAGGCTACACAGTCCTATCCACCACCCTCATTGCCCGCTTCCTACCAAACTGACTCTTTTTTCCTCTTTGTTTTCATTACTTTATCTGCCTTATTTTTTAGATAGAAAAAAAAAATAATCCTGAATGAAACCAAGTTTTGTTGCAAACGAGACTGAGTTGCCCACAACTGAAAGCGTATAATTAGGGAATGTTAATCTCCGGGTGGTTCTTCCCTCTCCCCCAATCCCAAACCAAAAATACACTAACATTTGCAAAAAAGAATTCATCTTTACCTAAAACTATAATTAAGAGGCTGCTGGCGGTTACCTTGGTGACACTGAAAAAAAAAAAGTCCCCACTACAGCTCCCCACTCTGGATAATACAAACTTGGCAGCCAAATAAGTCAACAGGTTGCCCAGGAAACTGTTTCCTTGACAACCGTGAAGATGGAAGGGGATGAAAGAGTTAGGGAAATGTCAGAGCAACAATGCTATATTAAAGAAGAAAAAGGCCTTGGGCATGGCTGAGCAGCTTCCCAACTTGTACTGAGCAGCAGTGCAGAGAACAAAAATGGCTCTGTACATGAGGAAGAAGACAGCTGGAGGAATGTGCCTAGCCCGCCAGGTGGATCTCCATCGGCAAACATGGAGCCGTGTGCACCAAGCACCTACTATACGCCAGCACCATCCATGTCCTCTGGCTCCAATCTGGGATGGTTCGCTACAATCTGGAACCTCGGCCAGATAAGCCAGGAAGCCTGGAAATGACAAATTAAATGCTGAACTATTTTCTGAAATGTCAAGGTCGGAGGTTCTCCCTCAGACACTTTCTTGCCCCCCTTTCCAGCAAAGCCAGCTCTGTGCTTTCTGGCCTGGGTTGCAGACAAGGAGAGGGAGTGATCGCAAGAGAGAAAGAGGTGAAACTTTGGTTTCAAAGGCCAACTAACTCACGGATGGGATGTGGCCATGTGTCTTCGGATGCCAGGGGACCAGAAACGGGTGTCTCTGAGGGACACAAGCGGGGAGAGGGAGGGATGACCCTAGAGCATAAAGTAACTCCTTGAGCAGGGGTCCTAGATTCTGAGGTGTGGCCAGCTGCATGTGTCTGGGAGAGTGTCGTGTCCCTATAAAGGAATGGACACAGGGTAGTCAGGAAGGAAGCAACAGATCTGGATTGGCTGGGACAATGTGTGTCTCCAGAGTGACCAATGTGGACAGATGACTACAGGGTCTGGGCCAGGCCTCTGGGGCTACGGAAGACCCCAAATCTTTCTCCACTTAAGAACAACCAAAGTACTGCTTGAAGTTGATTTTTTTAAAAAATGAAACAATGTTCCATTTCCAGTCTTCTAAGTGTATGGACAGAGAACCACACTTTCCAGGCATAATTTTCAGTTCTGCATGTTCCCAACTACTTGAGAAGTTCCCGGGGCTAAATTCTGCAGAGAAAAGAAGGGAGGGAGGAGGGACGATACAGAGGCTTTTAGAATTGAAAATTCCAAACCTATTTTCTCTTCCACAAAACTCTGTCACCCCTGGCTGGCCCTGCCAGTGTTGTCACTGTGCACCTTGTCCAAACAAGCTTGCGATCGAATTATTCTCTGTTTATCAAGGAGGGTGCAACGGTGAAGCCAGGGATGTCTCTTTCCATAGGCCCAGCTGACGCTGACAAAAGTACAAACTGATCCGACACTACACACACGTCACCAGCACATACGACAGGAGCCATAAAAACTTGCATTTGTGCTGCACAAAAGGCCATTTACTTACTCTTTCCAAAAATTTTGTGTGATCGACGCTCATTTTACACGTGAGAAAACCAAGGTGCAGGAGAGGTGAGGCTTTGCCCAGGGTCCCCATCAGCCCACATCTACCCGTATCTCTTTCCCTGTGCCCAATCCCTCTCCTTTCCTCTGCATCTATTTTCCTCCTATTTCCCTGTTTCTCCTTCCCTGTTGTTTTCATTCCACTTTTTAGTTTTGTTTTGTCTTGTCTTGCCTCCTCAAACACTCCAGTGGGTTCTCAACTGGGCTGATCCTCCCCTGCCCCAGGGTATATTTGGCAATGCCTGAAGAAATCGTGGGTTGTTACACGGGGAGGGGATGCTAAGAGCATAGAGACCCAGAATACAGCTCAACAATAGCGCAGAGCAGGTGTCCTCAAACTACAGCCCTCAGGCCACATGCAGCCCACCAAGGCCATTTATCCGGCCCGCTGGATATTTTTGCTGCCGCTGCCTGTTCTGCTTAGCAGCCAACTTGTACCTGGGCCCTCAGTCCGGCCCTCCAATGGTCTGAGGGACAGTGAACTGGCCCCCTGTTTAAAAAGTTTGAGGCCTCCTGACGTAGAGGATACAGCTTAACAGCCAATAATGCTCGGAGCAGCCCCACACATGGAATTACTCAGCTCCAAACATCAACAGTGCCAAGGTTGAGAAACCCTGCTACCACAAGAGAATAAAAAGACTTTATACAGGGAAAGCACTTGGAACAGGACCTGCCAGGGAATAAGCCACCATTACTCCTGTTAATAATGTTGTTCACAGCCCTATTGCAGTGGAAAAGTCTGGGTTACTCACAACAACCACAGCACTCGCCGGCTTTGGTTGTGAAGTATATTCCTTTAATAAGAACTCATTGATTTCTTTTCATAGCAAGGGCTATGGGTCCACAAAGGAGTTAAACAAGGTCACACAGTGGCCTTTAAGAGGACAACCAGGATGTAATTTCCAAGAGCCCTGGGGACAGGGGGCCCAGAAGGCTCTTTCTCTAACTTCAGGAGCAAGTGGTATATTGCTAAATCCTTTCTTCCCAAATACCAACAGGTATTCACTGGGGGAAAGGAAAACAACAAAAAATGACATCCAGGAATCTAAAATACAAAGCACCAAATCAAAGAATCTCAGGTCTTAAAAACAACCGAAGATAAATTATTTTGCGCAACTAGCTTTTTTCCCCGTTTACACCTACAACCAACGAACAAAAGAAAGCCCGGAAGGGTAGGGAGATGAATTCAATTTGCATATTTAAAAGCCCTTTGGAAGGTGAAACTAACCTAACCGGAGATGATCACGTGAGATCGAGAGGTCTGACAAGGCTGGAGGAGAGGAGGGAACCGTTCAGCTTCTGAAAACATGAGCTAAAAATACCCCTGCCACATGCCATTTACAAATTCAAAGGGCTGTTTAGACAATACTATGATCAGGCTGCGATTGATGCCTGTTTCCCCCCAGTGATTAAACACGGCCTGATTTTTAAGCACTAAACATCTGCCTCCAGGTTGAAAAACCGCTCTTTGATTTCTATTTTTGATTGGCACACCAGGGGATCCCAATCATAGCTCCTTTATCCCCAGTGCCTAAAATCAGATGCCAGAAGGGGTAGCTGGAAGGAGGCAAGGGAAGGAGAAGGATAGAGTCAGGCGGCAATGAAGAGGCTTCGAAGCCGAGGCAAGGAGGGTGCCAGCTCCTTCTACTCAGCGCTTTCTCCCCAAATCAATAAGTGGGAGGGAGGGCTGGATCAAGGAGATAAAATGAGGACAGCCTGTGGCTCTGAAAATAATTAAATATTCCCCCTTCACATTGAGAAGGAGGGCAGAATAAATAGCTCAATGTAATCAGGCAAAGCTTTCTAGGGACCTGGACGAGATTTTCAATGAATGTGAGCAAAACCCTTCCGCTGAAGTCTGCCCACCTACCCGTGAGGCTGAGCTGAAGGTGATTTCTGTGGAAGCCAAAAGATGGATATGCATCAGAGCCTGAGTCTCTCTGGGGAGAAGAGGGGGCGTCAGCGTATTTATGGGGGGCGTGATGGAAATGTTCTAAAATTAGAAAGTGATTGATGACGGTTGCGCAACTCGGTAAATACACTAAAAAACTGCAGAATTTTTGCGCTTTAAAAGGTGAATTTTGTGTATGCAAATTAAATTTCGATAGAACTGCTATTTAAAAAAAGAAAATACATATAATTGGGAAATTACTCTAAATACATTTTTTCTTTAAAAAAAAGACAGGGAAGGTGTTTAGACATAAGGACTCTGCATTTACATCCTGCCTCTCCTGGCTTGTAGCTGTGAGACTCTGGGAACTTATTCAATCTCCCTGAATCTCAGCGGCTGCATCTGTAAAGTCGGGGTGTTAAAAACCTGCTTGCCTCACAGGGCTACTGAGGGACTGAGGAAGATGCTGCTTGTGAAGAGCCAGACTCAGGGATGTGCTCTGAGCTGTGCAGGAGAAGTGAATGGATGGTCATAGGGCCAACAACTCGGATGATAGGACTAGTAAGCCGTGGGGCACTGTGTCTACTCAGACCCCTCCACCATCAGTGGACTTAGAGATACCACGCGTATAACAGCAGCTGGCATTCACAGAGCCCTTGCTGTACATCTCATGCATCTCATGCACATGTCTCACTAAATCTTGATTTCAACACTAGGAGGCAGCTACTATTATAATTCCATCCTACCCGCTGACATAGAAGTGTAGTCACTTGAGCAAAATCACCAAGATAGTAAGAGGCAGAGCCAGTTCAAATCCAGGCAGGCTGGTCCTTGAGATGGAGCTGGCTTCTCTGACTTCTACCAGCTTAAAAAAGCATGTTGGAGGGAGGTGCCTGTGGCTCAAGGAGTAGGGCGCTGGCCCCATATACTGGAGGTGGTGGGTTCAAACATGGCCCCAGCCAAAAACTGCAAAAAAAAAAAAAAGAAAGAAAGAAAGAAGAAAGAAAGAAAGAAAATATGTTGGTGAATATCCAGGAATTCTGGCTATTAAATGCATAAGAATTTTATGAAGAGGTTATCAAATCATTCGTAGCCACCATGGTAGAAATCAGCTGTGATATGAGTGTTTGCACCAGGGAAGTCAACAGCTATTTTGATGCAGGACTCCTCACACTACCGCCACCTCCAGCCGGTTTGCTAGCACATCATCAACCACCACACTGGGAGGGGACCTTGGGTCCTTCTTTCATGGCACATCATCAACCACCACACTGGGAGGGGAACTTGGGTCCTTCTTTCATGGCACTTTGGGATCATACTTTGTTTCTAAATCCATGAAAATCAGACACAACTGTGAACTAATATTAAATAATTGTTATTTGCAATTGATGATGCAAACAGCCTCCCAGGGGTGACAAACCCCAGGGCCTGAGTGGACAGCAGGCAGACGCTCTGAGTTCTAGCTGGCCCCCTTTATCTTGAAAGATAGCAGCCGCAGGGGTGGGTGGCAGGTGGACTCCCTAAAGTGACCCTGCATCTCCATGGCAACAGGCAGCCGCTATTGCCCCATGGACTTTGGGGACAGGGGCTCTCTGCCTCATTCCACAGACTACGCAGATTCCACGAGCCCTCCCCCCCCCAGCAGTAGGCAAAAGCTTTTTGCAGTTTCCACATGGAGATGATCTGGAGGCGGAAATTAAGTGGGTGTGGATCTCGAAGCAAGTGAAACTTCAAAGTAAAGTCTGACAGAGCCCAGTGCTTTGCATAAGAAAAAAATAATAAATGTTTCATGAATGAACGAATGAATGAGTGAGTGAGTGAACAGGAGAGACCTGCTGATAGGCAGAGTTTTACAAACTCGTTCTCAAGCTCTCAATCAGGGGCTGTGAAGTTAATTAATTTCACAAGTGGCCCCACTGGAGGGCTCCTGCTTTTATACCTTTGGCTGCAGCTTTCATGTTCTTCTGTCCCTGCTGCTGGGCTTGGGCCTATGACTTGCTTTGCCAGTGGGGTACATTAGCTAATCTGAAGCCAGCAGAGCTTGGTGCTCTCTGGGACCATGCCACACAGCGGTGCACAGAGGAGAGACAGGTAGGCATGGCCAAGGCCACGCTGGACCTCCTGCCCCAGGCCAAACTGCCAGCTGACCACAGACCCATGAATGGGACCAGCAGAGATCAGCATGATTGCCCAGCTTAAAAAAACTCATGAGAAATAACAAAATAATAAAAAGTGATTGGGGAGTTTTTCATTATTTTCAAAATTCTCTTTGTTTTTTCAAAGAAATGTTAATTGCATATCTTTGAGGTTTGCAACGTGATAGATTAAAGGACAGAAAACATCTAGAAAGTATTATAAAATGACTTAACGGGTTATTGTTTGAAACCACGAAGTTCTGGGTTGGTTTGTTAGGTGGCGGTAAGTTACTGATACAGGTTGCCTGCTTCAAAATTCTCCAGAAGGCCCAGAGAGGCCTGCACCTTTATCCCCTCGTGTCTGCCCCCTCATTGAGAATTCTGAGGGAATTCTTCCCTATGGCTTCTTCTCTGAAGAATCAGGCACAAGATCATCTCCCATGAGGGGAACAGAAATCTGCCCTCCAGAAAGTGAACAAAGGCATTACAGAACACCACCATTCTCTTGGGAAATTCAGTCGCCATAGCTGAGAAAGGCTCAAATTCTGCAGAAACAATAGGTTTCATTTCCGTTCCTGCTTTAAAAGATAAGCTTTGCCTGAATCCACTGCTGATCTGTCTTCTCCTTGACTTGCATTTCTGCCAGGAGTAGGGCCTCAACTAGTCTAAAACCCATGTTTGGGCCTTACCCTGCTTATGGGACATCTTTTCCAGGTGCTCCGTAAAGTCCTAAGACCAGAACCAACCAGCTAGGACCAACAGAGTCTAAAATATGATTTTCAGACTCTTTCCC
This sequence comes from Otolemur garnettii, assembly GCF_000181295.1. NCBI lineage: Eukaryota > Metazoa > Chordata > Mammalia > Primates > Galagidae > Otolemur > Otolemur garnettii. Next base: position 12,389,120 of record NW_003852418.1, on the reverse strand, counting down.
AATTGAGGCAAATGAAGATGTGGTCTACATTCTCTCTACTCAAAGCATGCAGGGGATTATTTGGACGTGTGTGACAAATGCCAAGTCCCAGGTCCCCATTCCTGGCCTGCTGCACCACAGCCTATGTCGAGCTGGACACCAGATGCTGCCACTGGGACAATGCTGCTCATAGCACCACTTCTCTCGTGGAGCCCATCTGACTCAGCACTGGTTGCCCAGGGGACTTTAAAAGCTGAACATCACCTTCATTTTTGGTGTTATAAAGCTGCAGTCTCCCACCACCAGGCCTTGGACCAGTACTGGTTCCTGGCCTGTCAAGAACAGAACCACCCAGCGGAAGGTGAGCAGTGGGTGAATAAGCGAAGCCTCATCTGTATTTACAGCCGCTCCCACCTCACGCATCACCTCCCAAGCTCCGCCTTCTGTCAGATTAGCGGCAGCATCAGTTTCCCATTGGAGTGTGTCCCCTACTGTAAAACACACGTGCCAGGGACCTAGGGTGCACGCTCCTTTGAGAATTGAATCCCTGATGTTCTGAGGTGGAGATGTAATGCTCTAAAATCATCCCTAAGTGGTGAGTGACCCCAGCTCCCAGGTGGTGGAAAAATTGTCTTTCATGAAATTAATCCCTGGTGCCAAAAATGTTCGGGACCTGTCTGTATAACAGCAGAAGACAAATTCCCCAACCCCTAACACAGATGCACACATATCTCTCTCCAGACCTATGAAAGTCCCTCACTTGTGAGCCCTCCTTTAAAGGTTTTGTCTTCTGAAATGTAAAACTTTGTACCTCTAAGGGCCTCTCAAATGTCCCACTGAGACCCAGGGGTTCATTCATGAGAAGCACTTACTCTTGTCAGGAGATCAAAGGTTTCAAACAATCCTTTTCTGATCCCGACAGGATAGTTCCTTGCCTGAAATACAAGAGCCTTGTTGGAAGTAATCACCATGGAAATCATTAACCCAGTTTATTAACAAGGAAAAAAATCCTAAGGATATTTAAAAAAAAAAAATTTTTTTTTTCCCTTTGGCTATGGCTAGGTTTGAACCCACCACCCCTGGCACATGGGGCCAGTGTCCTACTTTGAGTCACAGGCACCACCCAGGATATTTTCAATTTTTAAAATATCTTTGGAAGCCAATGGCCATAAACACGAAGCATTTTTAAAACAAAAGATCCCCTATTAGCAGAAGTTAAATTTAAAGTAAAACGCTTTCTGAATTTTAATGATCCCATTTTAAACTTTTAATAAGCCCTAGAAATCCTGTTAATTTACATTGCTGGCTATATACCAACACCTTCCCTGAAATAATTCACACCTTCAATCATCTCAGGAAATATTTTTTTCAAAAAAAAAATATATATTTTGAAATTACTTATGTGCTGCTTCTGCTGACATGAGATTTTCTTGAACTCTCTGAACTTTGACATGAAAAGACAATTGAAAACCAGACCTAGGCTGTGTTTCCAAATGACTTTTTGTCCCCTGTTCATGAGAACCTTTTCGAGAGAGAGCTGGTGAGGCTGAAGGTGACTATAATTATATAGCTACTGGCATTGAAAAGACAAGATCGTGCAGTGACACAGATAAGACACAGGTTTAGAATGTGGGGAACATGCAAATGTATTCTGATTTTTTTCAACTCCTTTCAGAAGAAAAAAGGGAAAAAAAGTCTTGTTTGAAAGGCGCTGATGGTAGAGCAGGTTAATTAGAAAAATGAAATGGTTAGGGGAGGGAATCCTACCTGGCTGTCTCTCTGCCCAAGCTGGGATGAAGTGAGGACCATCCCTAAAATCAGAATGTGGTCAAACGGGTCCTCCCCAGCCATTTGGAAACAGTCACTGGAGTGACCCTCTGGTGCCTACATCACATCCATCCCCTCTGCCCGTGTTCTGGTTGTTTTTTTTTTTTTCTTCTCTCTCTCTCCTGATTTTTCTCTGTACAAACTTTCCTGCCTCTCTCTCAGTTTGTGGGTGCCAGGAGGTGATGACTTCACCTCTGACCCCAACGAGAAGCACCGGAACCAGACCTGGCCAATCAGCTCACTTCATCCTTCCCCAGACCCTAGTGAATGTTTCAGGAGCGGGCACATAACATAAGTCAATCCAGTTAGCATTATCAGCCTGGCTCTAAGGACTTTTCCTGGAGAAGAGGTCCTCCCTCTCCACTAGAGAGGCCAGGCTGGAAGCTGCAGGAGGGAAGGCTGGACCTGCTGGAACCTCCTAAGACCCTGCCTGGCCATGAAGCCAACACAGTGGAAGGTGGAGCCAAGAGAAGAAAAACGAGTCGGGCTTCATGCACCCTGGATCCAGCCAGACCTGAAACCTCCCAACTTCTAAAATCAAAGAACTAATAAAGTCCTCTTTTTTTGTTTATTTGTTTGTTTTTCAGTTTGTTTGACAATTTTGAGCTGGGTTTCTGCTGCTTGCAACCAAATAAAACTGCTTACCTGTTCTATTCAAAATCCCTCAGAGTTTTCACAGCAAACTCAAAACAAAGCATATTCCTGAGCCAAAAAAAAAAAAAAAAAAACTTTGTTAAAAACTCAAGCGATCTTCTGGCCTAGCTCCTTGTATCTGAGTATGTGAACGGTCCAAACTTCTAAAACATTTCGTATTCTTAGTGACGATCCCAAGGGACTGAGACTCTGCAACCTCCATCCAGAACCAATATAAGAAGGCCTGTGAGATGAAATTTTGAACATAGAGCTGCAACATACGTCTGTAGGTGGCTTGGGAAATATTCTTCTGGCTGACAAAAAAAAAAAAAGGGAAAGAAAGAAAGAATCCACCAACAAAACCAAAATCCTAATATTAGATTTCATGTGGTACCAAGTAAACTTTTTTTTCTTATAGAACAAATTGTTTCTATAGAAACGAATGCGTTTCTAGCAACCCAATCTCTATTAGGGTTGCTATGGAAACAGATTGAGAAAATTGGGGAAATGTAGAAAAAGGTAAATGATTGCTCAGTTTCTTTTTCTTGGAAACCCACAGAGGGCAAATGCCTTTTTACTTCTGAATCCTTGGTACTTGGAGTAGGCTCCGGGAACACGTGAGAATATAATTCTAACTCTGTGGGATTCTTGTTCCCCGGCAAGGGTTTCATCATTAAAATTTAATTCAAAATATGGCAAGTTTTGCTAAGAACAACCCTCTGAAGTTTGTTCCCAGGGACCAGAGGTAGTTGGGAATATGGCATAAGAACATTCAGGGCTACGAATGTAGATGTATAATCATAAGTTCTGATGACCATACATATGCTATAGACCTCGTTTTCTGGAGAGAAACCTGCATTTGGAGAAACATTAAGCACATGTGTTTTACGAACACTTTACATAGTAAAACCAGCGTGCTGCCCCGCTCTTCTGGTGCAAATGAGGAATACACTGAAGAGTGGAGGGGAGTGTGAACCAGACTTAAACACGGTCTCTTCTCTGTTACGGAATCATCAAAAGGTATGATGTCTATCTGATGACGAAGGAGAATTCTCACTCAACTCTCACCAACCGCAAAGCCAGTAGGACGAATTGGAAAGAGACTGGAAGCCAGAAAGCTATAATCACCAACTTAGAAATGTGTGACCTAGGGATAGTCATTTCATTGCTTTGCGCCCATTAATTTATCCCCATCTGCAAAATAGGGTTAAGAAGACCTGTGTAATGGAGATCCCGGCTGGTATAGAAAGGAGTTATCAACCTCACTTCATGCTAACCTCACATGTCTCCAAGAGCCAGACAGGTAATGTTGATGAGTGAAACTGGCGATGTGTGGAGGGCAATAGGGAGTGGTGGAGCCTATGACAAAAACAGAAAGCAGTATCTTGACATCCCACATCCTTCAGAATGGAAACTGAAGTTCTGACAGTGACCAAAAGGCCCTAAGTGATCACTCCCCACCCTGCCACCCTCTAGGTAACCTCCCACTCTGCCAGCCGCATGGACCTCTCACCCCAATAATGGAGAGCACCTCGGTTTGCAGAAGAACAGTCAGTAAAACCAGAGACCTGAAGAGTGTGGGAGAGTGCAAGAGCTTGGGGAAGACACCAGAGCCTGCATGGGCCCAGTCTCCCCGGGGTGGGTGTTGGACATCAGGCTGCTCCTTCCACAAGCGTGAGCACCCGGCACAGGCCAGGCACAATGTGCTGGAGACAGGATCTGTGAAGGACAGGACACATGGATTCCTGCCTCCCGGGCAACTTACAGTCTAGCAGGGGAGGCAGACGAGAAATGAGTCAGGCAGCAGCAAAATATGCTCTGAAGAAAAAATAACACAAAGTGAGGAGTGGGGAGGGGAAAGGAGGTTTGGTGTTTACAGTAAGTGGTCAGGGAAGGCTTCTCCGAGGAGGAGACGGCTGAGCAGCAGCCTGGTGGAGTGAGGAACCCAGAGGGGTGGAGCTCATGCATCTGCCTGCTTCCCTCCACTTTCCTTCTTCAGCTTCTTGCTTGGCTGGAACCCCACCTGTGCCCAAATACCTTCTGCTTTCAGAGTTGGTGGACTTCACCCTCCCACCCCTCCACCCCCCACCCCACCCTCACTCCCACCTCCCCCTTCCCTTAGTCAAGATGCTCCCCATTGAGAGAGCTAATACCCCCTACTTCTGGCCCCATTCTCCCTTTCTTTGGCATAAACCCACCTTTTATCTGGAGAGGAAATGCACCCAGCCAAAACAGGACATTTCCCATCCCCTCCTACAGCTAAGCTGCAGCTTTGTAACCAAGTTCAGTGTTGTATGGAAATTCTCGGGATGTTCCATAAAGAGAGATGCCCCAGCTAGGAAATGGGATCCTTGTGCCCTTTGTCCCTTTTTTCCACTCTGATGCCTGGAATGCGCACACAATGGAAAAGCTCGAGCAGCCATTTTGGGCCATGAGGTAAACTTGAGAGAGGTGGTGCTGAAAAACAGAAGTCTGGAGCCTTAAAAATCGAGAAGTTGTCAGACCTGTCTCAGACTGCCTACTTCTAGCCTTCTTTTACATGAGAGAAAAAGATGCTTTTATGTGATATGCTCCAGAGCTCTATTATAACTTTATTGGGCTCTGGACACTTTCCCTGCGTGGCCACTTTCCTCCATATAAAAATATACCAAAAATTACATTTTAGGACTATCTTAGCATAGAGGCAAACATAATCCAGGCTGGATTCATTATTACGTATTTATTATTAATATATTCACTTTTCTCCTGATTTTAAAAGAAATTAAAGTGGAAATGTTTTTGTGAGCTAAATGTCTAAGGCTAAACGGGCCTTAGACTCTGTGTCTTTTGTGCCTGATGAAGATGTTCATTCTGATATACACCCCATGCCTTGCTTTACCCTAATGCAAACTGATGGGCCAGGTGCTATTATTCTTCCCACTTCTCAGATCAGGAAACTGAGGCCAGAAAGATTAAGCCACTTGGGTAGATTTGAATCCTGGTCCATTCAATTGGAAAGTCTAAGTTCTGAACTTTTGATGCTAGGGAAAGAGCTATTTTTAGCACACGAAGATGGATCTCGATAGAGCTATTATTATTATTACTGTGAACAGCTCTGACAGCTTAAGAAAATAGACCTGATAGATGGTCACTGAGCCCAGTGGACACCTCGGCCTTCTGGTAGCTGCTTTTAATTTTAATCTACAAGGTAAACCCAGCCCTGAGCTCCCTGCAGGAAATGTTTTAAATCCCCATCTTTTAGGGCTGGATTTACTCATCCAGCTCCACAAAGAGAATAACTCCATTTAGCTTGACAGATTCCACAATGAATAGTAAATTATTTTTCTGGAAGTGATCCTAAAAATAGCATGCAATAGGTCTGCTTACAGATAGCAGAAGCAATAAGACTGGAGATGTTTGTTTGAAGGGCACGACTGTGTTTTGAAACGGGGAGGCTCTTCTGTGGTCTCGAGGAGAAAAAAATTGATTTTCCAGATAGCACGATAAATCACGTGGGGAAATGACTTTGGAGCAGAGCCCGTGTGAACCTTGAGAGGATGGCAGAGCGCTTGATTCATCTCATGTGCCTCCCCTGACGGGGGCCAAGAAAAGTCTTTCCCCACTGAGCGTATCTCCTTTCCTGCCCTCTCACCACAAATTAAAAGACAAGGAAACGTTGATGCCACAGAGGCCAAAGCATTGCTGACGCTCTGCAGACACACTGCCAACGTGCAGAGCTGTGCAAGTGGCTGGTTTCTTGAAAATAACTGCAAACTATTGCCTTCTTTTTATTATGATGATTATTTTAATTTCAAAATAGTAATTAAGGGGTTGCAAGCATTTTTGTTACAGGGATACCTGGGATAATGCTTTAATCGGGGCTTTTGGTGGGTCCGTCACTGGGATGGTGTTCATTGTACCCAATAGGTAAGTTTCTATCCCACACCCCCCTTTGCTCCCCCCATTTATCAGATTCTCGTGTCCTTTTCATCACCTTGTGCCCCTGGGTAAACATCTATTAGCTTCTGTTATTAGTGAGAACACACGGCACTTGGTTTTCCATCCCTGAGTTGCTTCACTTAGGATAATGGTCTCCAGTTCCAACCAGATTGCAGCAAACGACCTTATCTCATCCCTGTTTATGGCTGAGTAGTACCCCATGGTATATGTACCCCATTTTCTTTATCCACTCATGAACTGATGGGCACTTAGGTTGATTGCACATCTTTGAGATTGTGAATTGTGCTGCAATAAATATTTGAGTGCAGGAGTCTTTCTGATAAAGTGACTTGGTTTCCTTTGTGTGATACCCACCAGGGGGGTGGCTGTATTGGATGGTAAGTCTAGGTTTATTCGTTGGAGGAATTTCTATGTTGTCTACGTCGCTTTTTCCTTTCCAAGTCAAGATGTAGGCAAACGATGCTTTTTGTTTAGTCATTCATCCATCCGCATTTATTCGGCACCTTCTCAGTGCATTGTACCATATGAGATACCAAAGAACCACTTATAAGACCCTGCCTGGGGTCTAAAATCCAGATGAGGGCTGAAGCACCAAGGGCATGACACTTTCCCAAACTAGAGATTAGTAACAGGGATGCTCTTCTTCATAGGCAAGTGTTCAAAAAGAAAAAACACAGACACTGAACTCAGGTAGCCCCCGGTTCAACTCCTGCCTCCATCACTTACCAGCAGAAAAGGTGAGGGCAAGGTAATTAACCCAAGTCTCAGTTCCCTCGTGTGTAAACGGAGGTTAACTAGAGTGCCTTTCTCTTAGAGTTGGTAGGAAGATCAAATAAGATAAGGCACGTAAGACATTTAGCACAAAGTGTTCTTTCAGGATTTGTGACATGCTGTACACGAAGTGCATAGAGAGGGGAAGTATCAGGTAGGGCTTCTTAGTTATGAGGGGCTGTAGGTGCTGGAATGTTCTATTTCTTAGTCTGGGCCCTGATTCCATGAGTGTTTTCACTTTGTAAAAATTCATTAAGCTGTGTATTTATGACTTACTCACATGCTTTATATCCTTGAATAGAAACTTTACAAACAACAACAGTGATCAAAAGTTGTTGGAACCTAAGCCACGTCAACTACCTCCTTATCATCCCCAAATTTTTCTGTAAAGCTCATTCCATGCAAAAATAGCAATAATAGAAACCTGTCCAGTGCGAGCCAAAGTTATTTTATGGGAAGTAGAGGGAGAGGTCTGAGGGAACACGGTGTGGAAAAGAGAGCGTCGGCCAGAAGGACCATGAACCAACCTCAGTGCAGCAAAGATGAAGACCCCCAGGTACTTCTCAAAAGTACCTCTCAAGGCACCAAACCTCCACTGGGGTAAATGGGATTGGAGACAAACTCTAACCAGACCCCAAGAGGTGAGCACCACCGCCAAAGGATAGAGATGCCAGGGCCAAGAGCTCAGGTGCACCGAGTGTCCCAAGAATGGTGCCATCTCAAAGCAAGTCCTCTGTGGGTATGTGTTGGGTTAATTTGGGGGAAGGGGACAGCATGGTCTACCAGGGTAATGCGTGAGCTCGGATTCCAGGTAGACCCTGGGTAAGATGCTGATTCTGCACTTTTCCCCACAGATGACCTTGTACAGGTCCCTTATCCCTTATAAGCCTTGGTGGTTGCCCCTTCCGTGAAATGGGAAATAACGACTCTTTCCTTTCTGAGAACTACAGAAAGTGTCTGGAATGCAGGTGCTACATGGGGAAGGCAGCTATTACTATTGAAGGGAATTGAACCTGGCAGGAGACAGCTCCACGGGAGCACAGGGAGGCTGGATCCTGTTGAAACAACTTTGCTCTTTTCCTATATTTCTGGTAGAACTGTCCACAAGCAAAGACATGACCTTTAAGTTGATAGCTCCAGAGAGTTGCTGTTCCCACACGCACAGCTCTAGTCCTCTAAGAAGCTGTCTGTGGCAAAGGGTATGTAACAAATCCTGGGCCACGGATTACAGGGACTGGAGCCCACTGGGGTGTGTAATGGAACCACAGATATAATTAAGAGGCGGTTCATTTGCAATAATTATGCACTGGTTGGTTAATTCTTTCAAGATGCTAAACAGCCCTTCCCTGGGGCTGCAGTAATTGACTCTGTCAATGGCAATGCTTAACTGCTGTCTGGAGGTTGCTTAGACCACCTGCTGACTCATTTTAACACACAGACACACACTCACTCACTTTCTTTGCTCATTGACAGATGGTCTGAGCAGACGTGTCGGGGCGGAGACTCTGCTTATGAGGAATGATAAGGAAGAAAGGGCTGGGGAAGGACTCGGATGGGAAGAAGTTCTGTCCTCAGGGAGGGCGACAGAGGAAGAAAGAAGCCGCAAAGCCGGGCTCCCACACTGAGCTCAGACAGCCTGTTGCAAACCTGCTTTCACCACTCACCAGCCGTGTGGCCTTCAGTGCCCAAAGCCTCAACTCTTCATCTGCAAAAAGGAGATAAATGCCCTCTCTGGAAATGGGATGTTGCCAGGACTTAGAATAACATAATATAAAGCGGTGCTCAACAAACCCCGGCTACTTGTACTTGCAGAGGGACACGGACTGAGCAGTGATAACGTATCTGGGACAAAATAAGAAAAGTTTACAGCAAGTCCGGGAAAACCAGGATAGTTTTTGCCTGCTGTGCTGGGGATCTACTGTGTGAACTCAGGGAAAATCTTTAACCTCTCTGTGCCTTGGTTTCTCCTTCTGAAAACTGGAATAATAATAATTAGGCAGATTGCTTGAAGATTACATGAAACAGTGCCTGGCATGTAACAGATCCCCAAGAAATGGTGGATCCAAAAGCCTGTTCTCCTGACGGGAGTGGCAGGCAGCTGTTAGGTGTGGATTACACAAGGACTAAAACTAGCAGCTGATTCCCCCGGCAGCAGCGACCTACCTTGAATTCTTAATAAACTCTATTGATTGCCCTTCCTGACTCCATCCCAAATATCTCTCAACATGGCTCTATCCTTAGACACTAAACAGACAAGCAGAGCTTCTGTGAGGAGGAGCCCTTGCATCTGGGGATAGTAGGGGAACATTTCCCCAAATAAGCCCTGTGGGGTCACCCGGATGACAGCATGGGTGATGGGGAACCTTCAAGCCCGTGCTGGCACTGGCTCCCATGCTTCAGTCCCCTCCCCCTCCCCGTGATGGAGAAAGGTCTAGCGTACTGGAAGGTGCCACCATGAAACTTCATGCTCCAGCAGTTAGGAGAAAGGAGGGGAACTGACTTCTGGTCATCTCACAAGGAGCATTAACATCCTCCCAGATCAGCCTCCCTCCTTGACTCCAGTCCTCCTTGGCTCCTCCCCACCAACCAGAATCATCTTTCTATGTCACCATCTCATCCACCTGCTCACAAACAGCCAGGAGCTTCCCATACCCCTCAGGGTGAAGGCCACAGTCAAGTACAGTTTACAGGTCCTTTTACTCCAGATTCTACTGACCCTTTCGGATTCATCTGACACCACTCCCTCTTCCTGCCCCTAACTTCTTTTCCCCAGACTCGCTATACAACTTATTCTGCATCATATTATTCTCTTCCACACCTTCATGCATTTCCACCTGCTGTTCACTCTCCCTGAAATACTCACGCTCCTCCTCCATCTGGAAAATTCCTGCTTTCGTTCAGTACCTAACTGGCATCAGCTCCCTGTGTGAATCTATCCGACGTCTCCCTCTGAATTTCCATTGTGCTTTGTAAATCTTCATTCATCCTTTCTGTATATAATAATGGTATAATATAGCAAAGAGCCCCTGCCATGCATGAGGCACTGACGTCCCAAACCAGCAAGGAAGGCCAGCCCATGCTCTAGCCCACTAGGCTCTCGCAGAAAAGACGAGTGTGTCAACAAGTCACCTGGCTACATGGAAGTAGTGGGGAGAGACAGGGTGTAGGGGAAGCCTGAGAAGAAGATCTCAGCCTATTCTGAGGCGCAGCAAACTCCTGAAGATGCGCCATAGCAACTAGAACACACAGAGTGCGTGAGGGCTAGACAGAGAACGCAGAGGAAGGAAAGCAGCAGGAGGAAAGAGCTCCGAGCCCAAAGAAAATCACAGTCAGGGCGCCCAGGCCAGAGAGAGCCTCCCCCACCCACGTCAGGAAGAGTAGGGAAAACAGGGGCCGGATAGGGGACGGCTGAGGCCACGGGGTCGGCGGCAGGAGGTGTCTCGGGCCCAGAACAGGAGCTGATCCTAAAGGCAACTGGAAGCCTGGAGGTTTCATGAACGCAGAGCGATACTCATGTGTCATTTGCAAAGTTCACCCTAGCTGCAGTGGGAAAAGCAGATGGAGGGGGTGAGAACCGAGATGGGACCAGAGTTAAAGGACCCCCCTGCCGGGTCATTTAGGAGGCTTGGAGGAGGAGGCTAGCCTTGGAGGCAAAGAAAAGTGTATGGGACTGATCGGGAGAAGAGAGAGCGTCAGTGGGACTTGGTGAGGGACTCGTGGTGGAAAGAGGGAGAGGCGGGAACTGAGTCAGGTGCCAGGATTCATTTTTGGCTGCTGGGTGGATGGTTCTGTTCTTGTTCACTGGGATGGGAGGATTGTGCACTTGCTGTGACTGTGGACTCCAGGGGGAGTACCAGAGGCAGCAGGATATGGGGGTCTTTGTGCACATCTATCCTGTGTTCAGTGCCTGCCTCAGACAAATGCCGATAGACCAAGAGGGCGGGCCTGGGCGCTGTGTGTGATTGCCTGTTTCTTTCTCAGTCATACCTGTTGCTTCTTGTCCCTGCCACTCCACGAGTGTGCCAGATGCCATGTCTATGTCTCACATAGTAAAAAGGAAGGAAGCCCTCCCCAACTCACTTCTGAACTGTGCCACCAGAGGCCCACCGTGGTAGTCTCAAACCTCAAGCCTCCTAAAAGAGTCCCTTCAGCTTCTACTTCTAACTTCTTTCTACCAAAAGGACCCTCAGGCCAGCTGAGGAGCAGACACTATTCGTTACCAACCTACAGCCCTGTCTCCTTCCTCTTTGGTAACTTGATTTTGTTCAGGGAGTAATGTGCCCAGCACCTAAATCAGTCACAGTGATCTTTTTCCATTTTGCTAATTAACAGTCTAGATTTGGCATATGACTTACTATTAGCCAAGGGCTGTAAAGGGAAGTCTGTTAGGGGCTTCTGGGCTCCCTGATAAAAAGGAAAATCACAGGAGAAAAAAAGGCTTTTTGTTTCCTTTCTCATCTTCCTTCATAGGTTACAATCATGGACAGACGCAATGTCTAGAGCCATGGCAGCCATCCTGTGCTCATGAGGCAAAAAAGCCTAAGGGTACAAATCCAACCCATGTGTGAGGTAGAAGTGAATGGTAGACATAGTCTGGGTCCTTGGTGTGTCATTGAGTTGCAAACCTTGGGGCCATTTATCCTTCTTGTTAAAAAAGTAATAATAACTGACTCTACAATTTGAGCTACTGTAGATTGAGTTTTTTCTTACTTGCAGAGATGAAACCCATACATCTAAGCCCCCATTTATTCATTCACGTTTGTACATCTCCAACTTGATCTCCTTATCCATATCCATTTATCCATCATCTCACAACTAGAATGCCAGATTCATGAGAAAGGATTTTTGTCTTCTGGGGCACTCAATAAGTGTTCAATAAATGAATGGATATCTGTACATATCCTTAATCACCTATCTCTTACCACTTTGTTTAAAAAACCAACTCCATGGGCCAGGCACGGTGGCTCATGCCTGTAATCCTAGCAGGCTGGGTCCTGGGAGACGTACTGGCCCATTCATGATCATTATCATCTGATAATGGGATGACCACTCGTTCACAGGAACAGTCGCTATCCTAGCATCCGGCAACTCCTCAGGGGGACTTGCTGTAGATCTATTGAACTGAGTCCTGATTTGAACACATGGATGGAGTGTCCTAGCAATCAGCTATAAATAGCTGGGCATATCCAACCTAAACGCCAGTGGGTTCAGCAGAACCCTGTGTCCAGCACTGTGCTTATACTCAACAGAGGAAGATGAAGAGGACCAAGGGCCTATTCACAACAGAATGGAGCAATGAGGGAGGAGAATGCTTTGTAACCTGTGGAGGAGTCTGTGTAACCAGCCAGGGCTCAGGGCTGGAGTTCAATAAACAACGTCACACATATTTTAAAAACTGACTTGAAGTGATGGGGTACGTTGCAGAGAAGGCTCATCGCAGCCTGGGTGGCATCTGAAAGAGATCAAGTTCATCAGCCAAAACTTCCAAACCAACTAGATTGATATCCTACAATCAGATAAACAGACCAAGGGCAGCAAGAATCTGGTAAACATGGAATCACTGCCAGGGACAACCCTGGCATGCCAGCCTCCTTGGCCACCAAGCTCGCTTATCTCTGAATTATTTAACAAGAAAAAACTGATGAAGTGTAACATGGTGTCACTGGGGAATAGTTCACCGGAGGGTTCCTGAGGCCACGTGCAAGCACACTCGATTGGAAAGGAACAGTAGCAAAGCCACGCTTGGGCGCTGCCCCCTCTTTCACTCCTTGGGGTAACACTCTTCAAAACACCTACTCCAGGGCCCCATCGGTTCTTTCTAGGTAACTCACACTGCCTCGGAAAACAAATGAAGATGCTTCCACATTGCAGTTCTCACTGTTTCAATTTACTCTCCCTGTTGAGATGCATCAAAGGAGAAAGGTATTCACTGACTGTGAATCTGAGCCTTCTGCTGCTGGCTGCCTCGCGTGGTTTTCCCCTGCTGGCCCTACTGTAGTGAGATCAGTCCTGACCTGGCCGCTTTCTCCCAAAGGAGCCATGTTCTATCACACGTATTGCACGCCCTCTCCAGCTGCTGCCTGCGAACCGCTTTTCTGTTAACAGGTATCTTCTGGCAGAGAAAATGCTTCTTCCATGGAGTGTGGGGGAGGAATGTCCACGAAGAGGCAGCCAGATGAATAAACACCCTTACTGAATAATCACAGTAACCCCACGAGGTAGACAACTGCACTCTACTTTTACAGATTTGGAAACTGAGGCTCAGAGAAGCGAATCATTTAACTGGGATATGATCTCAGCTTTGCGTTCTGGCAGCTGGATGCTTTCTCTTTCCCATAAGAGGACCATAGTCTGAGCACTTCACTCTGCAAAGGCCTTCCAGAGAGCAACAGAGCACAGATAAGAATCTTCCCTTAGGAATTTAACACTGACCAGAGACAATATACCACTGCTCCCAGCCGGATAAGAGAGTGCGATGCCAGAAGAAAAAAATGACAACATCAGCCTGTTAGTATTTAGTATTCATCTGGTTATTGATCAAAAAGTGTTTAGAATTAATAAGATTATTTTAAGCCACTGATACTAATCACTCAATATATTTTGGATACGTAAATTTATAAACATGACAAAATGTTAAACATTATAATGAGTACATAAAATACACTTATTTTATACCTATTACATGTTTAATGCAAAACAGTAGTGGATAAATTAATAAAGCATTACAAAAATAAGTCACTATGGAATAAAAATAAAGCTAATTTTAAATAATTAGGAAAATATTTAAATAATTTTTTTTTATTTTTACATATACATGGGCTTACTAGGTTTCCACTTTCTGCCTTCACAAAATCAAAAAGGCTTAAAATTTAACAACAATAACAACGTTTCAGATAAGCACTAGAAACAAAAACCTCGTAAAGAATGAGTGAAGATAAAAATACATTCAGAAGATAAATGAATTTATTTAATAATAATAATTTGATATTAATATATATTATTCTTTAAGTGCAATCATGACAAATAAAAGGGTGTATTAACGTCAGAGATGACTTCGGGAGAATTTGGTTGTGCAAATTTTTCCAGCTGTCAAAAGTTTTTCATGCCTGAATATTAGAGGAATGGAGAGGGGAGAGTTATTAGTTAACCTAAATACTTCCCTCTGACACTCCCATACGGAAATAATTTTGAGATGTTTTGGAACAACTTACTACTTCACAGAAGCTATAATATTATTGTTGATCAGAAGCTGGAATTTTTGTTTTAAGGAAATTGTTACCAGGTCAGTGTCAAGTTCTTGCACTTTGTCGCTTATAATTACAGAATCAGTTGTTACTAGTGTTACTGCAAAGTAAACTATCAGTTTCACAACTGTTGTGTTCAAACCCCACTTACAGAGAATTTTCATTCAGATTAGGTTCCCAACACAAGCTTTGCTTTATCAAATAATATATTTTTTCTTCTCTTTAGAATAATGGAACTGGGAAAGATATTTTGGAAGTGAGTGATCTTTTGTTCAATTAGAATTTTGAAGGCAGCTTAAAAGTCTCCTGGATTGTTTTAAGTAATAAATGATTCTGCTTTCAGACTTCTTAAAACACCAAAATCACAGTATTACATCTTTTTAAAACACAGTATTTTGGTACTTAAAATTAGCATAGTATACTGGAATACCAAAAAAAAAAAAAAAAATTACTGCAATCATTAGCAGAGTTGCTAGGAAACATGTGAGCGATCCCAAAGCTAGAAGAGAGGAAGGTAAAGGGGCACTTCTTCCAGCAAAATGCAGAAATTCGGAATTAATTTTAGCAACCCTCAGAAATTTGGGAGTTTGCATTTCGTTAGCACAGGATTTTAATTGCAGCCTCCACGAAGTAGGCAAATACTAGTCATTAGAAATAATTAGACACGGTGCCCATTTTTCTGCTAAATGCTATGTTTTCAGACAACACATCAGTATTTGCATTGTCCGTGGTTAAATGAAGACTATGTTTTTCAGTCTCATCCCCACAGCCAGAGCCCTACGGATGAGGAAGCAGCAACTTGAAGGGCAGGTGTTTTCAAGTTCCAGCCTTCCACCTCCTAACCAACAAAGTACAATGAAAAGAGGAGCTGGGTCTTGACAAAAAGACAAAAATGGTCTTAAGAGATTAATCAGAGCTCTGCTTGTTGCTGAGTAAGCTCCAGTTGGACTGACCCTCCCACAAAGAACAACTAAGTATAAGAAGTCCCCGAGTTACAAACGTCTGACTTAACTCTCACTTATAAATGGGGGCTATTACAGGTAATTGGTAAATCTACCAGTTCCAACTTGCATACAGATTCAACTTAAGAACAACCTACAGAACCTATCTCTTCAACTTGTTGACACTGGAGAGTCAACAAAAGCAGCCAAATTCTAATGAGACCTTGACCCTGGGAGGCAGGGAATGGCAGGCCTTACTTTCCTGAGTTTTTATGGCTTTTAGCCTGAGGTCAAGTCATAAGCAGAGCTGGGTGAGCAGCCGACATTCTGATAGAGATCCCGTAGTCCTCTGGCCTGAGTAACCAGTGGACAGGGTGCAGAGCATGCACAGCTGCCGGAAAGCGAAGGGAACCCTGTAGGGCAGATATTCAGGGTAGGGGTAAATTCTGTACATCGACTTTGCCCAAATCTGTCTAAACCCTGAACTGCCTAGGGCAGATTCCCAGCAGCCTAAATTAGGGTAAAACAAAAACAAAAACTGAACTGAGATAGCAGCCACGCAAGAGACAGCATTTGCAGTTTTTGTTCAACCAAGTTAATAGTCCTATTTAAAAAAAAAAAATAAGGTAGGGCAGTGCCTGTGGCTCGAGGAGTAGGACACCAGCCCCATATACCGGGGGTGGTGGGTTCAAGCCTGGCCCCAGCCAAAACTGCAAAAAAAAAAAAAAAAAAAAAAATTAAGGTGGTGGAAGTGGGAAAAATTAAAAAAGAAAAACCCAACACTCAGAGTAGTATAAGAATCTAAAGTCTCTACAGTATAATATTCAAAATGTCCTGGATATAAACCCAAATTACTTATCATACAAAGAAATAAAACGTAGCCCATTTTCAAAGATACAAAGGAGACTATGCTCATAATCAATAAAAGATAAGAAACCTCAGCAGGAAAAGAAAAATACAAATAGAAACCAAGTGGAAATTTTAGGACTGAAAAATATGCTATACGAATTTTTTTTGAATTCAACTTTAACAGGAGAATGAAAATGACAGGAAAAAGTTGCTCACCTTGAAGATGGGTCAGCAGAAATGATCCGATCTGAAAAACAGAGAGAGAGAAAAGATTTCTTTTTTAAAAAAATGAACAGACCTCAGAAATGTGCAGGACATTATTACCAGGTCTAAGAAGATCATTCAGGCAGCAGAGAGGGTCAAAAAACGTGGAACCAGGAAAATGGATCAATGTCACAGCCACGTGGGCACAATGATTAGCATGTTAGCCACAGGTCTCTGGAAAAAAAGATTCAAGAAATATCAGGATGAAAGAAACATCAAATCTTGGTAATTGGTCGAATATAAGCATGCAAAAAATTTTTCAAAATTGACTCCACAGCTATGAATTATTAATACAACATTATAAATTAAAATGGGAAATTAAGCCTACATTAACAAAAATAAGCAAACTCAAAAGACAAGTGAGAAACCAGGAGAATATATTTGCAATGAATTTTCTAGCTAATAGCATATTACAGATAGAGAGAAGGAAAGAAAGCAATATCTCTATCTAGATCCATATATATAATAAGTATAGGTTAATCTTCCTACTATATAAAGAACTCTTAAAAACAAAGGAGAGAAAAGGACCGAAAATAAAAGGAAGAAAAAGTCAGAAAAAATGATAAAGAGTACAAATGGTACTTAAACATGGGAGAGATGCTTAACTTTATGCATCATAAGAGAGATGTAAATTAAATCCACACTGAGATATCATTTCTCCCTTATATTGGCAAATTCAAAGCTTAACACCCAACCCCACCGGCAAGGTTGTGGGGAACAGACGTTTCACACATTGCTGGTAGGAGTACCTGATGGGAAGTTTGGCAATGCCTAATGAAATCACGTATGTATTTGCTCTCTGACCCACTGGTTCCACTTTTAGCAATTTGTCCTGCAGATAAATCCACAAATATGAAAAAGGATAGGCATAATATTATTCACTGCAGCCTTGCTGTTCTTGGTCATAGCAGAAGACAGGACGCAAGCCAAATGGCCATCCACGAGAGAGTGATTTAGAAAAATATGGTGCTGGCACGCAGGGGAGTATTAAGAACCCAGAAAGAAAGAATAAGGGAGAGCGAGGTGAGCTGAAATGGCGTGATTTCCAGAGCATGCTGTCAAGGGGAAAAAGCAATGTGCAAAAGAGCAATGTTTGTCTGTGTGTGATGGAGATTTTTTTTTTTTTTTGCAAAGTAAAGCACAGGAAGAATAAACTAGAAACTAGTGAAAATTATTTGGAATAATGTGCAGATGAGAATAGGGTGAGAGGGACAGAGACGGGAGGGAGGCTTTCCTGAGTGCACCTTTGTATATAGTTTTGCTTTTGAACCATTAGATTAAATCCGAAGTGGTAGCAAAGACCCTACCTTTAAAATTGAATATAAGCAAAAAAAAAAAAAAAAAAATCATTCTAACCATGTGGCAAATACAAATAATGTGCTCCACAAAGAGCTGATTCAGATTATTTTTAGTTACTCGATTACTTGACTATGTTAGATCTTTTGGGAAGAGAACTAGTGTATGTATATACATGTACGTAATATAGCTACTAAACTTTATTTAGAAGAATTGTTGTTGAAAGTGGCAACAGAGCAGTTATTCTGGAAGTGTTTTTGGATGTGCTGTTTGATAGAGCAAATAAGTAACTATACTAATTTTACTGAAAATGAAGATTCCCACCATGGGAGAATGCAGATATAAAAATGGAATGGAGAATATGGGCAAGGATTAGCCAATCTGCAGAACAGAGGGAAGAAAGATTTCTAGAAGAAATGAACAGAAGCTAAGTGGTGCTCAGAAACAAACATTGTTATTACTAGGAACTCATGATTTAAAAACATATATATCCTGGCTCTCCACCCAAAAGATCTGGAAGTAATGGCACCAATGTCAAGAAAGTACATCCCTTAATGTACACAGCTATGATTTAATAAAAATAGGAAGGAAAGGAAGGGAAGAGGAAGGAAGGAAGGAAGGAAAGAAGGAAAGAAAGAAAGAACATTCCACACCCAGAACTTTCTAAATACTGTGCTCCCACTGAAAAGAGACATAATTGATACCATTTCCAGGGTAAAATCTTGCACCAAAAAATAAAGAAGTGCTCAAAAACTGATCAAATAAGCCAGCTTGAAGGGGCTGTCACTGACCAAGTCTTGAGGAGGTGATGAGAATCCATAAGACATAATGATACTAAAAATAAGAAATTTCAGGCCAGTGTGGTGGCTCCCTCATGTAATTCTAACACTCTGGGAGGCCGAGGCAGGAGGATCCCTTGAGCTCAGAAGTTGGAGAACAGCCTGAGCAAGAGTAGACCCTACTCTACTAAAAATAGGGAAAAGAATCAGCCGTGTGTCATGGTGGGCACCTGTAGTCTAAGCTACTGGGGAGGCTGAGGCAGGAGGATCTCTTGAACCCAAGCAATTTAAGCAGGAGTTTGAGGTTGCTGTGAGTGAGGCTGACACCCTGGTACTCTAACTAAGACAACAGAATGAGACTCTGTCTAAAGCACAAAAAAAAAAAAAAGAAAGAAAGAAAAGAAATTTCAAAGTGAGGGGGAGGAAGAGGAGGTATGAAGCATTTCTTTACACAAGCATACTAGCTAGTAAGTGTAGAATGAATGACAGAACTAGAAAATTGCTGCTACCAATGTAATAACGGATCTGGTCAAGGATCACCAGTGGATGCTAAAACCACTGGGGAAAAGCTGCTGGGAGCAGAACAGTTACATGCCTCACTTATTAATTAGAAAAATTAGAAAAGGAAAAAAGTGTCTTCATAGTGGGGAAAACTAGCAGGTGCTACCTTAGGCATGTTGAATGTAACATCACCAATAACGGGTCATTCCTGGCATTACGTGGCTCCTGATGTGACACGGGGGAAGTAAAAACATTGCTTATGTGTTACACCTGCCAAAAATGTTCACCCTGAATCCAGCCATCAAGAGACAATCAGGCGAATCTAAGTTAATGGACATTCTAGAAGATAACTGGTCACTTCTTCAAAAATGCAGTGTCATGAGAGATGGAAAGAAGATAGTTAAGGAGAGAAAGCTGTGGGGAACATTCTAGATGAAAGGACTCTAGGAGACATGACGACCAATGCACTGGGGATCCTTGATTGGATAACCAGATTGGGGAAGGGGGGAATCCAAACAATAATGAGATAATTGGGGAAATGCGAGTATGGTTTTTATATCAAATAAAATTATTACATCAGTATTAAACTGTCCCATGTGATAACAGAGTTGTGATTATGTAGGAGAACGTCCTTGTTCTTAGGAGATGTAGATTGAAGAAAAAATTAAATGTGCCATCATGTCAGCAATTGGTGAGTCTAAACGCAGGACGTAAATATGGTTTGTGTACAATTCTTTTATCCTTTCTGCAGATTTGAAATGTTCTAAAATAAAAGTTGGGGGAAATGAATTGGGCATGAAAACTCAATTAGGTATGTGGATGGAGAGGGCCCTCTTTCATCCATAGGTGTGAATGCGGTTCAAATAACAAAAGGTAAGCTGCTAATAGTTCTTTTGTGAAAAACTGGTTCCTCAGCAACATCAGTGAAAACTACCTTGTGAATTTCTATTGGGCATTGGAAAAGCAGGAAAGAAAACAATTTATAACGCCAGCAACGCAGATGAATGAAACCCCAGCTGTCCCTACTCAAATAGAAAGTGAAAAATTAGATCTTACTGATGTTTGATTCCTGTGATGCCACTTGGCAGAACTTTTCAAAGCCTGTGTCTATGATTATCTGTACCCCCCAAGTTCTTGAAACATGCATAGCGCAGAAGTGCCATCTGTGTCTTTGAGACATGTTAAGAGATCGAGGCACAGAATAATTTGTTACTGTTTATGTGCACAAAATACAGGGTGGACATAAAGTTTATGTGCAATTTAAAATCGTTTAACATAGTAAATTACGTATGAACTTTGTGTCTACCCTGTATTTCTGGAAGGAACTAAAAGAAACTAGTAATTTCCCCCCTAGGGGAAGTTGCCAAGGTCTTGGAGTTAGTTACCTTTTATCCTTTTGTTCTAGTTCAAATTTTTCCATGTAAATGTATTAATTGTTTTTAAATGTTTGTAATTAATGATGAGAAATGGACAGGTGAACGGATAGATGAATAAATGGTGGATGGATGGATGGATGAGTGGGGGGATGGATGGATGGTTAGATGGGTGGATGGGGGGAAGATGGGAGAATGGGAGATAGATGGGTGGGCGGATGGGTGGATGGGTGGATGCATAAGTAGGTGGAAAAAATGAGTTTACACACAACTCCCATTCCAAACATTTGCTCTATAATGCATCCCCTCCACACCCCAATTATAAGATTGGCTGCTCCCTGATTTGTGGATTACTGCCCTATCCCCTGTTGCATCTATAGCTTATAAGTCAGCCTCTCTCTGACTTATAAACTAAGTCAGACCCTTATAAGGGTCTCCTCTGTCTAGAGGCCCTCCTCCTCCTCCCTCAGCCCTGAGGCACTATCTTCCAGCCCATAGCCATCACATTCCTGGCCAAAAGGGACTTCATCTGTCAAACTCTAACAATCACCCTCTTTATCTTCAAAGACAGAATTGAATTGCAACAAATCTCTGGAATTGAAATTGCTCAACCTCTAGCACAGAGCAGCATTCTATTCACACCCCTGGGAGGTCTTCTCATGGGTTGCCAAGGCCCCACAGTTCCCTGGGGACTGCCTGGTGACATCCTTTTCTCTGTCTCTGTGGGTATGTGCTTTTTACAGCAATTTCTCTCATGTCACACGGCCCCCAGGATCTCATCTCTCTGGCCTCTGCGTGGGCAATGTTTCTGGCTGATTTCAATTCTAGCAAAGGACAGAAGGACTGTGCAAAGGGCTGAGGCACCTTCTCCCTTCCTCCGCCTGACACTGCCAGTCAAATGGTGCCAACTGATGGGTGTGTTGATCCATATGCCAGCCACTGCCCCAGTCCCAGGCTGTGACCCTACAAAAGTTTTCACCATAAGGACCACCAGGCCCCGATCTTTTAGGGATTCCTCTTTTAGGAAGAGGTGCGAGGGTCCTGTTGGTGCCCCATCTGGATCCCAGTCCAGGAGTGCATCTATCCCTACCTACCATGGGCGTCTAAGTGCTGGGTTCTGGTGGCTTCTCACTGCCCCCTTCTCCAATGAATTGCCTTCTTCCCAAAGGGAGCCCCTTTGCACCTCAGGAAGTAGCCCATGAGCAATGACTGGCTGAGAGGCATCAAACCACCTCTGTGCAATTCACAAGTACCATTCTCACCACCCCTCACCTCCTGAGATTAGGCCAAGCTCAGCTCTCACTGAACCCACAGCCTATTCAGCTCCTTCCCACCCCCACACCAGCCAGCCTCCCAAACGCCCTTGATGGAGAGCACAGCCTCAACATCACATACGCTGGAATCCCTGTTTTAACACTTGTCTTTGGGGACACAGAACCATCCTCCTCTGCCCCAGCATCACTGCTATTGACTGAGCTCCCACTGTGTACCTGACATTCTGCTAATGTTTTTAAGCATTTTCAAATTTAATCTGCACAACAATCCTATGAGATGGAAATAATTATTCACCCCATTTTACAGATGACTAAATAAAGGCTGAGAGACATGAATTTGCTTGCCCTGAGTCACAGAGCCCACAGGTGGTGGGACCAACACAACTATCCCAGCTAGAAAGGGACTACACATCCAGAGAGAACAGGACCAGTAACCAGATCCCCACTGCAGCCCTCCCAGTCACATCTCACTGTCAGCATCTCACCAGATTCCATCTTCAGCACAAAACAAAATAAAAAGCTCATGCTCATACACACACAGGAGCACAATCAAGCTGGATCTTGCATTTCAGACAACCCAGGACAGACACAAAAAAGAGTGCAGATTCCTTAATCCCTGAGCATGGCGTCCAGGGGCCTTAATCCTGGGCCGTATCTTAAGGTAATAGACCTTACTAGCATCGATTAATACTGTCCCTTGTAAACGGATATTCTGATTTGGGGGCGGCCCAAAGCGGGTACTCTTTCCTAGGAGGAAATCCAGCTTTGGGGGTGGCTTCCTGAGCCCCTTTCGTTAGAAAATGCTCTGTGGTCAGTTACAGAGGGGCATCAGGGAGCAGCAGATCTATGGGAGTGATCTTGGGGAGTTCAGAGCTGGCTCTATCCTGCCCCATCCTCCCCAGCTACCCTCCCCCACGATTGCCAGTCACATCAGTATTTTCCTAAGATTCTGGGGGTGTGTAATATGTGCCAGGCTCTATGCCAAGTTCTTTACCTGGAGCATTTGCTTTTCATCCTTACACTCCCTAAGTGGTAGAGACCACTATTTGACAGGTCAGGACACGGAGGCTGAGAAAAGTCTAGTAACCTTCCCCAGGTTCACAGAGCTGGAAAATACCAGAACCAGGGCTGGCGTCCAGGGCAGTCTGAGTCCAAAGCTCTTTGCATTTTAGTGGCCATGCCTGGGCCTTGCACAGGTCTGCAGAGCCTCTCAGCAACTGGCCTCAGGGCATTTTCTAACAAAGGGCCTCAAGAAGCCCAAAAGATGGCGAGAATGGGAGGGGCACAGGATTCGGGGCCATGGAGAAGCGTGAACCTGAACCAAAATTCTCAGCCTGAGACCGGTGTCCTCTGCATCCCCCACTGCAGAAATACAGTGGAGAGAGGGACAGAGCAGGGGCCGTCAGGCACCTGCCAGCTATTTCCATATGAAGAGAAAGAGACTGAGGGAACAGGTCTATTTTTATTTTTTTTTTTCCTTTTTCTGGAAGGCCATTGGTGGATGTTTCTGCCCTTGCTGGTGATAAAATGTTCCTTTAATTACCAGTGTTGGGCGAGTCCAGAAAGCTATTTCCCTCTGCTATTGTCAAAAGGAAATGAAAGGCATGAGCCTCACAGGCGGCTCTCACTTGGGGGCCACCTGTGGTCCAGAGACGCTGCCTATGGGGGAGAGTGGGCTGTGTTCAAGCTCAGACATTCCCCTTGTGGCTCTGTTACTCTCACCTTCAGCCAGCCCTGTCCCTCTCCTCACCTGCCCTGTGAAGACACAGGCCTGTGCAGAAAACCAAGATGGAAAGGAGACCTGGGGGAGTGTTTTTCTGCCTCTGACCTTCAGTTCAACTTCTCAGTAAGTTCCAAGGTCTCAGCAGCGTGATTCAGATCTCCCTGGCCTCCAGGCTGGTCATCCGTGGCCAGAACCCAGGCATCCAGTGCAGAAAGACATGTTTTTTCTCTTATTCCACATCACTGCCCTAAACCTTCCATCACTTCCCAACACCTTCTTGAAAGGGGCCATGCACTTCTCCCCATCCCTTAAGGCCATGGTGATGGAGACTCTGGAGGCACACAGGGAAGGGCTAGGGAGAGCCGAGCTGGGATCAGTATTCGTATCTAAGATCTTTTGCATTTCCCCCGCAAGAAACAATTTTTCTACCCCATGGGGGTAATGCACTCTCTAGATAAATCTTTCTTCTCTCCTCCCTGCCATATCCATGCGTGTGTGCATGTATGCACACACAAACATGTACACGTGCACACCCAAACATGCACATGCACATGTGCACACCCAACCTGCACAACTTGAACACCTTATTACTCTTATTCATCTGATAAATGTCTGGTCCCTTGTAAAATTTCAGTTGAAATACCAGCATGATAGGCAGCTTCTAGAATGTTCCTCAATGGTCCTGCCACCTGGTGTTCACACCTTTGTGTGTCCCCTCTGCCTGAATGTGAGCTGGACCTACTGATTCACTTCTAACAAATAGATTATAACACAGACGACAGCATGTCTATTTGAAATCCGGCTCCCCAAAGAGTCTGGCTTCCCTCTTACTCACCTGTCTTGTTCTCTCTAACTCACTTGCTTCGCTGGAAACCAGCTCTGTTGTGAGCTGTCCTACAGAGAGGCCCATGTGACGAAGGGCTCAGCTGACAGTCACACAAGGAATGGAAGGAATCCTGCCAACGAGAAAGTGAGTTTGGAAGTGCATCCTCCTCTGCCGGCTGAAAAAGGTGAAAACATAGCCTTGACTGCAGCCTTGTGAGATGAGGCAGGGCCACCCAAGGAAGCCCAGATTTCCAACCCGCAGAAACTGTCAGATAACTAATGCTTGTTGTTTTAAGCTGCTAAATTTTGAGTCCTTTGTTCCACAGCAGTCATTAATACACTCAGCTCCTTGAGAAAGGCTTTCCCAGTACTACCATTTAGCCACAGGCACACGGGACAAGCACACACTCACTTAAACACACACGCAGGCACACACATGAGCGCCAGCCACCTCTCGGGGTGAAGGACTCAACCTTAGAGTGCTTCACGCTTTCTGATCACTGCATTTTACCTCATCCTGCTTCTGGGGTTGGCTGTTTCTCCTTTTCTCTTTTTCACAACAGAAAGATTGTCTTCAGGGTTCCTTTCTCATCAGCTGGTTACACCCATAATAAGAAATTACTGGGCGGCACCTATGGCTCAGTGGGTAGGGTGCCAGCCCCATATACCCAGGGTGATGGGTTCGAACCCGGCCCTAGCCAGCTAAAACAGCAGTGGCAACTGCAACAAAAATAGCCGGGCGTTGTGGCGGGTGCCTGTGGTCCCAGCAACTTGGAAGGCTGAGGCAAGAGAATCACCTAAGCCCAAGAACTGGAGAAGCCCAAGAGCTGGAGATTACTGTAAGCTGTGATGCCACAGCACTCTACCGAGGGTGACAAAGTAAGACTCTGTCTCAAAAAGAGAAAGAAAGAAAGAAAGAAAGAAAGAAAGAAAGAAAGAAAGAAAGAAAGAAATAAATAAATTACTTACACTTGTTGTTTTAGCTGCCCAGGGCTGGGTTCAGCATTACTGACAGAGAGTACTGAGAAAAGACAGAATATTTGCCAAGTGCCTGCTGTGTGCCTAGAACACGAGGAAGGAAAAGACAGAGTGGTTCTCGAGGAGGATCCATGCGCATGGACCTTGCTGGGAATTAAGGCACTGACAGTTTATGGTCACATGACAAGGCAGAGTTTGGACAGGAAGCCTGGTCAAAGCAGCAGCCACTGGGCCCAAGTGCTTGAGCTTGGAACTAGTCCTGTCTTGACTGCACAGGCAAGTTTTTTCTTTTCTCTTTCTTTTCTCTCTCTCTCTCTTTCTCTCTCCCCCCTCCCTCTCTCCCTCCCTCCTTCCTTCTTTCCTTCTTTCCTTGCTTTTTTTTTGAGACAGAATCTCACTTGGTCATCCTGGGATTGAGGGCAGTGCTGACATAGCTCACAGCAACCTCAACCTCTTGGCCTAAAGTGATCCCCTTGTTTTCTGAGTAGCTGGAACAGACACCTGCAAAATGCCTGGCTAGTTTTTCTATTTTTGGTAGAGACAGAGTCTAGCTCTTGCTCAGGCTGGTCTCGAACTCCTGAGCTCAAGGGATCCTCCTGCCTTGGTCTCCCAGAGTGCTGGGATTACAGGTGTCAGCCTCTGCGCCCAGCCTGGGGCAAGTTTCTTAATGTCTCTGTATCTGTTTCTTCTTCCAAAAAATCTAAATAACCACATGGTATGCTTCTCAGGGCTTTTGTGAGGATTCAAAAAAGGTAACACATGTATGTATACAGTACCTGAAACAGGGCTTAGGATTATTAATATTATCATTATTAAGTTCAGAAAAGAGAGAGAAAAGAACAAGTGGGAGTAAGCAGGGCAGGCTTCCCGGAAGAGGTGGAATGGAGTTAGGAATAAGAGAATAGATGGGATCAATTAAGCAGCCACTATCAAGGGTGGGCTGTTGGTAGAAGAAACTTCGCAAACTGAACGGAAGAACGAGCGTCAGGCTGCTGGTATTAATGACTAAAGGGGGTAAATGTTGGAGTGTGGATGTCACTCTTGGAACACGTCCTAGGACAGACAAAGTGGTAACTCACTTCAGCTGTGGGGTCTGTGTTCTTGTCTCTTGATGTGTGGGAAGCAGGAATGTGAGGGGAGGTTGTTCTGCTATGTACACGGGTACACAGCAAAAGAAATGGGGGAGCCATGGGGGGACAGCAAAAGAAATGGGGGAGCCATGCGGGCACAGCAAAAGAAATGGGAGATTGAGATGATGGGAGAACACGAACTTGGCACAGAAGACCCAAACCCTCATGAAGCGAAATTAAACCTGGTCACAAGACTATCCTCAACCCAACAGCATTGATTTGGTCAGTGTCCACCTTGGATAAACGCCCACGTGTATGGACACAAAGATGTGTCCAGGGACAGTCACTACGGCATCCATTGTAAGTGAAGCCAAAGAGAATGGACCACCGTGTAGTACTGTAGAGCAGTAGAAAAAGAATGACATGAGAAGGCGGCACCTGTGGCTCAAAGGAGTAGGGCACTGGCCCTATATGCCAGGGGTGGCAGGTTCAAACCCAGTCCCAGCCAAAAACTGCAAAAAAAAAAAAAAAAAAAAAGAATGAAATGAGGAAAACAGCATGGCAGCTCCCCAACAGATTAAACAGAATTATACATGTTCCAGCAACTCCGCTTCTGAGTATATCCCCAAAATAATTGGAAGCAGAACTTCAAACAGATATTTGTGCAGCCATGCTCATAACAGTGTTATTGATTCGCCATGGCCAAAAGGTGGATGCCACCCAAGAGTCCAGCAGAGGATGAATGGGTGGACGAACTGGGATATACACACAGTGGACTGTTATTCTGCCTTCACTAGGAAGGGAATTCGGACACGTGCTGCAACGCCGATGAACGTGGAGGATGTTACGTGGAACAGCCAGTCACAGGAGGACAGATACTGTGTGACTCCGCTTAGATGAGGACCTAGAGCAGGCACATTCAGAGAGACAGAAAGTAGAATGGGGATCATCAGGGGCTGGGGGCCGGGAAGACGGGGAGTTGTCCATTAACCGGTACAGAATTTCAGGTTGGGAAGATACAAATGCTCTGGAGACAGATGGTGGAGATAGTTGCACTACAGCATGAAAGTACTTAACGCCCCTGAGTTGTGCAGTTAAAATGGTAAATCTATGTGATATAGATTTTACCTCAACAAAAAATGAGATGGGTCTGTGTGTATTAACTTGTCAATGTTTTTTGTAATTTTAACTGAATTTGCTTATTTTATTTTATACAATAGCATGCTTATTTAGGAATATCAGAAAATACACATAAATCCTTTAACAGCCCTGCCAAACTTGACTATCCTTATCAAAGATACATACATTAAGATATTTTCTCTATGCATAGATCTCAATTTTCATTCCACAGTTTATTATGTCAATTTTTTTTTTTTTTGAGACACAATCTCAAGCTGTCACCCTGGGTAGAGTGCTGTGGTGTCCCAGTTCACAGCAACCTCAAACTCTTGGGCTTAAGGGATTCTCTTGCCTCAGCCTCCCAAGTAGCTGGGACTACAGGTGTCCACCACAATGCCTGGCTATTTTTTTGTTGTTGTTGCAGTTGTCACTGTTGTTTTAGCTGCCGGCCTTGGTGTATGTGACTGGCGACGTAACCACTATGCTACAGGCGCCAAGCCTAATATGTCAATTTTTTAAAAAGAATAAATTAGAGAAGAATAGTAGGGCTGTAGAGTAAACACACACACACACATGCTTAGAAATAAAAGTGAAGGGCTGGCTCCGTGCCTGTGGCTCAAGTGGCTAAGGCGCCAGCCACATACACCTAAGGTGGTGGGTTCGAATCCCCAGCCCGGGCCCGCCAAACAACAATGATGGCTGCAACCAAAAAATGGCCAGGCATTGTGGCAGGCGCCTGTGGTCCCAGCTACTTGGGAAGCTGAGGCAGGAGACTCGCTTGAGCCCAGGAGTTGGAGGTTGCAGTGAGCTGAGATGCTACGGCACTCTACCCAGGGGGACAGCTTGAGGCTCCTGCCTCAAAACAAAAAAAACCAAAAAACCAGTTGAGGGGTTGGGGACCCACCCCCTTTTTTTTTGTTAATGGGAACCAATATCCTTATCTTTATTTATTTTTAATCAGGTTATATTTTTGTTGCTGAGTCATAAGAGTTCTGTATACAGTGTAGCTATTAACCCCTTATCAGATAGATAATTTGGAAATACTTTCTTCCATTTTGTAGGTTGCCTGACTCCTCTACATTCTTAAGGACCACTACCCCAAAATTGTTTATATTGACCTTTAAATCTTACCTGTCTCCAAAGCTGCCCTTTTCTAAACAGCTGCAGCCTCCATTCAGCTCCTACCTCATTCCACCACTCATCTCAGGACGTTTGACAATGACAGTGTCTATTCCTATCAGACCTTACTCGTACCCACCAGGGCTTCAACTGACAATCACAAAATAATTCAAGGTTGATATGCTTCCCAAAGTCTGAGTAATTCAAGTTCAGGTTTTTTCAAGGGCAACATGTTATACAGATATTCTTGAAATGGTAATTATGTGTTGAGCATGGGGAAGGAAGGGTGACCTTTTGGTCAATGAATTAAAAAGTGTGAAAATCTTGTGCCGAATTTTAAAGGAAACTGCAGCATTAAGCTGCGGTGGCCCACACCTGTGATCATAGCACTTGGGAAGCTGATCACTTGAGGCCAGGAGTTTGAGATCAGACTGAGCAAGACTGAGATCCCTGTCTCTAAAAAAGGAAAAGAAAAAGAAAAATTGGCCAGGCATAGTGGCACCTGTGGCTCAAAGGAGTGGGCACTGGCTCCATATGCCAGAGGTGGCAGGTTCAAACCCAGCCCTAGCCAAAAAAGAAAAAAAAAAACTGCAAAAAAAGAAAAAACTGGCCAGACATGCTGGTGCTACCTACCCATGAGGCTGAGGCAGGAGGATCACTTGAGCCCAGGAGTTTGAGTTGCAATGAGCTATGATGATGCCACTGCACTCCAGCCTGAGTGACAGGATGAAACCCTGTCTCAAAAATTTTCCAGAACAAGAAAAAGAAAACACTTTAGTACTTTGGACATTAACAGGTTGATTCCGTAACATTTATTTTTCAGAAAGTTCACAACCTACAAAAGGTAAGTAAAAATGCCAGCTGCAGAGAAAATTACTGAAAGGTGTTACTAGATCCTTACACTCCCAGCGAAGTCCCCATATCTTGGGGATTATGATAGAGAATCTGAATAAGAGGCGGGGGAAATACTGCTAACCGGAAACCACCACTGTATTTCATAATAACTTTCCTCTAAATACAATGAATGGTCAAGTAATAATTACATTATTTCATCTAATTTCTCTCTCACGACCCACTGCAGCATGTATGAATCTTAGGACGTTTTTGAAATTTAAGATTTTTTTCACTAAGTGCTATTAATCTCTTCAGAGTTCCTCTAAATGCAATACAAGTACATTTTGTGGGGTACGAGAGGATTTTAGATGGTACAAAGTAAATAGTTTGTTTTAATTTAATGATAGTAGGGTGGAGCCTGTGGCTCAGGGAGTAGGGCACTGGTCCCATATACTGAGGGTGGCAGGTTCGAACCCAGCCCCGGCCAAAACTGCAAGAACAACAACAACAAAATAAATTTTATAAAAATAAATAAATTTAATGATAGTAGAATCCTTGGTTGCATTTCAGTTTGGGCTCATTTTTGTTTACGCCAAGTGATGTTGGCTTTTCATTTACCATAATGATATAAAGTAAATATATGTAACCAGAAAGAATAAATTGGCTTAAAGAAAAATTTCAAGTCAATACTAGTACAGATATTGTACAACAGCACGGATGTGGTACGTGGATATGAAGACATAGTCATATACGTTATCTGTCCTATAAAGACAGCTGTAGAAAACTAATTTGCAAAATACTTCTCTTACATAAAAGGAGAACAACTCCTAATGAACAACTCCTGGGATAGTGTTTACCCCAGTTGTATTCTTTTAAAATAAATCCCTATCATTTCCAGTCTCTTCGCATGGCAGGCTGCAATACACATTTGTTGAGTAATCAACAAATTGTCCCCAGGGACATTTTACTGCTTATATTGCGTGAACAATCAATGGAGAAAACTTACCGTAAGACCCACAATGTCATCCACTGATTAATTCTGTTCACAGACAAAGTAACAAAAACATCTACAATACATCACTGAATATTTATTATATGCTAGGCGCTCAGTCAAATGTTTTGTATATATTATCTCATCACATTTCTACAACAACTTTATGCAGTATTTATTCTCACCTTCTTACACAAGTGTAAGACAGAGAGGTTAAGTCACCTGCCCAAGTGTATCAAGCATAATCTAAACGCTAAAGCTATTCTGTGGATTTTTTAGCAAGAGACATGAAGGTGTGGATGGTTCAGGATTCAGGGAATCCTGTATCTCACCAAAGTCAGGCATCTCTGTGATTCACCTGACTTACCTCTTGGTCACAAGATGGATGCCATAACCCCACACACCACATCCTCACGTGGGTGCCTCAGGCATTAGGAATTTCCACCAGCTAGCTCTCCTCTCCAGAACACCTCACCCAAGGAGCTGTCTCATTCTCAGAAAGCCCCAACACATTTCCCCTTATATCTCACTGGCCAGAACTGCCTTATGTGGCAACTCCTGGCTGCAAAGGAACCCAGGATCTAGCACGAGAGTGTGGGAATGATTGGCCTCGACCTGTCAGAGTTCATCTCTGTGGCTGGTGGGAGACCAGGCTCTTTGAAGGATGAGGTACCTTCGAAGATAACAAGAATGGAAAGAGGAAGTTATATTCAGGACAGCATGAAGAGAAAAGAGAAGTCTGCAGACTATAAAGTGCCCAGAGGTCAGGAGGCTGGGAAAATGGAGGCTTGGGAATCTCGAAGGGCTTCTTAACCTCGTCACCCTTGACATTTGGGGCAGGATAAGTCTTTGTTTTGTTGAGGGCTTCTTGGCATTTCAGGATGCGGGGCAGCATCCCTGGCCTCTCCCCACTAGAACCAGGAGTACCTCCAACCCCTTGTGACAAACAAAAATGTCTCCAAACAAATGTCCCAGGGGACAAAATCCCCCCCAGTTGAGGATGACTGTTGCAGGGTGATGCAGTGGGATTCCCAGTCTCAGGGAAGATACTTGTGCTTCCAAAGTGAAACAGAAGCCAGGGCTTCCCTAGCACTTTGGCACTGACGGGGCCTTGGCACATCCCTGGCAGCTGTGGGGGACTAGGATTGAATTACCACCATCTTGAAGCAAAACAAAGTAAAGAAACACGCAACTTCTTTTTTCTTGCATTCCCAGCTTTTATGGACTAAGATTTGTACCTGCTACAAAAAGACCCCTGAGAAGTTAATGTGAGATTAACATTCACTGGGCCAGTTCAGGGCACCACAACACACCATCTGATGGCCTGACATTTCCCAGCCACTTTTTACAGCCCTTGGCAATGACAGATCTCCTATTTGTTTGTGAAGCCAGGCACATCAGTGCAGGGTTACCCCACCTGTCAGCTTGACCAAAGCGGCTCCACTCACTTGGATGACAAGGCCAATGTCCAGGATCTAAATTATGAATCTGTGTGAGGACACGTCTGGGCTGGGAACATTACATTGCAGTATTACATTTATAATAACATAACTAATTAACATCGTATGTATGTGCTGGACAGAGAGACGGGGTTAAAGGCAGCTGGCAGGGAGCTGCCTCTAACCGCTGTGCTTGGTCCAGTGCACTGTGTTCAGCATATGAATGACAAATCGCAGCAATTAGCCTTATGTGGTGCCCACCAGCGCCTTCACACTGAGCTAGTGGCCCAGATTGCTAAAGAGACATGCCCTCTGCGGCTAAATGTCTTAGCAACCACAGGCAACGTTCTCTGCTCTCCTTGGAGCTGGACCACAGAGCTGCAGCTGTGGGGTGTCTGATACCTGCTACAGAACGGCACGGGAGCCCCCAAAGAAAGAAAGTGGGGCCCTGCAGTTTTCCCCACACTCTTCCTGTGGCTTTTCAGAAAGCACTTGGCCCTGCCCACCTCCCCGCTCTCTATCCTCCCTCACCCCAGGAGAGGTGCTCCCTCTGGCTGAAGTGTGGGGGTGGGGGGAGGAGAAACACTTACCACTCACTGGAAGCTAAATGCTAAAAGTCTTGCATATGGATGAGCAACAGAACTGCTACCCACACCTGGGACCTTAAGAATTGTATGGATTTTTCCATCAGGGACCAATCGAAGTGGGTGGGTTGGGCTGAGAACATCTGTTATTCCCGGGTCCTCATGGTGACCAGTAACCCATTTTGCATCTAGATTTGGACTTTCTGAATCAACAATGGAAACATGAGCTGGCGCCTGATTAAAATAACCAGTTTTGCCCAAGACTCTGCCGTTTACAAAGTGCTTCTCCATCGCGAACCTCATCGAATCTCCACCACCATCTGGAGAGGGATCCAGAGCAGGGATTTTTTAGTTCCACGCAACAGATGAGGAGCTGGGCTCCGAGGGCACAGTGACTCTTCCGAAGTCATACAGCTGGTAAACAGCAGAGCTGAAATTCAAATTCGGGTCGTGTGACTCGCTGCGCCTCATACAGACTCACAGACATGTTGGTGATCAAAGTCCAGCCCACTGGGTCACCCTAGCCCCAAGACTGTGATAGCCCCAAAACTCTTTAATAAAACCATAGGACTTCAAAGAACACTGTTTGGTGGCCTCTCCCCACACTAGGTCACTTTCTCCACCCTTCTCTGCATCCTGTCCCATCAAATCTGCCCTGTCTCTTCACTGGGCTTGGTCAACAGGAAGCTTCAGCAAGATTGGAGGGAGGGAGGAGAGTGGGGTCATGTCAGGCTACCTGCAGCCCTCAGTGGAAGGTCACTGGTCCTTTCCAGATAGCTCAGTCTCCACAGTACCCTCCTCTTCATTCCAGTGATTGTTCCCACCCCTCATTCCTTCTGAACTAATCGAAGTATACAGTATGTTAAATGACAATAAAAAGCCCAAGAGACGAAGAAAATGGGGGTGGAGGCTGGAGAGTCTAGGAGCAGGGGTGAGGATGGAGAGCCTAGGAGCAGGGGTGAGGATGGAGAGTCTAGGAGCAAGGGTGAGGATGGAGAGCCTAGGAGCAGGGGTGAAGATGGAGAGCCTGGGAGCAGGGGTGAGGATGGAGAGCCTAGGAGCAGGGGTGAAGATGGAGAGCCTAGGAGCAAGGGTAAGAATGGAGAGCCTAGGAGCAGGAGTGAGGATGGAGAGCCTAGGAGCAAGGGTAAGAATGGAGAGCCTAGGAGCAGGAGTGAGGATGGAGAGCCTAGGAGCAGGGGTAAGGATATCACAATGTTAAATAAGGTGACCAGGAAAGACATTGCCATGAATGCAACATTTGAGCAAAAACCTACAAACAAGTGAATAACCAAGCCCTGCAGATATCTTGGGAAAGAACTTTCCAGATAGAGCAAACAGCAAGCGCTAAGTCCTGCGACAAGAGGGCACCAGGTGTGCTGGAGCAATAGCAAGGGTTGGTCCAGGGCACAGGTGAACAGGGATGCAGGGACGGACTAGATTTGGAGGAACTGAGCCAGGGCAGAAGCCACAAAGAACAGGGTGAGGATGCGGATGGCTCCGTGCAGCAAATCCCTTACTAGTAGGAAAAGAACACAAGGGGCGTGGCGCGTGGAAACAGCATCCATGACTCAACTCAAAGCCCTTTAAGAAGTAACTATTGAGCGAGTTGAGTGCACTTAGCCGGGGACATCATTTTCCCACACAAGCGCTAACCTGCCGCCTGCCCTCTCTTGGTTTGTCACTGTCTGTCATCCTAGAAATATTTGTTCCCTGGTGTATTGCTTCTCTCATACACCAAGGCTCAAGGAGCATAAGGCAGAGGCTTTACCTGTTGTGGTCAAAGCCACAGCCGCAAGATCCAGGAGAAGTTGGCACACAGCTGGGACTTGATTAATGTTGGTTTAAAGATGAATAAGTGAGTGGATTAGTGAAGGTACGAACTACTACTATTACTGGCCGCTAATATTTTGTCTTTTCCCCAAAAGATTATTTATTCCAGTGCACATGGAAAGAAATGCAAGCTCTGTCAGCTTTACCCCCAAGAAGAAAGTGTATCCTCCAAGCAGTCAGGGCATATGAGTTGAGAAAGCATTTGGCACACAGTAGGTGCTTAATAAATATTCACCGAATTGATAGGGGATATCAGGTGATGCACTGAGGAAAGCATCAGCCTGGGAGCCCAAATTCAGCTTCTCATCTATCCCTTGATGTTTTTTTGCTTTTGTTTTTGTTTTTTGTAGTTTTTAGCCGGAGCCGGGTTTGAACCTGCCATCTCCGGCATAAGGGGCCAGCGCCTTACTCCTCTGAGCCCAGGCATTGCCCCTATCTCTCTGAGCCACAGGCGCTGCCCCTATCCCTTGATTTCTAAAAGCCACAACATACTCTCTTGAAATATGACAGTATTTGTCACACACCCCACCCTGATTCTTCCCAAATAAGACTCTACTTGGTTAAGTCAGAGGGATCCACACCGTGTGAACAGAATTAAAAGTTGTCTCAGGCCAGACATAGTGGCTGATGCCTGTAATCCTAGTACTCTGGGAGCCTGAGGCAGGTGGATCGATTGGGCTCAAGGGTTCAAGACCAGCCTGAGCAAGAGTAAGACCCCATCACTTTATCCACATCGTGGTGCATGCCTATAGTCCCAGCTTCTCAGGAGGCTGAGGCAAGAAGATTGCTTAAGCCCAGGAGTTTGAGGTTGCTGTGAGCTATGATCCCAGGGCATGCTAGCCTGGGGCAACAGAGAGAGACTATGTCTCAAAAATAAATAAATAAAATAAAATAAAATCGTTTTAGCAGAAATGAAAGGAGGAATTGATTAGGCCTTTTTTAAAAAAATCTTTTTCTGACTTCAAAAGGAAGCTTTTGGAAGGCCCTAAGGCAAGCAAGGTGTAAAGTTTATGCCATAATAATGTTATGAAGAGAGAACACGGAAGTTGCTAGAGACCCTTATCCTGGGAGCACTGGAGGAGATTCTTCCAGGAGCCTGAGGGGATCAGTCTTGAAGAGATGACGTGAATAGAATCTGAATCAGCATCAGGAGCGCTCCAGAAGCCAAGCCCACCCTGCAGACCACCTACCACCAATGACGGAACCCCCTGAGCCCTTCAGAGTCAGATGAGGAGGGGCCTTCCATGGGCAGCTGCTCAGAGGTCCCCAAGGCCTGGAGGATGATGCCCACCTAAAAGCAGGACTGGGATAAGCACTAACTGAACAGCTGGGGCCTAACTCTCTTGTCAACAGTCCAAAATACTTCTAATTTCCACTTTCCTGATGTCCAGAGGCGGCTGGTAGCCAGCACCTGGACCTATCTGAGACTGGACAGTGGGTGGGATGTCCAGAGGGCAGCTGGTAGCCAGCACCTGGACCTGTCTGAGACTGGACAGTGGGTGGCCAAACCTAGGCCTGTTGTGTGAAACCTTTACCTCCGTGAGCCTCTGTTTCCTCCTCTGTAAAATGGATAGGCTGATACTTGACCGCCACAAGCAAACAGCTGACAGATCAAAAGAAGTGGGACTTTCCTCCCCCCTGAAGAGCTCTCAGCAGCATTTGTGTGGGAGAAGCATGGGGGAGAGGGTGATGAGGAAGACTAGAGCCAGCCTGCCACAAAACAGAGATGGCTCTCCAGGACTTGCCTCCAAATAGCTATGACAGTGACGGTAAGCCAGACCATCTGGCCCAGCAGTTCTCTTCTTGAGGAAGAGACGGTGGGATCGAGGCATCAATCTATCCAGTCATTCATTCTACAAATGTTTATTGAGCATCTCCATGCATCAAGCACTGTGCTAGGCCCTGGAAATAAAACTGCAAACAAGAGAGTTTAGAGTTAAACAAAGCAGACAAGTCCTTAAAGATCCTTAAAGATAAGTATTGAGCACAATTGTCAAAAGTGCTGCAGGGAAAATATACAGAGATGACTATTGTCAGGAACTAGGAAGGGTCTGAGACTTAGCCTAACTACGAGTTAGCAAGTTTCCTGGATGATGGCAGAAGACCCGAGACTCGTGGGTCAAAGACAAGAGACACTTTATTACTCACAGCCATAGCAGCAGCCAGAGTTTCAACATTTTCTTTTACTAATTCCTTCAGCCTTGATTCCCCAGGGCAGCACAAAGACACGCCGCAGTGAGTTGCATTACAGGACAGGAGCCTGAGCCTAGAAAATCCAATCTGTGTGTATGTGTGTCTTTAAAGGTGCATAACAAAAAATTTACCATCACAACCATTTCTAAGCCTACAGTCCAGTAGTCTTTTTTTTTTTTTTCAGTTCAGTAGTCTCAAGATCTTGTGCAACAGATCTCCAAAACTTTTTTCATTTTGCATAACGGAAACTCTGCACCTCACTGAGCAACAACTCCCCATTTCTCCCTCCCCCAAACCCTGGCAAAGACCATACACTCTCTGTGTCTATGAATTGGAATACTCTGGGTACTCACTTAAGTGGAATCCTACAGTATGTGTCTTTTTGTGTCTGGTTTATTTCACTTAGCATAATGATCTCAAGTTTCATCTATGATGTAACAGGTGCCAGAATTTTCTTCCTTTTTAAGGCTGAATAATATTCAGAAACTCAAATCTTATGTAATGGACAATAAACATGCCTGCCTTTTGCTGTGGAGAGAGACACTATCTCTGTCTTCCAAAGCTGTTCACTCTATGAACACCCTCTAAAACAGTCGTCCTCAAACTACAGCCCACC
This sequence comes from Otolemur garnettii, assembly GCF_000181295.1. Classification (NCBI taxonomy): domain Eukaryota; kingdom Metazoa; phylum Chordata; class Mammalia; order Primates; family Galagidae; genus Otolemur; species Otolemur garnettii. Next base: position 12,352,126 of record NW_003852418.1, on the reverse strand, counting down.
TAGGACATTTATCCGGCCCACCGGGTGTTGTTGCTGCCGCTGCCTGTCCTGCTTAGCAGCCTACTCGTCCCGGGGCCCGCAGTCCGGCCCTCCAATGGTCTGAGGGACAGTGAACTGGCCCCCTGTTTTAAAAGTTTGAGGCCCCCTGCTCTAAAACATAGTCTGGAACAAAGGAAGCTGGGACCTTTGCTCACAAGACATGCAGAAATACGAGACACTCATGGAAGATTGTCTCCCAACAACTATCAATCCAAAAGAGATTCATTCCTCCACCCACCCGTTCATTCAATAAGGATTCAGCCGTGCTGGGTACAGACCAGCTATGAAACATAGTGCTACAAATATAGACAGAAGATTCTATACAAGGAGGTAGTATAACATTCTGATTGAAGATGCATGATTTTTCACCCAGCAAGTTCTCTTCTAAGAATTTACTCAAGAAAAATGAATGTGCTTGTTCACATATTCTCTGAGAAGGGAAACATTTGAGCTGTGCAACCCCCATGAGTCCCTTGCCCTCTCTGGGCTCCCTTTCATCAATGGAACGCTGAGAGGACGTCTGACAACACAGTCTCCAGGAGCTGTTCCAACTACGGAGATCCAGGGCATTTGACAGGACAAGTGCAGGGCACAGGGCACATTCTTTCACGGTTTTGAGACCAACATGACAAACAACCGAGGCACAGAGTTCACCAAGGCAGTGTTCTCCAGGGCAAAGCAAAATGCATCTCCGGCCAGAGGGGATGAGAGCTGAGGCTCTCAGGCTCTGACAGCACTGCTGCTGCAGAATGAAGACGTTCTCCTGTCTCCCTTCCCGTCTGCAGGAACAAAACAAGGTGGCACAAACCCAGAGTACTCCACTTAGCTGTCGGCAGCCCTCCGACTGGCTGCAGCCTCGGAAATAAATGGTCCCGTCAGCTGCTGGGGAGGGTGAGCTCAGGATTTCAGATGAAAATGAAATAAGAGGGAACGTAGCCCAGAAGCACTGCAAAGTAACGGCGAGGGGATGGAAAATCTTCCACTGCAGCAAGACGGATGCTGAGTGGTGCAGTGGGGCGCTGACCTCAGATATGGGGACTTGGGGAATGAGCTCATGCTTGGGGCTGGCAGGTGGGCCCTGTGTTTCTGGGATCCCCATCCTGTCTGAGGGAACCTGGCCCTGGCTGTCAAGACCACTGCTTTCTTGTCCTCCCCACCCCCACCCTGCCCTCCTCTTGCTAAAGCTCTGCATGCCTGTGTGTCTCCAGATCAGCCCACAGTGACAGTCCTGTGGGGCTGGCTAACTTCGACCCTGTGCTAAGGGCAGAAAGCCTCAAGCCTGACAGGCTCCTAGCAGGAGGGAGACAGATTACAATCCCAAGAAATCAGACAAGGCAGAGAAGCAGCAATCTCTCCTTAACCTGGGGGCTGGAGGAAGGCGGTAACTACAAACCCGGCGTCTGCAGGCACCTGCAATCCCGCGGTAAGATCCAGGCTCAGGGGCGCTCTGTGCATGTTGCCATCAAGGCTTCTTGTTTTCTTCCTGTGTCTCAGTTCCCTCCTCCCCAGGAAGGAAAATAATAGTATCTACCATGTGGGAATGAAATATAAAAACCTTAGAACAGTATCTGACACAGAGTAAGTACCCTCAGTAAGTTAGACTACTTTTATGTTTATAAATGCATTATGCTATCTTCACATTACATCTATCTCTACATGTACGGGCAAGACCACATAACACGACCCAAGTCCAAACACCCATCTGAGCTCACTGATACTAAGTATCTATGACTGGATTCCCAGCAAGCGCCTTCTGCCTGGCTCCCTCCTCCCCGCATCAACCCTGGGCGCCCACACACCCTTCTCCACACCCGCCCTCCCTCCCTCCTGCTATGATGAGCCATCTTCCTCTTAAGAAAGAGAAAAATTGAAAGCAGGGTTTCAGATTTCAAATGCCTATAGGGGACAGAAAGGTAAAGAGAGCCCTGTGTTATATATTAAGGAGTGGTGAGGATTGGGACCAAGTGGAGTAGCCATGTCCCGTCTAAAGAAAGAAGCTGCTGCCAGCTCTAGCCAATTTCTGCCAGGCAGGAATGCAGGTTCTACATTTTTAAGGGAAGCAAGAAATCCAGATCTGTATGCGAAATCTCCTGACTTTCAAATATTGGTACACAATTCATTATTTTTGAAACATGGCACATCTGTTTGCACCCTCTGAGTGGAGGGGACAGGGCCTTCCCATCTATTACTGACTACCAGGCAGGTACTCTCTCCCTGGAAAAAAGAGAACACTCTGGCTTGGCTGAAGCACCAAGAAATACTACACAGATCTTAATTTCAGCCAGGAAGAGCACCTTTAGTTGGTAAAGGATCAGGAGAAGGGGAGGGGAATGGAGAAGGGGAGGAACGTGGACAGAACTGAGGAGGTGGGCTTTGAAAGGGCTTGGAGGGGTGTCAGGACTAAGAAAAACTAAGAACAAACCACAACCCAGAGAAGGGATGGAGGAAGATAGGGAGTTAGAGAGAACTGAAAGCTTTAACTCAGAGCTTTGCCCCTTCAAATGTGGATCCAAAATATAACGCTGCAGCACTCTCTTGAGGAAGATTCTATTAGGAAGGTGCTAACAGACTACTGATGGCATCTGGAGGCAGCACGGAGGATGCAGGCTCCTCCCAGGAGAAAAGACAGCATGCTATTCCCGTCATGTGACCCACTACTAGAGGTCCTGTACCTGGAGCAGACTTCTCTCTGCATCCAGCTCTGCTCCGAGCAATCTCCTACAATAGAATGTGAGCTTCTCTAGGACTGGAAATGTGTCTTTTGTATTCCCAGAGCTTGCTCAGTGCTTGACATATAGAAGGTCCGTAAAGAATTCACCATCCAGTGAATGAAATCAAAGAACAGGAAGAAAGACATCAAAGAATAACCACATTTCCACAACTGGAATTTTTCCCCAGGACAGGGAAAATGAGCGCCAGCATCAATGCCCAATGCGCACAGCAGCTATGAAGATTTTGTGTTTGTATCAAGAAACACCTCCCAGGAGGACCAGGAAAGGGATAGCAAGTGACATCAGATAATGGCCAGAGTCAGCAAGCCCTAAAGCACCCTCAAAGCCCCCAGGAGATGGACACAATGCACCACCTATCAGAGTTCTAGCAGGCATGTTGGATCATTCTAGAAAGAGAGTCAAGTGTAATAACCCCCTCTGTGGAGAGATGGTACAGCAGAGAGGTTCAGGGTGCAAAGAGGATTTGGGTCCAGTTGCACAGCTAGTGGCACAAGCTAGACCAGAACCCTGATCCTCTGACTCCCAGTCCAGAGCAGTTTTCAAAGAACTCTGGACTAAGGGCAGGGCTGGAGCTGGGTGAGACAGGTGGGCACAAAATTTAAGGAACTGTCCCCAAGCTCTGCAATCAAGATAAATAACATTTAGATAAAATGTTTTTCAAAATCAAAATTAGTACCAAAAAATTCATGATGAGCAAAATATCAAATTTAAAAAATAAGACTTAAATAAAGCCATGCCCTTGCCTGCCTCAACCTTATCCACCATATCTGACACCAGCTGGGACCAGGAATCCCAAGGGAATAATGGGCTGAGACCCAATATAACTGGTTGGTAGGAACTTACAAGAAGATGAGTCCAGGCAGAGGGCAGGGCTCAGGGTGTCAAGAGGAACAGAAAGGGGAGAGAGGGCCCGGAAGAGTGATGCCTCCATCCCATCCCTACCCTGACTCAATTCAAGGACCAACACTTTTCCTGTGATAATCTGCACTCCACGGACACCCAGTGGGACTCCTGCCAGCAAAACTAATTCTGAACAAAGAAAACCCCACCCTACCATGCCTGGACCCAATCTCTCAACTCTAACCAAATCTGTGTCTTTTCATCTCAAAGAAGGGATGGATTTTTTAAAAAATGGACAGCTCTAGATAACCTTTCCTACTTAGAAAAACAGCCCTGGGCTTTCTGGCTTACTGACAGCAGGTTATAAATGGGAGGAAAAGCATATTCTTAAACCACTGACAGTGACTCCCTTTTAAGGTATTTCCTCGGGTCCAGCAACTCCACATTCTCCTCCTGCCCCTGAAATTAACAGCAGTTTGTTTTCAGTGACAGCTTGGGCTTTTAGGTCAGACAGGCCTGGGTTCAGATTTGGCTTTTCCATTTACTACTTGACCCTAGACAATCTGCCAAGGTGAAAGGTCACTAACTCTCACTTCCAGGGGCCTGGAGGTAACTTAGATGGCATGATGTGGGCGGAGGGGCAAACACAGGAATAGATAGGGGGACCACGAGCCAGCACCAGCGAACGGCCCTGGTAAAGGATGCTGGACAGATCTCCCAGGGTTTTTCAAAAAAAAAAAATTCTATGTGAAATCTCCCGATTTTTAAAGGTTGGCAGCTAATTTAAATTTTTTTGAAAATTAACTCAACAGAAACAAATAAAACAGGTCTACATGCCAGAGCCCACCAGCTGGCCCCATTTGTGCCTCTGATATCTTCAAGTCACTCAGTGACCACTTGGCACCTAGCAAGTGCTCAGCAAGCATCAGTGACTCCCATCTTTTCAGAAAGCTTTCCGGGGGCATCACTGCCATCCATTTCCACACAACAGCTTGGGAAGGGATGCTTCTCAGGGGGGAAATGAAGATATGAAGAGAAGAGCTGAAAATCTGGAAGGCTCTAAGGCAGGGGGGAACTGCAAAGATGGAATTCCTTAAAAGGATTTAAAAGAATTTTATTGGACACGGTTTAGCACAGTCAGGGATAAGATCAGGCAGTAATTTAATTCCTGGGTGCTGCACGTGAGTCCGTATGCGGGGGATGGACAGGGGCCAGAGGACATCATTATTCTCACTGAGGGTCTCCACTCAGTGCATGGGGTCTTCTGTTGAAGGTCACCTCAATAGGTGACTCAGGTACACAGTGTTCAGACAGGCCAGCCCCTCTCTAGAAGTGGCCTTAAGGTCTTGCTGATCTTTCACAAAGGGAAGTCAGCTTAAGTCTCTCAGTGAATCTATTAGTTCATGAGGGCTCCAAAGTCAGACCCAGCTGGTTGGGGTTCAAGTCTTTTAATACCAGTGGTTCTCAAAGTGTGATCCCCAGACCAGCACACAGTCCTTGCCCTGATGCCGCTGAGTGTCCGCTGAGGATAATAGATAATAAGCAACTAAAAAGCACAGAAACACCAATTTTCAGGTGGGAGAGGAAGAGCGGTGTTTCTCAACTTGTCATCCAGGAACCATGTGACCAGCAAAGCCCAGACTCGTCTGCCCAGGGCCCTCTCCTCAAAACTGCTGCCGGGGTGCCTTGCTGTCAAACATGCTTCTCTCTCGCACTTCAAGGTCATTGCCTTTGTGTTCTGTGGGCCCAGGAAGCTCTCTTCCCAGGTCTTACAAAGATGGACTTCTTGCTCAGGGCTCAGTGTAACCATCACCTCCACGGAGAGCCCTCCCTCATTATTCCTTCTGAAGTGGCCTCTCTCCCCTCACCCTGCACCACCTGCCCTGCTCTGGCCTCTCCTTGCTGTTCTTAGGTCATCGTGCCAATCATGCACCTGGTTCTCCCCGCCCCCAGCAGAAGGTGAGTTCTTGGGGGCAGGTCTTTGTTGTGGCCTTGGGCTTACCAGTAAGCTTTTGCTGAATGGATGAGCAGTTCAATGCTTATTTGAACCTTGACCCTCTTTCTCTTTATGAAACCCAGGAACGAGTAGGCACCCCCAACTCCCAAACCCGCTCCCCAAGTTCTTCCCTCCTTTTCTGGTTCTTTGATGGTGAGAAAAGTCAGTAGAGACAGAAAGGAAAACAGCAAAAGACAGCAGGCAAGCTACCCTAAGAACACAGCTCTGTGGGCGGCACCCTCCTCTCCGACAGGGCCGTCCTCCAACCCAACCTCTGGCACCTGAGTAGACTCCTACCAGCTCCCAGGCGGTGCTCCAGGCCTGCTGCCTGCAGGCAGGGTGCGGGAACCTCGGGCCCACGCCCAAGTCTAGGCTGGTCTAGGCGATTCCGGGTCTTGGTGGACAAGGGGAATGGAGCGAAAGGCACCTGGCACTGCACATGCTGTCCCTAATAAGTTGGTGCGGGCGCGCTTAGCCCCTGGGCCGCAGTGGCAGGAGAGGCCAAAGGCAGCCGTGTTCTTGGAGCTCGAGAAAAGACTAGCGCCTGTGGCCCTCAGGATGCAGAGGATTGTGGAGGGCATTAAGGATGCGGCACTCTCAGACCGCGCGGCAGCGGAGCGAGGTGCCCACGGGCAGCGGTGCACTCAGGCCCCCAGCGAAAGGCAGGAGACATGGTGCACGTGGTCCTCAGGATGTGGAAGCGCGTGGAGCGTGCGGCCCTGCGGCGACGGAAGGTGGGGACTTTTAAGTATGTGGCACTGGTAGACTCTGGGGCAGCTATGGGAGAGGCCCAGGACCACCGGTGCACTTGGACGGCCGGTGGAAGCACGTGACGTGGCGTGCGACCCCTAGAGGTGGCAACCCCGCCGGGTGCGAGCAGCCCCAGAGCAGCGGGCACCAGACCTTAGAGGCTGGCGCGTGCGAGCGGAGTGGCAGCGGCGCGCAGGGTGGGAGGGGAGAGCAGAAAGAGGAGGAGACCGCGATGGCAGGCGAGGGCTTCGCGCGTGCCCCCCGGACCCGGGTTCGGGAACGTGCTGTATGGAGCACTGCCCCGGCAGGTGTGCCAGAGCCCCCGGATTCGAGGTACAGGACCCCGACTGGGCGTCCGGACGCCGGGTGTCGGTGTAGCTGTTGCCCGCGTCCCGCCGCCGCGCTCTCGGCGGCCGGCGCATTATCCCCGCCCCGCGTTCAGTCCCCTCCCTTCGTCCCGCCTCCTGCCCGCGCTCCCTCCCTCGGCGGCTAGCGCGTCGCGCTCCTGGCGTACTCGGAGCCCGGCGGGGACCCGGAGGCAGAGACGGGGCGGCCCTCGGTCCGAGTGTGGGAGCTGAGTCAGGCCCGGGGGCCAAAGTTTGGCGGCCACTCTGGGAGGCAGAACGTGCGCCTGGGGGGCTTCTAGCCCCCTTTTCGGGTCCTCGCCCAGGACCCACTGGCTGCCGAGGGGACGGAAGCCGCGGCCCGGCCAACTCCGAGGCGGACGGCGCGACAGGAACTTGAGGTGGGAACTTTGCGTGCTGCAGCCGCACCGGACACTGCCGAGCTGCAGACTGGTACCCAGCGCTTGCAAACTCGGGCCCGGGGCCAGCCGCACGTGTCCCTGGCTCCGAACTCCCCAGCGGGAGCCTTGAAACCCACCTGGGGAGAGGCTAGGGAGATGGAGAGCCCGGGAGCAGCTGGGGGTGGCGGCGTGGAGTGAGCTCGCCACTGGCCACGCGCGGGTCCTGCTTGGGTTCTTCCCTAAGGGTCCCTGGGATGCGAAGTGCCAGACGTTCTCTCCCTGATCTGGGCGAAGGGCGCATCCTGGCTGGGCGGGGGAGGGGGGCTTCTGGCCACTTCGGGGCATCCCGGGGGAAGGAGAGTTGGGGATGGGGGGCGGGAGCAGGCGTCTGCCTCTTGCTCATTCATTCCATCCTTGGGCACAGAATGGAGAATCCCCACCAGTGGGCCTTCGTAAGTCATTCATTAACTATGAACATAGCAAACGTTTATTGAGCGCCTACTGTGTGCTGGGCGCCTGGGATTCTGAGATGTATTGGAGTCTCTGGGTGGGGAATGAAAAGAGAGTTGTTTCATTCATTCATGGATTGGACAGAGATTGCTTGAACACCTACTACGGGCAGCTCATCACAGCAGATACTCAACATTCACCCATTCAGCAAACATGGACTGAGACACTGTGCTGGGGAGAAGGCAGTGAACTAGAGGGACAAGGCTGGTGCAGGATAGGACGGGGGCAGCCTTCCTGCAGTTCACAGAGGAGGAGAGTTTAAGACCTAGGCCCTCCCTTGGAAGGTCACCGCCAGCTGGGGGGAGGGGGGCAACTGTAGCAGTCTATGTGTACAGGCTTGTGTACAGAAGTCCTGAGTTCATCTACACGTAGGACATTCATTCTAAGGGCTGGGGAGTGAGGAGAGGCTGGAATTGGTTCTTGGAAAGGAAGAAAATGCCTTTTAAAAGCTCCTTAGGGGCAGGTGACAGGGTGGGGGAGGAGGTTAAGAAACACTGGTCTAAACTCTCTGATAAATGTAGGCTCCCACCAGTGGGGATTTTTAGTTAAGTTGTCCATTCTGCAGGCATTTTCTTAACCACTTGCTATTCTTAAGCGCTTAAAGGGTGGCAGGCACCAAAGTTACCCAGGTGGATGAGAGGAGGGAGCCAGATGTACAGACACCCCCCTTCACTGACACCCTGAGACAAGTGCAGGGGGAGGTAAGAGGAGGGAGTAGGAACTGGTCTGATTCATTGTAGGGTGGGGGAGCCCCTGCCTCTGAGAATCTGAGCAGAGGTTTATTCACCAGGGTGTATCTGATACCCCCCCCCCCACATGACTGCAGAGTCACTATAGGGAGACACACTGGCAGCACTTCTCCAGGCTAAGTTTTCGGGCACTGCTGGACATTAGGCCCTGAAGAGGGCGAGAGGCCAGGGCGTGCCTTCTTTCTTGGGTGGGTTTCTCAGGCTCTGCTGGCCCAGAGATCTCCCTGCAAATCCTCTGGCTTTGGGGGCTCTGCAGAGGCATCTGCTAGGTGGGGATGAAGGGTATGTCTGAAAGACAGGCAAGCGATGGCCCCTGGGGATTGCCCTCATCAGTCATTTTCTAAGACAGCCCATTCCAGTGGAAAGATGTCTGTCATGGGACATACTCCAAACTCCCAGGGAATTGTGAGTGTGCTGGAAACAAGACAACGCAGGTTCTTCTCCTGAGACTTGAGAACCCAGCCTGCAGGCACCTGGAGCCTGATGGGGGCAGATCTGGGAGCCACTTTGAATTCTCTGCACCACACTCAGAGCTGGGCTCTGGTAAGAGGTGAGGGAAATGCCCCAGGGAAAAGAAAAGCAAAGAGATGTCCCCTGGATTCCCAGTAGGGTGTCTTGACTGCTTGTCCTTTCTCCACATCCCCTTTCCAAATATGAGATGAAGAGTTAACATTGACCTTGCCAGAGGTATGGGGTCTAGAACTCACTCTGCTTGATCTGTGCAGCCCAGAAATGAGTCCTTGGGTGAAAACGGTGGCCAATAAAGCCTCTGTACCTAGAATTAATTAAAAAGGAGAAGCAAGGAAGAGTCTAGCTGCAAGCACTCAATCACTGTTGGCCATTTTTATGGGCTAGCAGGCTGTATTTGATTAACAAAATGAGAACATAAAGTGAATTTGCTACAAATAGGGTCTGAATGATGCCTAAGATGGTCCCCTGCTCTGTGGCGAGTCTGCCTCACTCCCACACTTCCCCAGACAGGTGGCAGGTATGACCATGTTCCCCTTCCTGAGGAATCATGTAAGCACTTATCCACCTCCCTGTGGTCTTGAGGTCCCCCACTACTCCTACAAACCTCTGCTGCTCATGCCTGTGTTCCCAAATTTGGGGCTACAAGGAGGCAAATAGAAAATGATCTTCTGTCTTCAGCTCCCAAACACCTCCCAGCAGAAGGCAAATGTACATTTGGTGTTATTTTGCCAGCAGCAGAGTAGGGAGGCTCCAGAGGCAGCCTTTCTTTTTTTATGGGGGTTGGGAGAGGCGCTAGTACCTTTTCTCACTTGGAGACAGGTGAGGGATGGAGGGAACAGTCCAGCTCCCAGAACATAATCTGCCCAAGGACTTGGGCCACAGCTCACAGGAAGCAGTCCAGGATGGTTGGATGTGGCAAGGATGGATGGACGGCAGGTGGCTAAGAGAGACAGATTTCCCCACGTGGGCACAGCATCTCTCAGAGACTCAGCATGTCAGGACCAGGGCCAAGCTAATGGCTGGATCCATTTTGATTAACGTTTTAATTGGGGATTAATGCAGCACGAGCCGCCTCTGAGTCAGCCCAGCCAGGAGCCCTAATCCTGACAGATGAAGCCACACTGGCAAAGAAATACAACAGGGCATGAGAAAGAGCCACATGGAGAGAGCGGGATGGGGTCCCTGAGACACCTGCTCAGAGTTAGAGAGTGACACAGATTGAAATGCGTGGTATGAAGGAAAGAAACCAAAGCTGGAGGAGTTCTGGAAAGAAATGCTTTCCTTTTGGAAAGTTGCCCTGGATGTTGTGTTTCACATATCAACACAAATGTAGTGCCTTACAGCAACACCAGTGTATTATCTGGTAGTTTGGGGAGTCAGAAGTCCCAAATAGGTCTCACCAGCTGAAATCCAGGTGTGAGCAAAGCCTCTGGGGAAGAATCCATTTCTTGCCTTATTTACCTTTCAGAGGCTACCTGCAGCTCCTGGCCCCTGCAGGTCTCCAACTTCTGGTTGTCATATCTCCTTCCCAGAGGCCAAAATAGCAAGCCAGAATTTGACAAAACCAAGGGTTTTGTTGATTTCTTACTCTGTTCTATAAATACAAAATAGGAATAAAGATGTTTCCCTGACCATGGGCAATTACCTACTTCTTTCTATCCCCAAAGACTTCCCAAGAGTTTGTCCATAGAAAATAGGGACTAGTGACCCAGTCCATGGCTCCCAGCAGGTGGCAGAGATAACTCCACCTCCCCAGGAGCCAGTGATCCCAGGAAGCAGTGAAACACAACTGTCAAAGAGGTTTGTCTTGGGGTCCCACACACTGAGTTTAATTTTGGCTTCATCCCTTATCACCAGTCATGAGTTTTCACTTCTCAAAGCCTCTGTTTTCTCATCTGTAGACTGGGGGCATTAACAATGTCTGCCTTTTTAATGAAGAACGTAGGCTCACGCAGTTACAACTCCTAGCACAGCTCCTGGCACTTGGTGAGTGTGCAGTTGAGGGAGGCTGTAACTGTTGCTATTTATAGCACTTTGCGCATTTTGTGCTCTCTCTGCATTCCCCCCTCCCACTCAGAAGAGGGACTTCCGGTGAGCTTGAGACAGAAGAACAGAGTCAAGAGAGGCCTAGAACCCTGGGGAGAGGCCCAAGAGGGATTGTAGCAGTTGGGCTCAGCACACAACAGTTTATGGAACCCTTTTATGTCCTTGATGGAATGTGGCCAGGGGGACAGGAGATGGGTGACACTGCTGATCCCTGCAGCACATCTCCACTCACCAGACTCTCGTAAGGGGCTTGTGACTTAGACAAGCTTATCCTGATCTTACAGGGGAGGAAGCAGGCTCAGAGAGGCCACTAGCTCAGTGGGCATGATGGCCTGTCATCAGGAGCAGCAGGGACAGCCAGGCAAGCCAGACTTGGACCTCCAATCCCTCCTGCTGCCCCCTCTGAAATCTTAACCCGCCAGACCCTGCACCTGCTGCAGCCTTAGCCACTGCTGACCTCATGGTGATTACAAGGGAACTGCCACTCAGAACTCCTTATGGTTGGAATGATCACTTGTCTTTAGAAACATGTGCTGTGTCCTCAGTCATAGCTTGTCAACATTGTCTTTGTCCCTGAAGGACGGACAAGAAATTGAATGGGGAGTATCCGGGGATCTCTGGGATCATGAAGAGGAATTAGATCAATGCAGACCCAATGCAGGAGATTTCTCTTGCAAACCAGGAGGGTTTCCACTCCTCCAATGAAAGGGGACCCACAAAGCCTTCCAGAATCCGGAGGGGTTAGAGACATTAGGCGGGGCACTCCCTGCCAAAGCCCCAGCAACTCTTGGGCCTCTAGCCCCAGGGGGACTTTTTCTGTCTCTCAAACTTTGATGATCAGAAGAATGGTCAGGGATCTATATCTCCCCTGAGCACCCAGGGCAGTTCAGAAGCTTCTGGTTTTGTTGTTCCTGTGGACTTCATTTTTCTTTGTTAACCTGGGTTAAAACCCAGAGTTGTAGGAACCACACTCTGCTTGCCAGCTTCCTACCTTTCCCATGTTTCTCCTGTGTTCCAAGCCCGGTGCTTCTTGCCCTCCCAGACACCTTCCATGTGGTTGATACAGATCCTGAAATGTGCTTGAGTCCTTGGAAAATATGTAATATGTGTGCGTTCATTTACATAAATAGCACAGTGCCATAAACTGCTGCTGCTGCTTCTACCCGGCACCATGTTTTTAAGACCTAAATGTGTTGCTAAACCTGCATCCAGTTCATTGCTTCTGATTCCTGAGCCATCTGCAGGATTCTGAATTCTGCATCTACCACATCTCACTTATCCACAGCCTAGGGATGGATTGTAGGGGACCTTCTGGCTCCACAAGTAGCGCAGGACACACTTTGTTCCTCTCTTCAATCTGATTGAAGCAACCCCTGTGGCCAGTGCAAATAATTCGTTATTGGCAATGTCTGCCCCAACACCTGTGGTCCCAGATTTGGAAAATATACCTGGGAGTGGAATTCCTGGGTCACAGGGCAACAGCATCCTTCATTCCTCCCGTCACTACTCAATAGCTTTTCCAGAGGTCTGCACCAGGCTTCACCCCCTCCAGCAATAGGCACTCGGGGTCAGAGATGCTGGGTTCAAATCCCAGTGGATCGGGTCAAAAAGGACACTCCTTTGACTAGTTGGGGCAGGTGGATAACAGGAAGACTCCCTTCATAGCTAATGATAATGTAGCAGGCCTCTGTTTAGGGTTCACTGTGTGTCGGCATTGGTGACCACAATATCATTTGTGCATCATCTGTTTGAGTCGTCTCCTTGACTCAAAAAGGTAGAAGCTATTCACAGCCGCATTTTACAGATGAAGTCACTGGGTCTCTGTGCTGAGGTGTGACCTTGCCCAAAGTCATAGAGCTACAGGCCATGAGCCAGGAATTTCAAAGTCAGTGGGCTCTAATGCCTCCCCGGGGGGCTGGTGGGCAAGGTGCCCCTCATACTAGAGTAGGACCAGCTTTTTCTCAACATCCTGTTTCTTGTTGCTCCTGTAACACATTGTCACAAACTGAGTGGCTTCAGACAGTCCAAATTTATTACTTTAAAGTTCTTGGGTAGGAAGGTAGATTTCTAAATGGCTTTGACTGGACTAAAACCAGGTGATGGGAAGGCTGTGTCCCTTTCTGAAGACCCTGGGGAATCCATGTCCTCGCCATCACCAGCCTCTAGAGGTAACCTATGCTCCTTGACTCTCAGCCCTTCCTCCACCTCCAAAGCCATCAGTGGAAACTGAAGTCTTCCCTATGCCACCCCACTCTAACACTCTGCCTCCTGCCTCTCTCCTGTACATATATGGGCCCTGTGGTTCCACTTGGCCTGTCCACATATCTCCCCAACCTTAATTCCTTCTGTAACCCTAATGCCCCCTTGCTGTATACAGGTCTGACAGTTAAGTTCACAAACTCATCTTAGAAAAAGTGCTAACATGCCACACTGCCCTACAGTCACCACATAGTCAAGGGGAGTACTTTGAAGGTGACATTAGTGATATTCAGCAATAAGGTATGTAGCACTTCTTTAGGATGAATTCTCAAACGTAATTGTTTGAGAATTAAGGTTAGGATGTGGACATCCAAGGGATGGTAGGGACATAATTCTGCCTACCACATCCCCTTAGAAGTGTCTAACCACACTGGCCACTTGGGCCTGGTGCGGGCACAGTGTTAGGGAGGGAAGTGGGTACAGGGACTCAGGTATAAGTAGAGCCCTGCTTCTGAGCCTTGCCAGAACCCTGCGAGGCTATGTCTCTTGTCTTCACCCACCCAGCTAAATCCAAACTGCCAAGTGACCCCTTCCCCAACACACACACACGCACTCATCACATTGGCTTTGGTGGTCTGACACCGTCCCTGGGAGATGCCGATCCTTCCCACTGCCCTTGACTTTGCAGCATCTTCCCCTGTCCATCAAGAAACTGCTTCTTCTGACTCAGGGCTCACCATAGCACCACCTCTCTGTTGCCTCAGTGAATGGTACCCTGGAATCCTGATTATCCTTGCTCCCTGTCTCCTTTCACCACATGACATCTGTGAGCAAGTCCTCGGTGGTGCTTCTCCCCAAGTTCCTCCGAAAGCCCTCCCGTTCCTCCTGTGCCCACACTGGTGCAGGCCCTGGTCACCTCTCCAGGATGGCTGCAGTAGCTTCCAGCAAAACTCTCCTTATCGTGACCCACTGGGGGCCCTGCTTCCCCAGCCCCTGCCACCCTCCCAAGTGCATCTTCTCCCACTTTCCCTGGCTCACACACTTGTTTGGTCTTTGCCCATCCAAACCCATCCCACGTCAGGGAGCAGACTCTTGCCGTTTCCTTTGCCCAAGAAACCCTCCCCCAGACCATCACGCACTTGTTCCTTTCCATTCTTATGGCTCAGCCCCATGCCTCCTCCTGCAAAGACCCCACCAGCTAATGTTGCCCCTGCCCCACAATAATCATTCCCCATCTGTCACCTTGCTGTCTTCACATCACCATAGCCTGAAATGACTTGTGTCTCCCCCACTAGAATGTCCACTCCATCAGGGCACCTTGTGCCATGTATCCAGACCTAGCACAGAGCCTGACATGTGGTGAGAGTTCAGTAACTACTGAGCAAATGAATGAATGAATGCAACCTCAGGACTTCTCATCCTCATCATTGCACCCAGTCCTCAAGTGCCTTCCTCTTCCCAGGCATCCACAGACCCTCAGAGGTGAAATCACTAAAACTTACCATGCTCCAGAACTGACAGAACTCACACTGCAGAGAAATTAAAATTTACAGATTTCTTGCGAGGGTGTCAGGCTAGAGGAGAAGCAGCATTATTTTTCAGAAGCACAGACATGGGGGCCTGTTGGATTTATGAGTTCTAGGACCTAAGGATGCTGAGCCAGTGCCCTCATACTCATCACAGTGGGTATCACCAGGACAAGAGGCCCGGAGATGTGTCCAGTCCTCAGTTAGCAGGCTCCAGCATTGGGCTCTCCCCAGGCGACTCTGGCTTCAAGAAGTGGGTGCTTGCAAGATGCATCACTTTGCATGTACAAACGGTCTCTGTGCACTTAACACTCTGCTAAAACAGGATGACTTGCCACTCAGGAAATTCACAAGGGGACAGGGAGTGAGAGGAAGAAAGGAGGAATCACTGATTGGGAGTTGAAAGAGAAATTCCTAGAGAAGAAGTGATTATAGCCACGGGGTTCACAAAAGCCCTCCAGGGCTTGCAGGAGCAGAGGAATTGTTCCTTTGTCTCCCTCACCATTCTTGCCAAACAGAATGTCACTTTTTCTCTTGTCTTTGGTGGCAAAGATTAAGCAGCAGAGCTGAAAAGCAATATTGCTCAGCAGAATGCCTGAAAGGGATTATTCCCACGCCTCTAAGGGAGCCTGGCAGGCTTTGCCTGAGGAGATGGGTTCCAATTTTAGGTGAAGTTAAAAACACTCTAACAGGCTAAAATCAAATCATTGTTATTTCAAACAGAGGTATACCCTCGTTTTTTCCCAAACCTGATCTGCAGAGCTGTAGCTTTGCCCAAAGATAAGTGAATGGAGTAATCACAGGCTTGTGGAAAGCAAGTCCATTGTGAAGGTGCCCCTGGTGAGTGTGGAACCCACCCCAGTGCCTCCTGAAGCACTTCCTCATCCCCATGGGGGTGCATATGAGCGTGTGTGTTTCCCGTGAACATGTCCATAGCATCCACTGATGCTCAGGTATTAGAAATAGGTTTCCATCTGGAATTGATACTTTGTGAGTATCATTTGCTTCCACTGGGGATTGGGCTCAGGGGAGGGATGGTGATCTTAAAAAAGCAAAGTATTAATACTCTTACTACTTTTCCTATGCACCAGCTTAATTCTGGAGAGCTCTGGTGCCGTAATCCAGGGGACTTAAACTCAAATGCTTCTAGGGGGCCAGAAAGGAAACAAGCGTGAGTAAAGGAGAGTGGGTGTTAGGAAGGCAATAGGGAAAGGTGAGGGCTGTGGTGGAGTGGAGCATGCATACACCACCTAAAGAGGACAGCCATTTCTCAGTTGGAATTCGGGCCAAGTGTTGCCAGATATCCTGATTTTTCAAGAGAAGCCAAGAATATGGATTGAAATTTCTCAATGTTCAGAAATTTCTCCAACTAGAATATTTGTGAGCCAAATTCAGTCCATGAGCTGGTAATGAACAAGCAATCTCATTCTCGCAGTGCAAACCCTGAGCTTTGGGGGTTGAGAGGGAAGGAGTCCATGCAGGCTGATCTTTTGACCTCACTTTCCCAGAAGTGCTCTCCTGGCCTTGGTCTCATCGATGGGGAATGTACTCATTCAGCAGGCACTTTAATGAGCTCTTTCACTGCTGGGCCCAGGGGGTCAGAGATGAATAAAGCATCTCCCTCCAGGGAGCAAGGAGCTGAAGGAAGAGCCAGGTTCCACACAGAGAATTCTGAAACTGGGTGGGAAGTGTCATGAAGACAAATGCACTTGTTGTGGGATTTAGCCAGAAGAGATAAGGAGGGGCCCCGTCACACCTGGAGAGCCTGGCTGTCTAGTTCGCCTCTGTCTCTCCAAGGTGATCTTTACTGGCACATCGCCTGACCACTGTCCATTTTCTTGTCTGCCACCTCTCATTTATGGTGACTGACATCTGTTTTCCATTTATGAAAACAATGTAAGGTATCCCTTTAAGATAAGTACTAATAGCAATAATAGACAACAATTCTTGAGTTCGCCTGGAGAACATTTAGAAGATTAAAAATATAGTTATCTAATTCATTAATTTTTTAAAAGAACTATTGAATACCTACTATGTGCCAGGCACTGCCTTAAGTGTTCTGATATGGGTAAATCTTTCTATCCTCTCAGAAATCCTGTGAGGTACCGTGTTTCCCCGAAAATAAGACACTGTCTTCAATTTATTTTTTTTCAAGAAGACACACTAGGGCTTCTTCGCAGGGGATGTCTTATTTTTATTAAGTATAATACAACAATCTACATTTATTCAAATACAATTAAGTCATCTTCTTCTGGAACCTGACAGGGGGAGCTGACCTTGTTGGTGGGGCTGGCGCTAGTATTGCGGGAACTCCTTGCCCCTAGCCGTTCACACGTGTATGCACAATAGGATGCCTGTGACCATGGTTACCACACGCGCACCTGCGCTAGTGTGAATGGCTTGGAGAAAGGAGCTGTGGCAGATAAAAGATATTCCAGTCTTCCTTACCGCTCCATGCCAAAATGCGCCCATCACTAGGTCTTATTATCAGGGTAGGGCTTATGTTTAACAAATGCATAGAAATCCTGCTAGGGCTTATTTTTGGGGAAGGTCTTATTTTCAGGGAAGCACGGTAGGTCACATGGTTGTACCCATTTTACAGATGAAGACAATGAAACACATCAGGGTTGAGTAAGGTACCCAGGCTGTGTGGCTCAAAAGTCTGTGTTTATAACAAGCAGTATGGACATTTGGGGCCAGATAATTCTCCCTTGTAGGGGGGCTATCCTGTGCATTGTAGGACACACACCTCGTAGCAACATCCCTGGGCTCTACCTACAAGATGCCAGTTAGCATCATAACCATCAAAAAATGCCTCCAGGCATTGCCTCATGTCCCCTGAGGGATAAAATCAGCCCTGGTTGAGAACTCTAAGACTACACTAAATTGCCTTTCCCAACTAAAAAACTACCCCCCAAATGTGGTTAATTTAAAATAATTGTGTTGAGTAAATGACAATACAGATTGCAGGACAGTCCATTAAGAAGTCAGCTGTCAGTCAGCTGTCAGATGCTGGGGGCCCTTCCCAGTCCCTGTGCTGTGACCCAGTACTTCAAGGGGGTGCCTGCACATGGAGGTGCCCAGGACACTTTTATAGCCCAGGGAGGTAGACACAAACAAATTGGGAAGGTTAGAAGATGCCAAGTGATACTGTTGCTACTTCACTAAGTCAGTGTCTTAGCTCAGGCTGAGTGGCTCACATTTATTTCTCACAGTCCTGGAGACTGGAGAGCAGGTGCTCTGGGTTCAAGCCAGGCGCCTTCTCTAGGCTGCAGCCTGCCCAGGTGTGGCAGTGTCCCCATGTGGGGGAGAGAGCGCCTGGTGTCCCTCTCCTTATAAGAACAGGAATCCCATCATGGGGGCTGCACTCTCAAACCCCATCTAAATCGAAGCACCTCCCAAAGTCCCGTCCTCCTGACACCATCGTATTGGGGGTGAGGGTTTCCACCCCCAAGTGTGGGGAGAACATACCAGGAAGATGTGCGGGGCGCGTTACGAGTGAGGAGGTGGAGCTCAAGAGTCACTGAGGGTCTTTCCTCCCTTCTCCCCCCAGGCCCGAGAGATATGTGAAGGCCCAAAATGACCCTCTTACCGGGAGACAATTCTGACTATGACTACAGCGCGCTGAGCTGCACCTCGGACGCCTCCTTCCACCCCAGCTTCTTCTCGCAGCGCCAGCCCCTCAAGGGCGTCTTCTACCGCCGGGCGCAGCGGCTGCGGCCGCAGGACCAGCCCCGCCAGGGCGGCCAGGCCGAGGACCGCAGGCGCCAGATCATCATCAACGTGGGCGGCAGCAAGTACTCGCTGCCCTGGACCACGCTGGACGAGTTCCCGCTGACGCGGCTGGGCCAGCTCAAAGCCTGCACCAACTTCGACGACATCCTCAACGTGTGCGATGACTACGACGTGACCTGCAACGAGTTCTTCTTCGACCGCAACCCGGGCGCCTTCGGCACCATCCTGACCTTCCTGCGGGCCGGCAAGCTGCGGCTGCTGCGCGAGATGTGCGCCCTGTCCTTCCAGGAGGAGCTGCTGTACTGGGGCATCGCCGAGGACCACCTGGACGGCTGCTGCAAGCGCCGCTACCTGCAGAAGATGGAGGAGTTCGCCGAGATGGTGGAGCGGGAGGAGGAGGAGGACGCGCTGGACAGCGAGGATCGCGACAGCGACGGCCCCGCCGAGGGCGAGGGCCGCCTCGGCCGCTGCATGCGGAGACTGCGCGACATGGTGGAGCGGCCGCACTCGGGGCTGCCCGGCAAGGTGTTCGCCTGCCTGTCGGTGCTCTTCGTCACTGTCACCGCTGTGAACCTCTCGGTCAGCACCTTGCCCAGCCTCAGGGAGGAGGAGGAGCAGGTAAGAGCCCACGCCAGCCCGCAGGGCGACTCCTACAGTGAGGGAGGCGACAGAGCAGTCTGCTGGACTACCCTCTACATCCTTCAGCCCACCCCTTCTCACCTCCTTCATGAAGCCTTCCCTGACTGCACCCTGGCTGAAATGCATCCCCAGTCCCTCTTGACGTCATGCTGTGTGACAGGGTGTTTGCATGTGCGTCCCACTCCCTATTAATATATGAGCATCGTGGGGTTGATGGCCACACCTGTTCTGGTCCCCAGTGAGTCTCCCACCCCCAGTCTAGAACAACATCCAGCACAGTTGGGGCACACAACCACTTTTATTGAATGAGCCAATGAATGAATAGAATAAATGAATGATGTGATTTATGATGGGCCCTGAGCTAAGCATATTATTATACATCCATTATCAAAATTTATCTCAGATACTAGAGTCCTTTCTCAGACCTCTTAATCCCTTGTATCATAATAACCCAGACACATTTTCTGTGTCCTGAAAATAATTTTTATTGATAGGCATGTGTGTGTGGATGTCCTGGTGTTAAGTAAACTTGCAAATGAGTGTGAGGTACTGATCCCAGGGCCTGACACAGGGTATGAGCTTCATCCCAGGGCTCCCACTTTCTAGAGCAGGCTGCACACCCTGCCTGTCTCATGTTTTCTTCAAATCCTCCAGCAGCTCTGTGGGGGGAGTGTCCTCACACCCACCTGATATTTGAGGACATAGAACCAGAGCTGCTTACCCAAACAAACCCAGGTGCAACAGAGTCCAAAGTCTGTGTTCTTAACACACTGACTGCCACACTAAGAAATATATATGTATTTTTTTTCTTGGAGCCACGGTGTTTTATTACAAAAATAGAACAAAAACTTTGAAAACAAAATGATCCTAAAGTTTACAGCAATAAAAAAGTGATATAAGAACTTGAACATCGGTAATGTAAAAAGTACTGTGAGAAGTGGAAAAATAGTTTGTAACTCATATGGCAGCTGATGTGTTAAACTTGGACCTGTGGGTCCCACATGGCAGCCTGGGGATGTGATGTAGCTCCACAGAAGTTGTGTGATTGGCTCACACAGAATTTCCCCCAAATTTGACTTGTTCATATATAAAAGTAAGGCATAAAAATTTAAATTCCCAGGTCCCCTTAAGAACTATGAGGTCGGCTGGGCACAGTGGCTCACACCTGTAATCCTGGCACTCTGAGAGCCTGAAGCAGGAGGATTGCTTGAGCTCAAGAGTTCAAGACCAGCCTGAGTAAGAGCAAGACCCTATCTCTACTTAACATAGCAAAATTAGCCAGGCATGGTGGTGCACATCTGTAGTCCCAGCTACATGAGAGGTAAGACAGGATCGCTTGAGCCCAGGAGTTTGAGGTTACAGCAAGCTATGATGACACCCATTGCACTCTAGCTGGGGTTACAGAGTAAGACTCTGTCT
The DNA here is from genome assembly GCF_000181295.1 of Otolemur garnettii. Classification (NCBI taxonomy): domain Eukaryota; kingdom Metazoa; phylum Chordata; class Mammalia; order Primates; family Galagidae; genus Otolemur; species Otolemur garnettii. The sequence continues at coordinate 12,331,730 of NW_003852418.1, read as the reverse complement.
CAAAACAATCAAATAATAACAAATAAACAAAAGGAACCTATGAGGTTGCCATCTCCCCCACCCCTAGCTGGCATTCCTACATGGCAGGTCTTGGTGGGAGCTGAGTATGTATGTAGGGGGAGTCTTCCTCCAAGTTCAGCCTTCTTATGTAGCACACCCATGGCTCTTAGAGTTGGTGACCCCTTTGCTTCATGTGGGGATTCTGGAAGCAAGTTTTAGAAAGACCAAAAACTCTTACACAGGTACAAATTGCATAGGCACTGAAGAAGTAAGTATTGGTATGATGTGAACATAAATATGCCAACCAGCATTTGTGGAGCACTGACTGTGTGCATAGCATGCAGCAAATGCTTTGCACACACTCTCTGGTTTAACATTAGAAGTACTCACCATGCAAGTATTTTCTCACATGCATATATCATGGATGACATAGCGATAGCTGTGCCATCTATAATCCATAGAAGGTTGCTGGCATTTCTATTAAGTATTGAGTTTTAAAAACAGGTATTAACAAAACAGCATTCACCTAGTAAAATTTACTCTTTTTTTTTTGCAGTTTTTGGCCGGGGCTCCTCCGTTATATGAAGCTGGTGCCCTACTCCTTTGAGCCACAGGCACTGCCCAATTTACTCTTTTTTTTAACTCTTTTTTTTTTTTTTTTTTTTTTGAGACAGAGTCTAAGTATATTGCCCTGGGTAGAGTGTCATGGCATCACAGTTCACAGCAACCTCAAACTCTTGGGCTCAAAGGATTCTCTTGCCTCAACCTCCCAGGTAGCTTGGGACTAGAGGCACCTGCCACAATGCCCAACTGTTTTTTTGTTGTGGTTGTCATTGTTGTTGTTTAGGAGACCTGGGCCCAGTTCAAACCTAGCAGCCCCAGTGTATGTGGCCGGCACCCTATCTGCTGAGCTATGAGCACCCAGCCATAAAATCTACTTTTGATAACATTAGGATAGTGATGAAGAGGTCAGGGCTAAAGACAGACACCCTGAATTTGTATTCTAGTGAGTCCACTCTGCCTGTGTACCTGTAGGACACAGACTTACCTCTGTGTACCTAAGTTTTCTCGCCTGTCCAGAGGAGCTATGAACAGGCCCACCCCACAGTGTCATGAGAATTCAGTGAGCCCACAAGAAGTGATTGGGAGAGACGCATGATGAGCATGCAGGTAGTGCTAACTCTAAAGATTTATACTCACCTATCAGAAAGAAAAAGAAAAAAAGAGAATGTGCTGATCATTTGAGACCTGTCGGGAAGTCCTGGTACTTAGTATAGATTTCTTCCCAGCCTTGACATCTTGGATCCTGATCTTATCAGGGAAATACTAATAAAGCTACTATTGTATTCTAATTCCGATACTTACTTTACAAAAAAATACCTGGCCTTTTTGTGACTCAATGAAAATGCTCTTTATCAACTTTCATTCTGGGGTTGGGGATTCACTGGGAGACTCACTGTTTCACTGGCTCCTTGTGTACATATCTAGTGCCAGCTGTATGCAGGCACTACAAAGGGAGGCAGAGTGACCAGGATGAGTAGCCCACCCTCAAAGAGCTTCAGATCTGTTGGGTGAGAGTGACACCCTCATAACCATAAGTTTGAGGCACAAGCCCAGGGGGCTCTGTGTGAGGGGCCCACCCACACTGCTTGGGGCTCCTTACAGGGGCACACGTAGGAAAGCTTCCCAGAGGAGTAGACTTCCCATCCCAGAGGTTTGAGACCTTAGAGCCCCACCAAGTCTGAGCTCGTACCTCCAGCCTCATATTCCTAGAAAGAGAATATTCCACTGGGACTCAGGGAACCCAGCCGTGCGCAGGCACCTACAAGATGCCCCAGTTTAGAGCCGGTTTTGCCTTTCCCCTTTGCCAAAGGCCCCAGTTCTCAGACCATAGAGACAAGCTGCAGCCTGCATGCCAGATTAATTGTGAAGATGTGTTTTAGTGTTTCGTTTTCTTCGGATTGAATTAGTACCATCACTTAAATCAAAATTTTATCTGTTTAACCAACAATTATCGCCAACATTTATCACCAGGAGATTTGACATAAAACTGTGCATTCCCAGCTCCTCTTGAAAGCTTCAATGAGGCAGCCTGAACCTGAATTTGCCTGGGGCAGTGACCCAGGAAACTGGGGCCCGTGGGGCCCAGCCCCACCTAGCCCATTGCCCCTGAGGCCCAGCCCCACCTAGCCCATTGCCCCTGTTTCCTCTGTGTGCCTGTACCCTGCTGATGTTTGCTTTTGCACATTCCCTACACCCCAGCCCAGTGTTCCATTCACTCCCCTGAACAACTGTGCATTGACCACCTGCCATGTGCCAGGCCTTCCTAGGCACTGGGAGTCCAGGCAGTGAACATTGCACACCAACTGCCCTGCCCCACGGGGCTGTCTCTGCTGGGATGGCCGGGGTGGGATGTGGATGCAGGCAATAAACATGACAAATAGGTAACTTACAATGCATATGGAAAGAAGATGATAGCTATGAACAAATAAAGTCGGGTAAGGGGAGATTTTAAAGAGGGAGTCATGATAGGTGTTTCTGAAAAATACTGATTGAAGCACAGCTGGGAAAGGCGAGGGCAGGAGTGCATGTGTGTTTGGGGAGAAGGGATCCACAGTGGAACCAGAAAGTCGCTGCTAGGCTGGGGGTGAGCCCGGGTGTTAGAGGAGTGAGGAGGGGGTCTGTGAGGCTGGAATGAGGAGGTCAGAGAGGCAACAGATGGATAGCCCAGGTGCAGTCCCAGGAGGACTTTGGCTATGCCTTGGGGTCTATCAGTAGCTGTTGAGGACGCAGAGCGGAGAGATGGGATCCCTCTGGCTGTATATGGAAGAGGCACGGCAGGGATGAGGGATCCAAGGGCAGAGGAGACTGCAGCTGCCCAGATGGGGAATGGCAGCCAGACCAGGTAGGGGCAGTGGACAGAGAGAGATCAAATCAAGGTTTGGTTTCTTGCCTTTTTCCAATGAAGAGCTAATGAGAGCTCCTGAGGATTACACGTGAGGTCTAAGAGAAAGGTGAAAAAGTCGAGAGCCCAGCTCTAATCCTAAGCAACTGGAAGGTGGGATTGCTAATAGCTGGGGGGAGGGGGTATGTGTGGAGAGCACCAGGAGGCAAGAGAAGCCAGGAGCCCAGTATGGGCCTGTCTGTCACCCAGGCAGGGTCATCAGGAAGGAGGTCAGTGGGGTCTAGAGTTGGGGGCCAAAGTCTGGGTTGGAGAGACAAGGAGTGTCTAAGGTAGAGATGGCACTTACAGCCCCAGACGTGGGAGTGCTCACAACCAGCGGGAGGGCCCAGGGCGACCCAATGTGGAGAGACAGATGAGTAAGGCCCGGTTCACCCCTGCCCATTACCCGGGGCAATGTGTCCATGCTCCTTCCCCGGTGGGACTGCTGACCTTTCCCCTGCCGTCCCCTCTCTCCCAGGGCCAGTGTTCCCAGATGTGCCACAACGTCTTCATCGTGGAGTCGGTGTGTGTGGGCTGGTTCTCCCTGGAGTTCCTCCTGCGGCTCATCCAGGCGCCCAGCAAGTTCTCCTTCCTGCGGAGCCCGCTCACGCTGATCGACCTGGTGGCCATCCTACCCTACTACATCACCCTGCTGGTGGACGGCGCCGCCGCGGGCCGCCGCAAGCCCGGCGCGGGCAACAGCTACCTGGACAAGGTGGGGCTGGTGCTGCGCGTGCTGCGGGCACTCCGCATCCTGTACGTGATGCGCCTGGCCCGCCACTCCCTGGGGCTGCAGACGCTGGGGCTCACGGCCCGCCGCTGCACCCGCGAGTTCGGGCTCCTGCTGCTCTTCCTCTGTGTGGCCATTGCCCTCTTTGCGCCCCTTCTCTATGTCATTGAGAACGAGATGGCCGACAGCCCCGAGTTCACCAGCATCCCCGCCTGCTACTGGTGGGCCGTCATCACCATGACAACTGTGGGCTACGGGGACATGGTCCCCAGGAGCACCCCGGGCCAGGTGGTGGCGCTGAGCAGCATCCTGAGCGGCATCCTGCTCATGGCCTTCCCCGTCACCTCCATCTTCCACACCTTCTCCCGCTCCTACCTGGAGCTCAAGCAGGAGCAGGAGAGGGTGATGTTCCGGCGGGCCCAGTTCCTCATCAAAACCAAGTCGCAGCTGAGCGGCATGTCCCAGGACAGTGACATCTTGTTCGGAAGTGCCTCTTCGGACACCAGGGACAACAACTGAAGCCAGAGGACGCCCCTGCCCTGCCAACCATCTGCGGCTTGACGCTGTTGCCATCCACTGCAGAAGCCTCCGTGGGGACGTGCCACTTCTGAGTCCAGCCTGGGCGTAGGCCCGACTGGAACCACACCCCCGGAAGGACATCCCAAACCAAAGGCCAGTCCCGCCTGGTCCAGAAGAGAAACAGCTGCACCCTGAGCCCGGCCCTGCCCGCTGGCTGCTGTTTCCTTCAACAGGGAGATGGCTTGTAAATCCCCGATGGCATCCTGCCGTGTAAATAGTGTGCCCAGCAAAGACGCGCTTTCAGGGTCTGCTTGGGGGGGGGAAATACAAACAGCAGCAACCCCATGTCTGTCTTTACTGTGGATCACGTTGGAGGGTAGGAACCGATGCCTTTGGGGGCTCTCTTAAAAGAGGGAGCTGCGATCCCCAGCAGTGCCAGCTAGCTGTGGGTCCTGGAAGTAAAAAGGCCTCTTTCCTTGGGTTGTTCAGGCCTGGAGGGGCCCAAGTGGGGTTGGAGGAAGAGACAGCAGAGACACTTTTAGCAAAACGCCCTCTCTCTCGTTTCTCTTTGATTCCCTGCACCTCTGGGCCTTTCTTTCTCTCTTTTCCCTTTTTTCTTCTCTCCCACCTTCTGTTCTCCATGTTTGACATCTTAAGGTCCGTTTCTCAGATTCCCCCCCAAGGTACCTCTAACAGTTGACACCCAGGAGCCTGATTACAGAGGTGAAATCACTTCATTTTATCTCTAAAAAATTCTGTGAGTTTTTATTCTGCCCCACATTTATTTTAATATTTGAGGAAAAGGTGCTTTACATCATTCATCTGAATCTAAATCTAAACCTAGCGTGGGGTCGATACTTCTAGAACAGCAGTTCTCAACCTGTGGGTCGAGACCCCTTTGGGGATCGAACGACCCTTTCACAGGGGTCGCCTAAGACCATCCTGCATATCAGATATTTACATTACAATTCATAACAGTAGCAAAATTATAGTTATGAAGTAGCAATGAAAATACTTTTATGGTTGGGGGTCACCACAACCTGAGGAACTGTATTAAAGGGTCATGGCATTAGAAAGGTTGAGAACCACTGAAGAAAGTGGTCCATGGTTCCCTGAGCCACCTGAGAAGCACTGTCTGAAGACCCTCTGTGCCTACAAAGACCTACAGAGCATCCCGCCCGACCCCAAGCAGCTCCCAGAGTTCCTATAGTGCACGTGACCCACAGTAGAGCAATTCTGCCACAGCTGGCAGGGATTGACGCCTCATGGTGACAGACTTGGGGAAAGGGCTTCACACCCAGGTCAAAGTCACAAGCCTGTCCTCACACTCACAGACATGGCAGCATGGCTCTCTTCACACCAAGCCCTCGCTGTCTCGGCCACAGCCCATGCCCTCAGCCTAGCAGCAGAAAGCAAACTTTAAAACAAATCTGATCACATCACTTCCCTGCCTGAACTGTCGGTGGCTGTGCATTACTTGAGAATAAACCAAATGCCTGGTGTGATCTGAGCCCTCCCCTCTCCAACCTCCGCTCCCACCTCTGCTATTTCACTCTCTCCACCCAGACCCATGGGCCTCCAATCTGCTCTCCCAATAAGCCCAGCCCCTTCCCATCTCTGTGCCTTCACACCTGCAGACCCTCCTGCTGGGAGTGCCCTTGCTGAAGAATGCTGAATGGCTGGCTTCTTCCTGCACCTTCCTAGAGAGGCCTCATCTCTAAGGAACCCACAGCACCACCACCATTCTCTCCCCCTACCCTACCTCGACTCATCAAGCCAGAAGTGGCCTCATATAGTTCCCTGATGCTCAGTTATGGTCTGTCTCCTGCATGAGGAAGATGGTCTACACTGGCTCACGACTCACCACTGGCTCCCAGCACCCAGCATAGGGCCTGTACCTAGTAGGTGCTCAATAAACACACACTGACAGGATGAATGAATGAAGGGAAACAGGAAAGGGGGCCGGAACACAAAAGGCATTCATTTCTAACATTGGAGGCCAGGTCTTCTGTGTGCCTCATTTCCTCTCTCTCGGGTGGGGAGGCCACAGCTATCTCAGCATGGTCTACCATGCTGGAGCACCATGGAAATATCATCCAAGTCACGGGAGCCTCATTAAAGGCTCCCCTGATACCTGCTTCCAGTGACTCATGCCTGAAAAGTAAGTTTTCCGACTAATTAGCGCTACCTTCCCCAGCCCAGTGGGTGTCCTAGTAATGGGACATTGCCATCATCGTCATAATACCTGAGATTTATGGAATGACCTTTTCTTCCCCTCACAAGTGGCTATGAAAGTCAGGAGGCAATAGGAAATGCTAAACAGACAGAAATGTGGCACAGAAAAGATTACAAAGTGGGGCCCTGTAACGCTCAGGAGAGCAGGGAAGCAAAGGGCATTCGGGGTGGAAGAGGGAGCCAAGAACTAGGGCAGAGGCTGGGGTCACTGAGTGGGCAGGATTTCTGGGTCATCTTCAAGATTCTGATCCACCCTGGTGGCCAAGACAGAGGCATGTGCTTAAGGCACCTCTTGAGACCTCACTAGAGGGACAGAGGGAATAGTCACCCTAGTTCAGAGGGAATATACTACACCTAGCCCTAATTAAGAAGCTGGGATGCTTCGTAGACACCTAACAATCTGCTTCTGTGACCAACTTTTTTTCTTGAAGTGATCCTCTGCTTCAGCCTCCAGAGTATCTGGGACTATAGGCAACCACCACCTGTGGTCACACGTTATCCTCCATCTCTGATTTAGGTCCCCACTTTTCCAGGGCTCACAGGTGGGGGAAGGGAGAAGGAAGGGTTTAAGTGAGAATACAGATTCTCAGCCCTACTTCTGAACAGGTCCAAGACCAAGGGTGAGGCAAGCTAGGCACTTGCCTCCAGCACAAATCTAAGAGGGAACCAAAAAACTTAGTAATCAAGATAAATCATAATTGAATGCAATATATTTTTAAGTCAAAATTAATGCTAAAAGATTCCATGATGGATGAAATGTCAGGATTTTAAATAAAGATAGGATCTGTCTTTCCACTTGTATGATGCAGCCTTCCTCGACTTACTTATGTCCCATGAACCCTGGTATGTCCTGGGAAGACAGCCCTAATTGGCCAGGGGCACATCTCCAAAGAAATACAGGTGGGACTTTTGGCACCTAAGCCCAGAGCTGCTGGGGCACAGGTGCCTCTGCCACTGAGAGGGTGAGAGTGGGGAGAGTCTATAGCAGAGTCCGACCCGGTCCCTGCCCTCATGGGATCCACACAGCAATGGCAAGAGAGAGATGGTGAGCCTGTGAATTGAAAGAAAGAATCTCTGCTGTTGGTGAGCACAGGGGTGACCTGGCTACCAGGAACCAGGGGACAGAGGTGGAGAACAGCCACTTCAGATGGTGTGGTCAGGGAAGGACTCACTGAGCAGGTGGGGTTGAATTTGTGGAGACCTGGAGGAGGGGGAGAGGCAGCCACCCAAGCAGAGGGGACAGTCAGTAAGCAGCTCCCTGCTGGGATGTGTCCAGGGAGGAATCCCAGATGTGTATTTCTGAGGTCCCTACTCTGAGCCAGGCCCTGTCAACAGACAGAACCGGACTCAGTCCTTGCCCTGGAGTTGCTGGCAATCTGATAGAAGGAAAGAAAAGTGAGTGAGTGAAATATTTCCACACATGTGGGATGGCAGAGGGGTGAGGAGCCAGAGGAGATTGGAGAAGGACAGCGGAGTGGTTTTCACTCGGTCACCATGGGCTAAAATGGCCTCTCATCTGTCTTCCTGCTGCTGACCCCGGTCCTCCCAGCTCTCGCTCTCTTCCCTTGCCTCTTCTCCTTGGGTCCTGTTAGCTCATGCCTAGGGTCTGACCATTTTCCTGCTCCTCCTGTCCTCGCCCATCTAGATTGTCCTGGGAGCTTCTAACCATCTCCTGCCCCCCTCCACCTCCCCCAATCTGTCCAGCACCAGCAGCAGGACCCTGACAGAACCCAAGTCAGGTCACATTCATCCTCTGCTCGGAGCCCTGCCCACGCCCACCCATGACATTCCACCTTGCACACAGGCCCAGCCAGAGCCTCTCTTGGCCTTACCTCCCTGACCTGGTCTTCTTTCCAGCTACACCAACCCCTTCTCTATTCACTGAAGAGACCAAACACAGGCCACCCCAGGGCCCTTGCCTTGGGCCTTGCCACTCCCTGTGCCAGGAAGACTCTTCCCTAAGACAGACCCACACCCCTCACTCTGCTCACCAGGTCTCTGCTGAAATAAATGCTACTTAAACCAGATTTCTCTGACTCTTCCCCCAGCTCTGCATAAAGACCACACTCCCAGCATGGCCCCAGGGTATTAACCAGGCCTTTATTTTCTGTATGCAGATGCTCTGATGTCTGAGACCTTGCTGCCCCTGCCAGGGTTAGCCAGTTCCTAGAGAGAGCAAGCAAGTCACCTGGAACTCACCTTTTTTATGCGACACAGCAACCCAGAGCCCACTCCATCCCCACATCCTTTATTGGGTTCTCACACTCCATCTCATTGTCCACCTGCCCTAATCACCCCAGGGCCAGATGCCAGACAAGAAGGGGCAGCCTCCACACCCACAGCCTGCTGAAGTTAGTCAAATTAGCCAATCCTAAGCCTGTTTACCCTGCCTGGTGCCCATTCCTTTCCACAGAAGCCACAGTAAAGGCTCTCGCCCATGACCATGTTCCCCCCCACCTCCTAACTGCCTTCAGTGTCTCCCCACATGTCCCCCCTCCCATGGTGTGGCATGCTGCCATCCCTTGGGAACTACCAGTAACAAACTTTTTTTTTGAGACAGAGTCTCACTATGTCACCCTCGGTAGAGTGCAGTGGCGTCAAAGCTCACGGCAACCTCAAACTCTTGGGCTTAAGCAATTCTTGCCTCAGCCTCCCAAGTAGCTGGGACTACAGGCTGGGCTGTACAGCCCCAAAGCCGGCTATTTTGTTTTTGTAGTTGTCATTGTTGTTTGGCAGGCCCAGGCCGGGTTCAAACCCTCCAGCCCTGGTGTATGTGGCCAGTGCCCTAACTGAGCTACAGGCATGAACCACAAAGTATCTATCTTTTCAATGGCAGTCATCTCCTGGTTTGCTGGCCTCACCAAACCTAAACAAAATAAAACCTATACTTTAAAAACACCTGGCCCCCTTAACCCTGCGTTATCCTTCTCTAAAACCCTTTTTAACAGCCATACTATGTATTTATTTGATCATGGTTTTTCTCTCCCCAGTTGATGGTCAGCTCTGTGAAGGCAGAGACCTTCGCATCAGCATTCCATCTAGGATAGCACCTAGAAATATTTGCAGGATGAACGTGAACCCCTTACTTCAATACAGAGCCCTACAAACAACTCACACACGTATCAGCGGTATTTGTTCACCTGTATCAGTGACTTTCGATCCATGTACCATGGCACACTGGTGAGCCACAAGAGGATCTTAGGTGTGCTGCAAAAAATTTTAAAGACCACTAATTAAATTATTTTCCAAAGAAGTTCAAAGCACTGTTAGTATATTCTCTCTTTCACTTTTTTTGGATCAACATAATTTAAGTGTGCTGTGGAAGTTTAACTATAGGTTCCAGAGTGCTAAGAGATTAAAAAAGTTGAAAAACACTGCTCTGTATGGTGGCAGGGATGTTGTTAAGATCCATGCTGCTTACTGATGCCACAATTGTGGCAGGCAAACCACCTTCCCCCTACAATCACCTAATGATTTCTGCCTGGAAACAGCCTCCTCCACGTGAGTCTTCCATCAATATCCCTGTATTTTGAAACAAATGCTTAAAAGATACAGTGAGACTTGGGTCTGCAAACCGTAAAACAGAGCCCGAAAGATTTTTTTGGTTTCTTTTCAAAACATGCCGCTTGCTCCAATGACCTATAAAAGTCCAACTTTTGGACTCAGGACTGAGTCTGGTTCTGTCTGTTGACAGGGCCTGGCTCAGAGTAGGGACCTCACTTTGTTGAAATAAATTTAAAGTCACCAACTGGCCTTCTTTTTTAAAGAAAAGAAAGGTGGTAGGCATGGGGGGGGGGGTCTGGGCTACTTGGTGGCTATTGTTATTCCACCACATTTGTTATTCTGTGATGGGACCCAACCAAGAAGTGCTCAGACTCATTGTCTAAATGACAAGGCCATTAGCAGGCGGCCAGATGGCTGCTAAATGGACAGAGGCTGTTTCTCCATAAAGATTGAATAAATGGGATATGTCTGCATGTAGATGCTCTGGGGTCTTTTGCAATTGTCAGAAAAGTTACTCAGCAGTGACAGTCAACCAAGGTGCCCAGAGATGGTTGTGGGGAAGAGCGGGGCCTGGTGGGAATGCCACCATACCTTTAATCTGCCACCCTCACGCTTGACTGTCATCCCATCCAGGCTGCTGAGCTGTGCTTCGCTTTCAACAGAGGATCAATGGAAGGCCCGGCCAGAGAGCAAAGCTCCAGATGCTAAGGTTAGACGCTTCTAGTAAAGACTAAGCATAGACCTATCAGCCTTATCTGCAAAGCCAAGGCAACAGCCAGGGTTTGCCCAGAATTTCAAGGCAGGCTCCAGGAGAGTTGTGAGAGTGGCCCAGCGGGAACACAAGTCCACCTCTGTTATGATTCTAACATATTTGCCTGTGGGGACCACAGAAAGATCTAGGGGGGAAAGGACTAAGGATGACTTGTGTCTGCAGAGTTGTGATCTGTGCTCAGACTTCATGACAGCCTGGTGAGGGGTCAGTCACTGCCAGTTGCCTCCGCAAAAGCTGACCCCCAACTTTGTACCAGGTCTCAGTGAGCCCAGTCGCAGAGTTTACAACAACCGATGTAATTCACCAGCTTCTGAGTCATCAGGGACGGGATGTGACCCAGTCCTGGCTAATGAGACCCCAGAGGAAGTAGGTAGGGCAGAGACTGCTGAGGAAATCGGCCCTCTTCTCCCCTTTCTGCCCTAGATGCTGCTGAGGGAGGACAGGGGTGGAAGGTGCCGTGGGTATCCCCCCACCATGTGCCTAAGCCCCCAACTGCTGTGCTGTCGTGACTCACAGCAGCCCCTCTCCAAATTGGAGCCACAGCATGCAGAGCTCCTGGGAGATCACCCCCTCCCGCTCAGAGCCACTCATGGCAATGACTGATTGACAGGCGGGTGCCCGTCCTCAGGCCCTACCCCAAGGTAGATCTCACCCTGCACGCTGTGCATGCTTCAGAGCTCCATGGGACAGGCTGCAGCTAACCTCCAGCTGAAACCACACATTTACTTCACTTTCCCCCTGCCCACACCTGCCTCCTTCACCTTCAATAAATAACGTGCACCTGAATCCCCACCTCAGCCCCTGCTTCCAGGGAGTCTGACCCAGGACAGCAGGAAGTGGAGCTGGGTGACCATGCTTGTGACCAGCACACGGCAAATGTCAGGATGGAACCCAGCCTGCCCGGGTCCATGAAGACAGCACTGAGCTGCCAAACTCATCCAGAGACTGCCCCCACCCCCCGAGGAAATACCTGTCTTTATTATTACCACTACTGCTGACTGCAGTGACCAACCATCTCAGGACCGAAAGGGTGACTAGAATGCTTCATTTAGCATTTAGGATCCAGTGCAAAAGCCAGAAAAGTCCCAGGAAAACCGAGATGAGTTGGTCACCCTACTCCTAGTCAGGCATTCTCTGCCTACAGCCAGGAGTGTGTTCACGTGACATGATTATTACCCCACTTTATAGTCGGAGAAATGCAGGCACCCAGGCAAAGCCACATGTGCACAGCCACATAGCCCATTAGTGGCTGGAATTAGCGATCCAGAGCTCTTTCCACAACACCGATTTCACAAAGGAGGAGTGACGGTGGCCCAGCCACACGCTGACCACCACCTTTAGTGGGTGCTGCAGCTGTCCCCCGGCACCCACCTTCCCTTTCCTCCTAGGATAGTTTCCTCCAGGCACAGTACCACTGAGAATGAAGACCTGGCCCCTGTGCAGCTAGGTGTGACCAGATGCACAAGTTCTGACCTGCAAGATGTAAGCAAAGCCTTGCAAGAGACTCTAAGAAGGCCTTTCAAAAGGGAGGAATGGCCCTCGTCTATTCTCCTGTTACTGGAACACAGGTGTGATTGCTGGCTTGCCATGAGCCCTCTCAGACCATTAGGTGACCACAGGGATAAAAGACAAGAGCTGAGGGTAGAACAGAAATGTGGGAGCTTGGGTCCTGGAGCACACAGTCCTGGACTCCTTCCTCAGAATGATGTTGGGATTTTTATAGGCCATGTCAGAAAATACCCTCTCTCTTCCCCTGTGAATATAAACCTGAGCAGTAGATTGCTGGGAGCCTGAGAACGGAGCTAACACAGTGGAAATAGAACCAAGGAAGAAAGACAAGAGCTGGGTTGTAACAACAGTGAGCTCCTAGATCCAGCAGTTCCTGAAGCCATCCCTTTTTCATTCATGCAATCCAGAAAGTTCCCTTTTTACTTAAATTGGTAAGGCTTGAGTTTCTGTCATTTTTGCTGTCTAATACATACCTGAACCTGAATGAGATGTCCAGGAAAGGTTCTGTGAAATTTAGCATCTAGCTATTTGGCCTATCAAGCAAGACACCCTCAACAGTAAGAATGTCTTAAAGCTACCTTAGCACTCTGTCCAACCAGACACATTGGCCTTCAGAAGAATCAGAAGAGCACAAAACTGTCCTAACCTGAGCCACAATGAACAGGCATGTACTTTTTTGCAAGCAGGGCAACCCAAAGTAGCAAAACATATTACAAGTCTCAGGACAAACTTGGGCTTTGGAGCCAGAGACTTTCAAGTTTGATTCCTGGACAAGCCATTTTCTTGCTGTGTGACCTTAGCCAAGTCGGTGAACCTCTCTGAAGTTGTAGTTCTTCCTTCGTAGAAAAAGAAAAAGAGGAAGGAGGAGGAGGAGAATGTCCACCCTACTGTAGTGACATGAGATAAAAATGAAATAGAGTAGTATAAAAAGCACCAAGAACAGAATCTTTTTTTTTTTTTGAGACAGAGCCTCAAGCTATCCCCCTGGGTAGAGTGCTGTGGCATCACAGCTCACAGCAACCTCCAACTCCTGGGCTCAAGCGAGTCTACTGCCTCAGCCTCCCAAGTAGCTGGGACCATAGGCACCCGCCACCGTGCCCAGCTATTTTTTTGGTTGCAGCCATCATTGTTGTTTGGCGGGCCCGGGCTGGATTTGAACCCATCACCTTAGGTGTATGTGGCTGGCGCCTTAGCTGCTTGAGCCACAGGCACCGAGCCAAGAACAGAATCTTATCCGTAGTATTAAATAAGTGTGCAGCAGATAAAAACTCTTGTTACTATTGTTAATGATTTCATGAGAACTCAACAGCAACAATTAAAAATGTCTGATCAATTAATAGCACTCACAAGGTAACAAGGGATATGCTTTAGCCTTATTTTTTGTAACATTTCAAGAGACTTTCACTCCTCATTTGCCTGCACAGCTGTTAATTACAAGTGCGTTTCCCACTTTGTTACAACTGAATTGGCAGAACCACGATTTGGAGATCTTTTCATTAGCGGTTAGATAATTAATGCATGGAAACCACATTGTTGTACAAATACTCAGCACACAGATGGCACCTCTGCCTTCCCCCCCTGGTGACACCAGGGTGTATTCCCTGTACGGAGATGCACTGCCCTGCCACTTGAGAAGGTTGGATGATTGGCATCTGTTCCACTGCAAGGTTTGAAGTGGTTTAAAGAATTAGAGCTGCCTGGATCCTGCTGCCACCACATATGAGCTGGGTGTCCTTGAGCTGGTAACTTAACTTCTCTGAGCATAGTTTTTCACATCTGGAAAATGGAGGTAATGACAGCACTTTCCTCCAAGGACTATGGAGGGTAGACAGAGGAGTAAATGAGAAAATGTAGCAAAGTGCCTGGCCAAGAGTATTCAGCAGTGGTTTGTTTGTTGTTGCTGTGTTTTATTTTCCTAAAACCGCTGTATTAGGTTGGACTATGATTTTTTCAAAGAGCAGAAAACCCAACTCAAACCGGCTGGTGAACAAAGACAAGCGTGCGCGCGCACACACACACACAGTACCAAAAATACGTGTACACAGTTTAAGAAAAGAAAAACTATTAAATTTGTGATACCCAAGTCACGTTTGACTTCTGCAGTTACAAGCGGTGCTCGATGTGACTTGTGTTCACCTTTTGTCAGTATATACTGAGTAGTACAAATCTAATGTGATTTTTTCCTTTCTTGAAATGCATATTCATTTTTTGGCACCTATATATATGGTGAAATGGGTGGAGAGAGGATATTTACAGGTTCATATAACTGAAAAGTCTGAGGGTCATGCCAGCTTCCAGTGCAGCTACACTGTGTCATGATTTCTCTCCGTCTCACAACTTCCACCATGTCAGTGCCGCTGTTGTGTTCCCCGTGGCAACTCCTGGCAGCGCAAGACTTGACTCTCCCCTCATGATGACAACGTGGCTGCAGCAACACAGCCCCTCATATTCTCAAATCCGACAGAAAAAAGCAAGACATCTTTTGTAGCTCCTACCTAAACCTTGAAGCTCACTCTGATTGGAGCAGCTTAGACCACCATCCTGGAGCCAATCAGTGAGGCCATAAGGAAGGGATGATCCGATTGGCCAGGCCTGGAGATGAGTTTGAGGGAGGGGTGAAAAACAAGAGCAGAGAGCCCGGGTGTCCGTCTAGCGCCCTCTACTGAGAAAACAGAACACTGCACTCACTGTAAAAGAAAGATGCTTAAGGGACCTCTGTCCATTTTGGCAGAGCAAGTATTGGAGCTGAGAGACAACGAAGGGTTAACTGGCACATACCCTCAGGCTTCACACTGTAGAAGCATCTGCTTGGCAGGAGCTGCAGAGAGAAACTCATAGCTGCAGCCCAGAGCAGGGAGGGAACAGCTACCTCCAACCCAATGAGAAGCCAGAGGCAGGGCACTTGAGCGATGCAATCCTTAACATTCAACTTCCCAGGGTAGAGAATGGATCTGGGAACAAACGGAATGTCCCACTCTGTGGGTGCAGTCATTATCCCCATTTTACAGAAGAGGTCCTGAGCAGAAGCCCATCGAAACCACATTTGACCCAAGTCCACTGTGCTGAACTGCCCAGTCTGGGAGCCCATCCTACCTAGGCAGCAGCTAGATAGGGAATGGGGGAGGAGGAGACTCCTGCTCTCCAGAAAAAGCATTCCTCAAATGCCAGTGGTGTTCCTTTAACAATTCCAACAAACCTGCCTCCACTCGCTCAGGAGAGGAAGAGAGAAAGGGAAATTTCTTTATTTCAATCTCTTTCCCGCTGGCCACCCAGCAAGCGATCTCATCTTCCCTGGGCCTATCTTTCATTTGCACATTGACCCAGGCTGCTGGGAGATGAGAAGTGAGATAAAGGGAGAAGAAACGGACCAAACAACTGAGAGGCAAAGCAAATGGCTGGTACCTGTGACCGGCGCTGTCTGCCAGTGACATGTGGATTTTAAACAAAAATACGCTCATCAGCTGATTTTCACTGCAGACTTGGGGCCTGCACAATCCAGTGGACAGGGGGCTGGTTTGTGTTCTCCTTAGAAAATACAGGAGTGCTTTTTGGGTGGCCACAGCTTCTCTCTCCTAGTTATGGTCAGAAGTAGCTGGTTCTCAGAGAGCCAGAGGGTGCTCTCAACCATTGCTACTCACTGTATATCCTGGGGGCCAGTGGGGCCTGTGTCACCTGGAATTTGTTAGAAATGCAGCCCCTGAGTCCCCACCCCAGACCCGAGGGATCAGAGTCTACATTGCAACAAGAATCCAGGGGGATCGGTGTGCACAGCGACATTTGAGAAGCTGGTCTAAGCCTGCACTGGAGGGACCAGGACCAGGCTGGGAGCAGGGTGAGGGGGAATTCATTTTGACTTTTTTAGTTTTAGCACTCAACATCCAAGATGGTTGATCACCCCATTTCTGTCTCCAGCCACCACTGCCAGCTTCTGGGACCCAGATGCTACCAAAAAAAGGAATCCCCAAGACAAGGCCCTGGCTCCCCAGTGTCTAAGATCTCAGAGACATGGGGAGGCTTCAGGTCCTTCTCGGCTCCTCCCTTGCTCCCCTCCACAGCCTCCTCCTTCCCATCTCATCCTTCTCTCGTGGAAGCTACAGGCTGGAAGGAGGTCTACAGCCAGAAAATGGGCATGTGGGGCAGGGAGCCAGCCTAGGCAAGCCACAGCATAGTGGTCCCTGCCTAAGCCTTCAGGGTCTCTTGCTGCCAGACTTGTGCACGTGCCGAGTTCCCTCCATCCTTGGTGCTTTCCCTGCCTTCTCTGGCAACTCCACTGTGAATTGCTGCCACCAACCTGGGGCCCTGTTCAGCAGACACTTGCAGAGAGACACAGCCACCCAGTGAGTGAATAGCATGTCATGGGAGGACTCATGGAACTCCGCTCCCCTACAATCCAGTGGTTTTCAGCCCTGCTCATGATAGAATATTCCTCTGGGGGGTTGTAAAATTTATGGCTACCTGGGCCTTAATACCAGAGATTCTGGTCAGCAGTACTGAGCAGGACCCTCTGAATGGCAAGATGTTTCTCACCCACCCCCATCCCTACCCCCAAAGGTCTCGGGGAACCACTGCAGGGTGTGTGCTCTTATCGAGTAGTGTCTGATGGGGACCTCCCTGCCCCATTTGAATATTGATTTCCCTCTTTCCTTCTCTCCCCACCTCCTCCGCTTGCTTAGGTGACTTTGAGACAGGAAAATGTGTTGGCTCAGCTACTTAAGAGGTGTGGGACTTTGGGCACGCTAGTTAAGCTCTCTGAGCCTTACTGTGCTCATCCTTTTTGTTTTTGTTTTTGTTTTTGTTTTTTTGAGACGGAGCCTCAAGCTATCCCCCTGAGTAGTGTGCCATGGCATCACAGCTCACAACAACATCCAACTCCTGGGCTCAAGCGAGTCCCCTGCCTCAGCCTCCCAAGTAGCTGGGACTACAGGCACCCGCCACAACGCCTGGCCATTTTTTGGGGGGTTGCAGCCATCATTGTTGTTTGGTGGGCCCGGGCTGGGGATTCGAACCCGCCACCTTAGGTGTATGTGGCTGGCGCCTTAGCCACTTGAGCCACAGGCGCCGAGCCACTGTGCTCATCCTTAATCCACCCTCAGTGCTCAACCTGTGGCATAGGTACTGCTAGGAAGCTCGTGGAAATACAAATTCCCAGGCCCACACAGCCCTGCTGCCTCAGAAGATGTATTTTAATAAGATCCCCGTGATTTGTGGACAAGGCAACCCATGAGACCACTATCTATGCTCTGTGATTATGTTATCAGGATGAAATTCATTCATACCCATGGGGAACTTAGAACAGAGCCTGGCACAAGGTCAGTCTCAATTCAAAAGGAGAGAGAGGGGGCCCTAAGTCTGATGGCCTCCCACTCCCAATGGATTTTCTTTTTTTTTTTTTTTTGCAGTTTTGGCCAGGGCCAAATTTGAACCAGCCACCTCCGGTATATGGGGCCAGCACCCTACCTCTTTGAGCCACAGGTGCCACCCCAACCCTATGGCTTCTTTTTAAAAATTATGGTCAAATACAGGTAACATAAAATTTACCATTAGTGACATTTCCCACATGCACAGCGTTGTACAGCCGTCAGCACCACCACTAGTTCATTACCCCAAACAGAAGCCCTGTTCCCATGGCAGTCACTCTCCAGCCCACCCAGGCCCCCAGCAACCGCCAGTCTGCTTTCTGTCTCCGAGGATTTCCTATCCCGGGCATCACATATGCGCACAATTACAAAACATGTTGGTTCTGAGTCTGGCTTCCCTCACTAACAATGTTTTCAAGGTCAATCACCTGCAACATGTGTCAGTTCCTCTTTATGGCTGAGCAGTCCATTGAGTAGAGAGACAGATGACATCGTCTTCACTCCTCGGCTGATGGACACTTGGGCTGTTTCCACCTTTGGGTATCATGAATAGTGCTGTGGTTTGCAGGTTTCCTGCTCACTAACAGGAAATTGTGTGAAGGAGGAAGAGGGAGTCCGTGTGGTCTGGACTTGACTCCTGCTTTCCCTCTTCTTAGCTGAGCCACCCCAGAGAAGCTTCGGCTTCCCCAGGACGGCAGGTTCATAGGGTGGATGCGTAGGTGACAGGTGAATGAGGCAAAGGCATAAAATCTCCCCCCAGGGTCCTGGCCACACACACTAGGGGCTTGGGGCTTTCTTCTTCCCCTGGTCAAGAGGCCAGTAAAACTCTTTCCAGGGTTGGGAAACTGACAGTTTGGAGACCACATCTAACCCACGAAGTGTTCTGTTTGGACCACACATTGTATTGTGAGACACTAACATTTTAAAACCTAGAGGTTTTACATAAAAATCTAAATTTCTGGCTTCTCTGCAGCATTTGAACCTCTGGCAGCACCGGGTCTGCATTCCTGCTGGCGCGGCTGAGTAACAGCCAGCTCCCTTAGGTGGGCGCGGGCTGTCCCTGGGCTCACTGTCCCGACGGCCGCCGGCAGTCCTCTCACTGCGTGGCCTCCAGCCAGTGTCTGTTGCAACTGTTTAGGGCTGTAATCTTTCCTGTAGTAGAAAAATATTCCTCTATTGTATTTGAAGAAAGGAAATGAAAGTCACTTCAAGAGAGCATGTGTTTCTTGTTCTCCACACCTTTTAAACTCATTTACGTTCCCTTGTTTGTATAGTAGCGGGGAGGAGGAAGAGGTTTGCCTGCAAGTAAGCCCTGGGGATCCTTGGCCTCATAACAGATGTTATGTGTGTGTTCATACGCTTCCCTCCTTTGGAGCTCAAATGTACCCAGAGATGTTAATGTGCCAGAAACTGGCATTCGTATACTCCTGAGCCAGATGCAGGGAATACCTGGCTCAGTCTGAACTGCAAGATTCTGGTTCAGGAGAGGTGGTGTCTGTTTCTTGTCCTTCACCGCCACCTACTGGTTCTTTTTTACAACCCAAGCTGAAGAGGCTTTCACACCTGGCGCCTTGTCTCAACACTGAGAGGCCAAGGCAAGAGGATCACTTAAGCCCAGAAGTTTGAGACCAGCCTGGGCAGCATAGCAAGATCCTACAAAAAAAATTAAAACTTAGCCAGTGGTGGCGGCACACTTCTATAATCCCAGATACATAGGAGGCTGAGGCAGGTGGATCACTTGTGGTCAGAAGTCTGAGGTTGCAGTGATCCTGCCACTACATCCCAGCCTGGGTGATGGAGTGAGATACTGTCTCAAAAAAAAAAGAGAGGCTCTCCTCTCTGACTCTGCTTGTAAATAACCAAGTTTGCAACTCTCCATAAAAGCAACAGCAACCCTAAGATATCTATGCATCTGGACAAAGTTCTCTCCAAGGCTTCCCTTAATTCCCCATGTTCTTTCCAACCCTTCTATATTAGCAAGGGAAAATCATTCAGGCTGTCCTAGTAGCTATTCTGTGTCATATGGAGGCATTTGTTGGGAATCTCTTCACAATAGCTTTATGGTTCCAACCTCTAATCAGAAGTCAATTCCCAAACTTAGATCTTGTAAGCCTGAGAAGAATACAGTCTTTTCCCCAGACTTTCATATGCCTGGTTATTTCTTATTCCTACATCCTCAATTCAACTATCACCGCTGTATGTTTACCCTGGCCACTGTTTTCAAGAAGCTACCACTCGCCTGCCCACCCACCCCCTCCTTATCATGTCACCAGGGTTGATTTCATTCATAGCTAAAATTATTTATTGTTTCTGTATTTTCTACCTGTCATCACCCTTGTCTCCCCCCACAAGTAAGCATCCTTCTATTTTAATCTAGTTTTATTCTCATGACCACTCCTTAGGACTACGATCATCTTTACAAACACTTCCCCCTTTCTTTTTTAAATTTAAAGGCGATGCATTCTCATGGTAGAAAATTGACAGCATACATGAAAACAGGTTTTAAAACAAAGTCAAAATGATATGTAGTTTGAGAATACAAAAGAAATAGCATTTATTGGTGGAGATGCTTTTTAAACTTAAAAAACATCACCTATAAAACAAGAAGCAATTAAAACTTACAGTGAAAGACCATTTTTCACTTACCAGATTGGCAGAATTCTAAATAAAAGGTTTAAACTTCATTGTCACAGTCAACAGAGAAACAGGTCCTCTTGTGCACAAATGGCACAAACTCTTTGGGGAATAATTTAGAAAAATTAATTCAAAGATAAAATACATATGATCCTCACCCTAGTAATTCCACTGCAAGAACACTATTCCTTAGAAAGAACAAAAATGTTCATTTCACCAGTTTATAGTAGGAAAAACCTGAAAACCAGTTGGGGTCTTCTTTTTTTGAGACAGAGTCTCGCTCTGTTGCCCCTGGTAGAGTGCTCACAGCAACCTCAAACTCTTGGGCGCAAGTGATTCTCTTGCCTCAGCCTCCCAAGCAGCTAAGACTAAAGGGGCCACCGTGCCTGGCTAGTTTTTCTATTTTTTAGAGGAGGCGAGGTCTCACTCTTGCTCAGGTTGGTCTTGAACCCATGAGCTCAGGCAATCTACCTGCCTCAGCCTCCCAGAGTGCTAGGATTACAGGCATGAGCCACCGCTCCAGGCCCAGTTGGAGGGGAATCTTTATTTATGGACAGAATTGTATTTCCATATAGTAATTGGTTTCCCTTACATTGCTGTTTTACTTTTTGCATTTAAAAACATTTTTTCTGAGAAAAGGACAATGGTTTTACCAGATTGCCAAGGGGGACAATGGCACAAAAAAAGGATGAAGAACCCCTTCATGAGGGGGACTAGTAAATTTGACTACGATCCAGGCATAGGGTAGAATATTAATTGAGCTACTGAAAAAAATAGGCTTATCAATATGCATTGATCTAGAACAATCTCAGAAGTACACTGTTAAGTGAAAAAAGCAAAATGTGGGCTGCGTGTAAAGTGTGCAATGTGCACACATTTATATCTAAGGAGAAGGATATTTCCCCATCTCTGCCCAGGTGTGCAAACCCCATCTTGGGAGGGTGACACGGGCAGGTGGTAACTATGACTGCTCTGGAGAAGGGGGTGGAGGAGTTTTGACAGTGGAGGTGGGAAGAATACTTATACTCTTTATTTCTTATCTTTTTGCATTGTTTGGATTTTTTCAACACAGGTGCAAACATGGCAGGCGCCTGTGGTCCCGGCTACTCTGGAGGCTGAGGCAAGAGGATCAATTGAGCCCAAGAGTTTGAATTTGCTGTGAGCTTTAAGGCTATGTCACAGTACCTAGGACAACAGACTGAGACAGTGTCCCCCCCACAAAAAAAAATTGACTCATAGAAAATATTTAACCATGATTAAAGAATATAACAACAAAATGTACCATTTTAGCCATTTATTATTATTATTTTTGCAGCTGGGGCTGGGTTCGAACCCACCACTCTGGTATATGGGCCCGGCATCCCACTCCTTGAGCCACAGGCACCACCAGTAGTAGTAATATACTCACATTGTTGTGCAACCAATCGCCATAACTCTTCATCTTGCATAACTGAAACACTGTATCCATTAAACACCAGCTCCTCATTCCCTCAGTCCCTGGCACCCCCCAGTCTACTCCCTGTCTCCATGAATTTCACCACTCCGTGCCTCTTACACATGTAAAGTGGAATCTGGAAAAGTGGGATCTAGAACCGTACCGCGTGTGTCCTTCTATAACTGGCTTGCTTCACTTAGTATCATGTCCTCCAGGCGTATTCATGTTGTAGCATGTGTCAGAACTTCCATCCTGTTAAAAATGAATAACATTCCACTGTATGTATACAGTATCGTTTTGTGTATCCATTCACCTGTCAAGGGACACTTGGGTTGCTTCCACCTTTTGGATATCACAAATAACACTTCTGTAAATGTGGGCATGCAAATATCTCTTCGAGATCCAGTTTTCAATTCTTTTGATACACACCCTGAAGTGTAATTGCGGGATCATACGATGATTCTATTTTTAATTTGCTGGGGAACCACCATACGGTTACATAGTGGCCCCACCCTTTACATCCCCACCAATGGAGCACAAGGGCACCAGTTCTTCCCCATCCTCACCCACACTTGGTATGTCCTATTGTTTTGAGAGGAGCTATCCTAATGGGTGCATAATCCTGTCTACTTTGACCCATCAGAACATCCCAAATCCCAGAGCTTGAGGCAGCCAACCAAACTAAATTTGGAGAAAAGTCTCAATAATTCAGATTTTCATCTCAGAAGAAGAAAAGTGAATCCCCTGTGAGGATGATTCAAAAAATAATATCCAAGCTGGGAGAAAACTTAGAGGCCTTCCAGTTCAAGCCATTAACGTTACAGGTGGGGGAAGCAAGGCTGGGGAGGAGTGGCGTTCAGCTCCGAGCACAATTTGAGCTGAGAACAGAGTGACAGTGTCACTCATTCCGTGTCACCCCACCAGGGCTCCAGCCCAAGATGAACTGGCCTCAGTACTTGACAAACATGGTTGTTCTTTCTGACTCAAGACAGTATTTGGGCGGCACTTGTGGCTCAAGGAGTAGGGTGCCAGCCCCATATACTGGAGGTGATGGGTTCATACTCAGCCCTGGCCAAAAACTGCAAAAAAAAAAAAAAAAAAAAAAGACAGTATTTGCAGTTGTCAGGGCAGCAGCAGTGATGCAGCTGACTCTTTCAGGGCTGGGTGGGGCCCCATGGCAACAGTCAGGGTGGGGCTCCTGCTCACCCTGGTCCCTAGCTAGGACAACATTGGGGGAAGGGATCTCTCTGCCTGACACCCAGTGTTACCTTCAGATCCCTGAACACGGGTTTATTCCACATTCCACCTCCCTCCCCTCACCTGATGACCCTTTGCAGGGACAGGACCACCAGGTCTTACTTGTCTAAGACTCCCTGACCCCTCACCCCAAGTTCAGCCCAGGCTTGAAACTCTGCATGTGATACCACCTGAGAAACTTCAAGCGGATACAAATTTAGGAAAGGCTGGTGCACATTCCTGGGTGACACGAGCTCACTCCCTTTCTCAATTCCTACAGAGACAACAGAGCACAACCCTGATCCTGGGACCTGGGTTTGAATTCCACCTCTAACACCTGCCACAGTGGAGCCACCACCGATAATCTCATCTCAAGTCTCTTCATCTGTAAAGCATCAATAACAACAGTACTCACCTCCTGATGTCACGTAAATTAAATGAGTCGCTATGTCTAAAGCTGTTAGAGCAATGTCTAGCTCACAGAGAATGCTATATAAAATATTGCTATTATTGCAGTGGTTGTGATGTATTTATCTTAATGTATATTAGGAGAAAAATTAAACCAGTAAAGAAAATCTAAGATTTCATAGATATTATTGCTAAAAATGAAACTAATGCTTTGACTCCAAAAGAAGTAGATTTAAGGAATGTGGTGCCTATAAAAAAAAGTTTTTAAATGCACTGGTTCTGCGTCTATAAACAAAATAATTAAGAATGTGCCATTTTTTTTAAGTACAAGCGCACATGGTGACAAACGTTTCATCGGTTTGCTAGCGCCCCCTCCTGACACTGCACGGCAGCTGTCGCCGACAAGCCGATCAGAGGCTGACTTGGAGGAGAATTGTTCCCATGTGGAAGATGCTTCAGTCCCGCAGGGCTGACAGGGCCACTGGTGAGCTCCCCTCCTCGTTGCTGTTGTTCAACAGTAAGGAAGGGCTGTAGGGTGAGAGGCGACCCAGGGTCAGTCAGCCCCCTTGTGACCCCTCCACGATCCCCTTCTGTTTTTCCAGTGTGACAGTGTTTGGGCTTCCTGGATTTCTCCTGGGGAGGCTTCAAGTTCACCAAGGAAGATTTCTGCCCTGGTGGAAGTCTCCAGCCAAGTTACACCAGAAGGAAGGTTCCCCTTTGCTGCACTCATGGTCTTCCTCCACCACTTCACTTAGTGCTTGGGAAGCCCAGAAGGCACACACAAATTTCTCACCTGGCCTGCCAGGCCCTGCGTCCTCTCACCCTGACCTTGTCCTGTCCCCCTCCTCATTCTTTCTCTGATGCAGCCACACTGGGCTCTTCGTCTCCCTTCACAGGGCTCACTGCCCGGTCTGCATCTGATGTCATCTCCCCCCGAGGCTCCTGCTCAGGCCAGCACCCCCACTCACTGTGCCACCATCCTGTTTTAGTTCCTTCATGACACCCTCGGCAGTGCAACATCATCTGTGAGCTCCAAGGACAGCAGGTGCTTGCCCATCTGGCCTGCACTACACCTCCAGCTCCCTGTTCAGTGTTCCACAAGTAATTGTTGAATGAACGAATGATATTATTGCTAAAAATGAAACTAATGCTTTGACTCCAAAAAAGGTAGAGGAATTTCCTCCGAAACTCACAGAAGTGGAGTTAGACGGTGTCTCTGAAAGTCATGCCTTTGACCTATGCCCCAGGTCCAGCCTGGCTGCCCCTGAGTTGGGTCAGGCATCCCCCAATGAACTCTCTTTTCCTTTGAGCAGGGGTCACCTCTAGTCCATGAATTCTTCCACATCGCTGCCTCCGATGACATCACGTGGGGGGAGATTTAGTCATTGGGCCAGTTCATGTGGGACAGCTCCGTGGTGCAATCCCTCAGCCTGTGACTCACTCCCACTGACATTTGCAAAGAATGTGTAGACACAATATCAATGGAACTTTTCACTCACAGGGAAGAGTAACCAGTTACTCATTCCTTCAGCCACCAAATTGGCAAGTGATGTTTTACTGCCTCTTGAGAGCTGTGGGCAAAGGGGGGACTATTCTGTGCTTATAGGCATACCCAACACTCAGACACGTCACACAGGCTCCCAAACCCTTACTCAGAAAATAAAACAGTTGCCAGAGTGACTTGATCAATCATTCCACAAATAAACAAAGAAAGCATATAATGTGTCACATGGTAACAAAGCCATGGAGACAAACAGAGCAGGAAGCCCCGGGAGGTGCAATTTTAAATGGCGCGTTTTGGTTTTTAATTATTTAAGTTAGTGATGAGGGAAGCCCTCCCTGAGAAAGTGACATTTGGGCAGCGCAGGAGTAACTGATGCAAAGTCCCCAAGGAGCACGTCTGGTGTATAATCCAATGAGGTCAGTGGTGGGACAGGGAGACTAGAGAAGGGAAAGGACAGATCAGAGTCTTTTTAGCAATTGTGCTTTTGCTCTGAGTGAGATGGGAGCCAGGGGAAGATTTTGAGCACAGGTGTGACAAGACACCCCAGAACTGTTAATGGAGTCCCTCTGAGGACAGGAGACAGGGAGGCGGTGATGTCCTCGACCAGGTGGTGGTGAGAAGCAGGCAGATTCTGAGTATGTTTTGAAGGGAGTGCCTGCAGGGTTTGATGACATAGGGGATGTGGGAACAAGAAAAAGAAAGGGATCGAGAATGATCCCAAGATGTGTGGCCTCATCACCCAGAAGAAGGGCACTGCCACTTTGGAGCAGGGGACGGCTGTGGGGAGAAGTTTGGGAAGACGGAAAGATCAGGGTCCCAAGCAAAACTTCTTTGGACTCACAAAGATCAAGATGTTCTCAGAATGATCACTCACAAAAACCCAAACATCAGTCAAATGTGAGGAAAACTGTTGGGGGTCAAGCAGGCTATAAACGACAGGGAAAAATGTTACATGAGTTTGCAGAAACTCCTGCTGGAGTGAGATGAGAGATAAAAACGAGCTGTAGAGAAAAGGATAAGCCTTGAAGACAAAAGCATCCGCTCAAGGACAGGAGTACCAAGAGCCCGCCCTCCCGTCTCAGCATCTGAGACCCAGGAGCAAACCCTGGGTTAATCAGCTCCCACTTCTGAATATTAAACCACAAGGAGGGACCCCCGCCCCCCCGCCCCTGATCTGCAGCTTCTGATGGGTGCCCAGCTCCTTTGGGAAGGAGGTGGGAACAAAAAGGGCAAAGTCCCTTAGACAGCTCCTGGTGTCTGGAAGCCTGACAGTCCTCTCGGCAAAAACTGTCCCCCTGGCAGCTGTCTGGAGCACACGTCTCTCACGTTGTCCAACACTCAGACCCCTAAGGTGACTAACGGGTCTGTTAACGCCTGAAGACAAATGTTTTACATTGTTCCAATTAGCCTCTGCTCCTGGTGACAGCAGGCACAGTTTCTGGACAATTTTAAATAAAGCAAGAGGGCCCAGTGCCAAGGGAAGTGAGAACTGCAGTCGCTGTCAACTGTCAGTCTTTCCGGACAGTGATGTGGAATGAATGTTGGCAGCAGATGCGGCCCCGCAGGCCCAGTGACCTGGGGCCGAGCAGCCCGGGGGGACCTGGACATTTTGTCGGGGGTCCCAGGATGGGACTAACCAGGAGCCATGTGGGCGCCAGATAGCCAGGGGACAAAGAGTGGGGGGATACATATCAGCAAATAGGCAGAGCCATCCTTGGGGCCAGAAGCTGCTGGGATTGTATTTCTGCCGTAGACATCTTTTCATTTGTGTCTGCCCAGCAACTGCCTCCGCTTCTTATGGACATAGAGCCTGGTTTTTAATTCAGAGAACTGTGTTAATCATGTCTTTTTATTACGGATTTTAATGATTTGACATCCTGGGGCATTGCTGACCACGGAGGAACTATCCCGCCCAGGATTTGCCAGTTCCTAGACATGGTAAACAACTTGACCACCAGCTTGCTCTTCAAATACAAACAATCCAGAGCCCAGGCTTTCACACCCCTACCAACTTCCACCCACCTTCAAGCCACGATCACCTGGGGGGCACCTGACCACACCTACATCCCAAAGCCCGCTGAAATGATTCCAACTCACCAACCTAGTAGACCTGCTCACCCTGCCTCACCTGGTCCTTCCCACAGAAACCACAATAAAGGCACTTGCCCTATTTTCCCCTTGTGCCCTCTGCCTCCTTCCCAACCCCTGCTGCTCCCTTCCTGGTGTGGCCCCTCCATAGCATGCCACACCTTTCGGGTCCTGTGAGTATAACAAACTTTTCTTTTCAACAGCAGTTGTCTCCTGGTCTGTTGGCCCCCGATCCTGAATAATAAAACCTACATTTTAAGCCCAGACACGGCCTGCCTCACAAACCTTAACCAGGCTGCAAACTTGGAGGAGGAGGGTACAGTGTATAGGTAATAGGATCATGGATTTGTAGGGCCCAGTGGGTCAAAACGTTGCTGGAGGCTGACCCAGTGGCTCAAGCCTGTCATCCTAGTACTCTGGGAGGCCAAAGCAGATGGATCCCTTGAACTCAGGAGTTCAAGACTAGCCTGAGCAAGGGTGAGACCCCCATTGATACTAAAAATAGAAAAAAATTAGCCGTGTATCATGGCGGGTGCCCGTCGTCCCAGCTATTCTGGAGGCTGAGGCAGGAGGATCACTAGAGCCCAAGAGTTTGAGGGTGCTGTGAGCTATGATGCCATGGTACTTTAGCCTAGGCAACAGAGTGAGACTCTTTCTCAAAAAAAAAAAGGAAAAAGAAGAAAGACAGTGCTGGAGTTGAGGCTCGGGGAGAATGAGTTGCAAGGCCGGGACAGGGTAGATCCAGGCTCTGAAGCTTATATAATTTAAGGTAAAGCTTACCGAATTATAAATGCAAAATGCATAGAACCCCACCTGAGGCCTTTGAGAGGACCCAAAGCTTGAGTTTTGTTAGCTCTCTAGCAAATCCACCTCTGGCTAGGACTCGACTTGCAATTGGAACAAGGAGGGAACATGCTGATTATTGTTCATGATCAGGTCTGGGTCTAGGTAGTGATTAGATTATAAGGAACAGTCTTGTGGTTCACTTAAGCTTCACCTCAAGGAGGCAGACTTTAATAATAGATTGCTGGTTTTACTGGCTTCCAGTGAAGCCTACAGACTAGGAATTTTAAATGCATGACAGAGGACCTGGCTTCAAACAATTGCTGCTGGGCCCAGGTTCTACCTAATTAGCTGTCCCACATTTTATTATTATTTTGAGGGGGTTTTTGTTAATGTCTTCTGGTTTTGAGACTGATGGAAAAAACTTCTGGAATTCACGTGGTTGGTTCACAGGATTTTTTTTTTTTTTTTTGAGATAAAGTGTTGCTCTGTCCCCCAGGCTTGAGAGCAGTAGCCTCAACATAGCTCACTGTACCTTAAACTCCTTGGCTCAATGATCCTCCTGCCTCAGTCTCCCCAGCAGCTGGGACTATAAAATTTAGCCCATCACAATGCCTGGCTAATTTTTCTTTTTTCTTTCTTTTCTTTTTTCTTTCTTTCTTTCTTTCTTTCTTCTTTTTTTTTTTTTTTTGGTAGAAATGGGATCTTGCTCTTGGTCAGGCTTGAACTGGTCTCAAGCAATCCTCCTCCTTAGCCTTACAGGCTCTTGAGGGCATCACCCTCCCATGTGTCTCCAGGACTTATTGATTATATAAGCTATGACCATGACTTGAGATATTGTGTCTTCACTCCTTTGATGAATGGTAGATTTTACTAATAAACAAATAGAAAAGGAACAGGAACCTTATTATAAAGGTAACGTGCTGGGCGGGCACCATGGCTCAGGCCTATAATCCTAGCACTCTGGGAGGCCGAGGCACGTGGATTGGTTGAGCTCAGGAGTTTGAGACCACCCTAAGCAAGAGCCAGACCCCCATCTCTACTAAAAATAGAAAAACTAGTTGAGTTTTCTAGTGGGCACCTGTATTCCCAGCTACTCAGGGGGCCGAGACAAGAGGACCTCGTGAGGTTGCTGTAAGCTATGATGCCACGGCATTCTACCAGGATAACAGAGTGAGACTCTGTCTTAAAAAATTAAATAAAGATAATATGCCAACTTCTTAGGGGGAAGCAGAGAAGTAATTCAATGAAATTGAGACAAACCCAAAGGCCAGGAAGGCAATGAAAATGGGTTCTGCTTACAACTCTGTTCCCCAGATCAGATTTGATCCGGGAATCAAAGAGGAACAAAGATGGTTTGAAACATATGAGCTTCATTCTTGCTATCAGAGCAGGAACAGTGAAAGGGTGAAAACCACCGCAGGTGACCACTGTGCAACGCTTGGTGACCTGCAGGGGTGGGCGGTTCTCATCAAGGGAGCCCAGACTGCATCTGCCCCCTGCTGGAGGAACATAAAACCACCACCTGCCTGACGTGCTGCAAAAGCATCAGCACTGAATGTGACCCAACCGCTGGATCCAGCTGCTAACTTCTAGGAAATTCAGAGAGCAGAACACGTCAAACCATACCCTGGGATCGGCAAGATCCCGCGAGAAATGCTGCAGGACCAAGAGCCTCACGTCTTCAACAACCTTACTGTCGGGGTGGAAGAAAAGAGAGGGGGCAAAGTCCAGAGCCCTGTCACGGGTGTGCCGTCTTAGATGTGCCTCACAAATTTTTTTTATCAAGATCATTAATTTAATTATTCCTGAAGGAAGTTCAAAGCACAGAAACCATATTCTTTCTGATACTTTTTTTAAAAAACATCAACATCATTTAAGTATGTGGCGGAAGTTTAACTATACTTCCAAGTGTGCTGTGAAATAAAAAATGGTTGAAAGCACTCCTGGAGGCTAAAGAAATTCCTCAGGGAGAGACAGGGGCCCGGGATGAATACACCTGCTCACAGGATACAGGGATCAGTCACAGGGAGAAAATCAGGGGCTCTGGACCAGCATGGACTGCCCGGATTCAAATCCTGTCTCTACTACTTTCTAGCTGCGTAGACTTGGACGAGTTATTTAACGTTTCCATGCTTTAGTTTCTTTCCCTAAAACAGGAAGAATAATAGTGCTCATGAAAATCAAATAAGTATGTACAAAGTCCTTGGGACAGTGTCAGCACACTGTAAATTGAACTGGATCATTATTTGCTATAATTATTCGGAGTGGGAAAGAAAGGACTTTAAATAAGACAGCCACACTTTAAAGTTCTTTAAGAAGACAGAAACATCTCAAATGCTACTTTCTGAGGCAGGAGACACAAGCATAAATGGGTTTTCACTTGAGATATGATAAATGGCCAATAGCAAAAGTGACCTTTTGTGGCAGATTTCTCCTAATTCAGTGGTTAGAAAGTCATGAACCCATTTTTTAAATAAAGTTTTATTGGAACACGGCCATGCTCATTTGCCAGTATTGTCTATGGCTGATTGTTTTTTTTTTTTTTTTTTTTTTCCACACTACAACAGCAGACTTGAATTGTACTGAAGACCATAAGGGGGAGAAAGTTGAAACTATTTATTTCTAGCCATTTACAGAGGAAGATTTTTTGCTGGTCCCTGTTCCAACTGGATTTATGCTCACCAGTTGTGGTTGTACAAAAACTCCACATAGGTTGTCCTGCATCCTGCTGAAGGTGGTACCAATGCTAATTTCTGCTACTGTTCTGTAACAGTGACATGGGCTTGGATTATGTCATTGTGTTTGGGGGTGCTGCTTAGGACTGGAATTTTTTGAGACAGAGTCTCACTTTATGGCCCTCTGAAGAGTACTGTAGTGTCATAGCTCACAGCAACCTGAAACTCTTGGACTCAAACAATTCTCTTGCCTCAGCTTCCCAGGTAGCTGGGACTACAGGCACCGGCCACAACACCCAACTATTTTTAGAGACAGGGTCTCTCTCTTGCTCAGGCTGGTCTCAAACCTGTGAGCTCAGGCAATCCACTCGCCTCAGCCTCCCTAGGATTATAGGCCAGAGCCATATGGGATTGGCTTCTTTAGAAAAAGTTTTGGGCTCCATGCTGGGGCTGCCTTTTAATCCTTTCAATCCTTTAAGGAGGTCCCCAGACACTCATTCCACCTCTGAGATCCTGAAGGAACTACATCTGCCCAGGGGAAACGTCCCAGGTTGCAGCTTTTGAAGGATCCCCTACTCTATCTGGCATCATGAGATGCCACAGACCAGAAAGATGAAATAAGAAATTAGGGAAGATGAATGTGGACTCTAATTGCCCTGTTCTCACAACTCACAAAGACAAGGGGATTTGAGTTCAGCCTTTCATTCCCCTGGACTTCAATTTACTTGTACTTTTAGTTCCAAGGAATCTTTGGACTTTAATTTGTCCTAGAGAATATAATAAAGGCTTCATATTTAAATGTGGATATATGGTTGGATTTTATCCTGGGAGTCTATTTAAGCTCATCACCAACCTTCTGATGGGCCACATCAGACAACAAAGCTGCACATAATTCGAGTTGGGAAAAGAAGGAGGGAATTCATTTTTAGTGAAGAGGACTAAGGAGCATTTATGTTAATGAACTTGCTTTTCCCAGCCCACGGCTGAGCCAGTCAGTCCAGGAGGATCCACAGGAGCCCCGGCTGGTCCTGGGATTTAAGAAGAAAGCAGGCAGGGACTGGTCTGGAAGCCCACAACACCCTCATGGGGACAGCCCTGCTGGGAGTCCATAGGCTTAACAGTTACATCAAATGGGTCAAGAGAACCAAAAAGAGGGGGTGGGAGGGTGGGAGGACGAGACCTATTTCCATTCCTCCAGTTTCTCTGGACAAGCGCTTCCATTAAAACAGTGTTTCAGAATAATGGGCATACTGGGGGCCGTGCAGAAAGTATCCAGCCATGTGGTATGAAAAATAGGATTAACAATGGCTGGGTACTTTCTGGGCAGTCCTCACGTACGGTGACAAAGTGGTGTAATGGGCACTGGAAAGGTGGAGGGGGCGGTGAGGGATAAGAAGTTACCATCTGGTACCAGGCCCACTATTCTGGTGATGGGGACACTCCAATGCAATTCATCCACTTTGACAATAAACACTCGTGCCCCCTAAATCCAAATAAAAAAAGAAAGAAAATTAAATTTTTTTCCACCCAAATATGTCAATTCATGCCGCATAAATCTTAAAACATTTCTGTCATTTTTTAAAAAAATAGTATTTTCAGTCAGCACCTAAAAAAAATGGGGAGGGGGGTTCCCAGGGTTGACTGCACATTGGAGTCATCTGAAATCACGGGGTCCCAGATTTAGCAAATATAGATCCAAGAAGCCCAGTTAAATGCGCCTTTCAGAGAAAGAACAAATGTAACTTTTTTTTTTTTTTTTGCAGTTTTTGGCTAGGGCTGGGTTTGAAGCCGCCACCTCCGGCATATGGGGCCAGCATCCTACTCCTTTCAGCCATAGGCACCACCTGACAAACGTAATTTTTAGTACAAGCATATCCCGTGCAATCTTTGGGGATATGCTTGTACTAAAAAGTTATATGTTTCTCAGACACATCCTGTAGTTTATCCAACAACCCTGGGAGGGGGGAACTTTAAAAAAAATACCATGGCCTGAGCCTGCCTCTCTACTCTTTTGGGGATGGGTCTGGGTAGGGAGTGGACTCTGGTGAGCAGCAGGGCAGCTTTGTCCCTCCAGAGGGCCTACAGGCTGGGGCAGTAAGTGCCTGAGAAAGCAGGGACAGCATGTTAGCAAGATTGGCCACACCTAAGCATCATCCCCAAATGGCTTTCTTAGTTATCAAGGTGGAATTTTCATCTTTGTCTACCTAATTCCAGTCTTTCTTCCTCCATTGGTTTTGAAACTCAGTAAGGAAGACAAAGGTATTGGAATTGACCCCCTGAAGCCCTAACATCTGTGACCTCCTCTCTCCCTCCTTGGCTTGGCTGATATATACACATGCTTCGTGATTCAGCCAGAGGTCCTTTTCTCCAGGAAGTCTTCCCCAGACGAAGGAAATCCCCTGGCTGTATGCCACCATAAAATCCTCCAATTTTTTTTTTCTTTCTGGCCTATATTAAAACTATCACTTCTCAACCTCGACACAACTGACATTTGAGGGCTAGATCATTCTTTGTTGTGGGGCTGTCCTGGGCATGCAGGACATCTCACAGCCTCCCCGGCCTCCGGCCAGTAGATACCAGTAGAACTGCCCCTCCCTGCCCCCAGCTGTCTCCAGACATTACCAAGCATCGCCACTGTATACCTGTGTTCAGAGCCAGCTTCATGAGTGCACAGCCTGTGCGATGCTTCATGCTCAGAGGACTTTGCACTTTATTCAATGTTCTGCTATCGTCATCATGACATTCTCTATTGTTGTTGAGAATTTAATTTTATTAAAATTCATAGTGAATATTGTGGCATATCATTTTCTATTGTGTGGCAATTTGTTGGCTGGTAATGAAATCCTTAACAGTTGTTGAACAGGGGCCCGGCTGATGAGGTTGCTAGTTCTCGTTGTGAACTTTGTTTTTTTAATGCTTCTTTCCTGCAGTATGGGGGCCTGGGGAGAGCAAAGAGCAGGTCGGCTTTATTCTCTGCTGTATTCCTGGTGCTGGCTAAGGGAAGGCGCTCAAAAAATACTTGAAGGAGGCAGGAGAGACAGAGAAGCTCAATTAGGCCCCGCAGTTACCCCAGACTAAGGAACAGAAGGGAAGAATAACCCCAGGCCACCGGTGTAAGCGGCTCTATTCATCAGCTAAACCTTCCTTCCCAAGGCTGCAGGGACATTCTTCCAAACCCCTCATGCGTGTCGAGTGGCAAGTGTACCCTGTGTGGTCTGTGGGTCTCTCACGTGGCTCTCCATATGCCATGTCAGCTGGGCTAAGCAGCAATCCCCAGATGTAATAAGATAAGGCTGGGGGAGAGCTTTGACGCTGAATTTCTGAGCTCTGCTCGTTCCAGGCAGGCCTTCACTTTGCATTAATTCTGGCCAATTTAGCTTGCCCTCCCATCTGATAATCAGTCTACCAGGTTGCAGTTCTCAAAGCCAGAGGAGATACGGTCAGCTAGGCACCAGGGAGGAAAAAAAGCAATTTTTAGTAAATCCATTTAAAGTGGGGACCTAAATGTTAAAGTATTATAAATAGCGAAAGGGGGAAATGTTTGATTGGGGCTTCATCTTGAAAAGTGAAAGTAAAAGGTATAAGAATGAGCCCAATGTAATCATAAGCATCCTTAGAAGAGGGAAACGGGAGGGTCAGAGTCAAGAGTTTCAGAGGGGAGAATTGGAGTGAGGGTGACATAAGGAATTTAGGAGTTGAAAAAGCAAGGAATGAACTCTTCCCTAGAGCCTCCAAAGGAACACACCTTGATTTTAGAAATTCTGCCTTCCAGCATTGTAATGTACTGAATCTGCGTTGCTTTAGGCCACTAAGCTCTTGGTAATTTGTTGTAGCAGCAGTAGAGAGCTGATACATAGAGCTGCCATCCTCTCCTGCCTATGTACCTACAACAGCCCGACAGATCCCCTTGCCTCATAATATCCCCTTTTCACAAAGCAGCCAGAGGAGTCTTTAAAATCTATAAACAAGATCACAGCATCCTCCTTCTTAAAACCCTTCCATGGTTTTCCACTTCCCTTAGAATAAGATCCAGACTCCTCAGCTCGGCCCACAGTGCTTTGCAGGACCTTATCCCTGCCTTCTCCTCCCTCCCATTCACACCGCTCCAGTCTTCCCCGGTTTCTCTGTGTCTTCCAACTCAGGGTGCTCCTTCCAGCCTCAGGGCCTTTGCACTTGCTTGTTCCTGCTACCTGGAATGCTCTCCCCAACTTGTCTCAGGGCTGCTGCAATCTCTTTCAGGCTTCTCAGCTTAAACGGTCCTTTATCAGAGGTCTTGTCTGGCTATCCTTCTTTTTCATGGAATCACGTTTTGTAATTGATTATCTGTCTTCTCTCTTCTCCACTAGAATGTAAGCCCGTGCCAACAGAAGCCACGTCTGCCTTCTTCATGGCTGTCTTGCTCATTCCTAATGCCAAATAAATATTTCTTTTTTTTTTTTTTTTTTGAGACAGAATCTCACTATGTCACCCTGGGTAGCGTGCCATGGCATCACAGCTCACAGCAACCTCAAACTCTTGGGCCTAAGCAATTCTCTTGCCTCAGCCTCCCAGCAGCTGGGACTACAGGTGCCCACCACAATACCTGGCTATTTTTTTTGTTATTGTTGTCATTGTTGTTTAGCAGGCCCTGGCCCAGTTCAAATCCACCAGCCCTGGTGCATGTGGCCTCTGCCCTAATCACTGAGCTACAGGCACTGAACCCCATTACATATTTCTTGAATGAAACATTTGTGTTTCCCTAGCATGACCTGAATGGCTTCCCCATTGCCTGTTCTCTATCACTCAAGTTCTAGTTCTAATAGATAAAAGAAAACAAACTGGAAACTTGGCTCAGCACCTGTGGCTTAAGTGACTAAGGTGCCAGCCACATACACCTAAGGTGGCGGGATCGAATCCAGCCCGGACCTGCCAAACAACACTGACGGCTGCAACCAAGAAATAGCCGGGCGTTGTGATTAATATTGGGTGTATATATTTCCCAAAAAGCTATATATTTGACAGAGATAGCTTGATTAGGATGCAATATGCAGTGGAGATGGTGAAAAGTAGATAGATTCAAACGATATTCGGAGGTAGAAATGGCTTAGATGCATAGGTGCTTCGGAATCTGCAGTGGGGGCTAGAGGAAAGCCTCTGACATTTTCAGACCCGCTAGCGAGGAAGCAGGTGGGAGCTCCTTGAGGAGGCTGTTAGACAGGCAACAGTCTGTCTCAGCAGGAGACGTCTAAAATGCCTAAAAGCACTGCTTCACTTTGCTCTTACACATGGCAAGCCCTGCTCAGGAGTCTTGTTGTACTTAAGAGTCAAGTTTTTCAACTTGACTGAACGTCTTTCTGTTAAATTCCAATTCATTTAAGGCCTCCCTCATCCAGAAGCATTGGATAGAATACTAATTTTTTTTAAAAAATCATGCCCAAGACATCTTCTATCAATATCACCCTTCTCTGCCACCTTTTAAACCAAGGTGTCCCCAAGAAGTTGTCAGAGGGCTTCCCCCAAGAAGGAAAAGGAGGAAAATGTTATAATAAAATATACATAGGTAGATAGAAAAGATATTCTATTTATCACCCAAATTCTGGGCTGGTTTAGTTGACTTTTCTCCCACGTTCTGAGTGCTTCAGAAATTATAGTTTATCAAAGGTATGAATTAATCCCTTTTACCATTTTATCTGTGAAATACTTTCCCTCTCCCACATCATAGTAGTTCTCTTGATTTTCCAAATTGAGTCCAGAATGATCCTGGAGCTTTGTTTTTTGTTTTACGATCCTGGAGCTTAATGCAGCTGCAGGATTGCAAATGACAACATTTTACTTTTACCTGGACCGTGCTACCTTGTCATAAACATGGAACCTTGAGAAGATTCAACCTACAGAAGAAATCTGAGTAGAGCAAACTGGGTCATGTACCTGACCTCAAGCACATGGGGACTCTAAGAGGACCCTTTTCTCTGAAGGAGCAGCTAATTAAAAAAACAAACAAGCTTGGGGGTAAACAGACCCCTCTCAAGAGGCTTAATATCCTTTTCTTAATGCTCCCTCCCTCCCTTGGCAACCCTTCCATTTACTGGTTGAGATTCCACTTCTCACTGTCCTTGACCTAAGTTGCTCATTACAAACTTGAACTTGACATGACTATGTAACATGTCCATGTCAGAGGGCTCCTCAAGATGTCATCCTGGGGTTTCCCTTGGAGACACAAGTCTTCATACCAAATGTTATCACAGGACATTTCTACTGTATCTGGAATATAAGCTCTTTCTGTTCCATGATCATCAGTGTATACATTGTTTTTCAGCCATGGAAACATAGAAAGCGATTACAAAGTTTCACTCAGTGTCAATATAAGCACTGCAGCTTAGGGCATGGGCTCCTCTGCCAGAGGCATCTGGATTCAAATCCCAAAGAACATAGTAAGTACTCAGTAAATGTCAGCTATTATTTTACTTAGGATAAAAACCAAACTCTTATGGTTTGCATCCTACACAACCTGTTCCCAACCATTCAAACCTCACCCTGTCCCACTCTCCCTAATTGTTCTCAACCAAACTTGCCTCTGAGGTTCCTTGAAAATTCTTAGGGTCTTCATACTTTTCTCCCAGTATAAAATTTTTTTCCAGACCTTTTTAACTGACTCCTTCCCACCATTCAGGTTTTGTTTTCAACGTCGTCTCTGAAGAGTCCTCCTTAATTAACCTAACCAAGATAGATCCTCCTTCCCCACCCCAATATATCAGATTCATTTCTTTTTAGGGCACTTACCACTAATTTACTTATGTTCCTCATTTAAATAGGAATCTTTTATTTTTATCTCAGAGCTTAGAATAACTAGGACATGGAAGACATCTGATGTTTGTTAAATGAAAAGGATAAAAAAAATCAAGTTCAAACCCTACCTAAATACAAAAACCTAGCCACAATCCTGAGACAACAGAATTTCAAATACTAAAAGGGATCTGAGTTATGTATCTTGGGGTATCTTCTCATATTCTTAACAGCCTGTATTTTGGAAAATCTTTCACTATTTGGGGAAATACTTCATCATAAGTTCTGCCTCTCTATATAGACATCAAAACTCAAAATCCCTGGCCTTTCTTGCAGCTCAGACATATGCGCGTGACTAGACTCTGCCCTACCAGACACCATCCTAAGGCTAATGTAGAAAAGAACAATGTAAGGTGGCTCTGCTTCTTGCTACAAGGGCTATGGCTGAAGTGTTGGGCTCTCTGAGAGGGCAGGGGGGACCAGGTCAAGTGGGATTTGTGGTGGCAATTTCCTCCAGCACTTCATGGAACAGCACAGGAC
The DNA here is from genome assembly GCF_000181295.1 of Otolemur garnettii. Classification (NCBI taxonomy): domain Eukaryota; kingdom Metazoa; phylum Chordata; class Mammalia; order Primates; family Galagidae; genus Otolemur; species Otolemur garnettii. The sequence goes on along the minus strand of NW_003852418.1, from coordinate 12,294,092 downwards.
AGCGTCTCATGAGGCCAGTTCTAACAGCATGATTTTAGGCATCACTCTTGGAAGCCTTGAGTCTGTCCCCAAAATTCTCAACAGCGATTCTTATCATTTAATAATCCCTTTCCCACTTAACAGAGTCAGCTTCTGTTGTCAGCAACAGCCAGATTTGCAGGAACTATCTCAACTAACCTTAGGACAACAGACTTCACAATATGAAATAGTTCCTATGTCTATCTACTTGACTGCTTCCTGATATGAATCAGAACCAACTTCCCTTGGAATAAGGAGTTGAAAGACACAGCCCAATCATTTTTGTTCTTCACTCTAGGTCCCCCATTTACTTAGATAAGTCCTTGGAAAAAGCCGTCATAAGAAACCTGCTCCATCTTTATAACAGAGCTAGGTATACTATAAAGGATGCCCCTTCAAAGAATGAGTTACCATGTTTCACACTTAAAAAGTGATATATAACCTCATTTTTGATTAAACAATACTACCCTTTTCTAATAAAGTCTACATCAGAGGTTGCAAACCGTAAGTAAATAAGGTCTGCAGTGGGTTTCATCTGGCCCACGCTTTTAAGCTTGAAAAAAAAAAATTTGTTGCCAAAGATAGATTTCACAGTTGTGATTTTTGCTTCTCTTAAAAAAATTTTGGCAATTACAGGCCTCCTGACAGCAAATAGCTAGAAAGCAAAGACCTCTTTTTGACAGGCCAATAGTTCTTCAACTGGCCACTGATATACTCACATACCAAATGTTTACTTATAAACTTATTGCATACATCAGAAGTTAGAGAGATTACCTGCCATTTCATGTCCTAAGTAAAACATAAAAACTGGAATAAAAGAGTAAATCAAAATAGAAAAGACAAATTAAATGTTCTGACTTGGACTTGAAGATTCCAAAGCAAGCAAAATCACAGTATATACTTTAGAAGTTGGTTTTGTTTTGTTTTGTTTTGAGACAGAGTTTCACTATGTTGCCCTGGGTAGAGTGTCGTGGAGTCACAACTCACAGCAACCTCAAACTCTTGGGCTTAAGTGATTCTCTTGCCTCAGCCTCCTAAGCAGCTGGGACTACATGCGCCCGCCTCAACACCCAGCTATGTTTTTTGTTACAGTTGTTTAGCTGGCCTGGACTCAAACCTACCACCCTTGGTGTATGTGGCTGGCACCGTAACCACTGTGCTACTGGCGCTGAGTTGTTTAGAAAGTGTTTTATGTGTAAACGTACGGTGGAGCTTGAAGCTAACTTTAACAAAACATAAACAATTTATAAGGGAAAACAACAGACTACAAACATTTATTTTGTAAAGATCTCATTTTGATATTAATTCAAAATGTTAAATAGAATGACCACTTCCCAGATAATTAACACAACTGACATATTAAACACTTATTTCTGATAGGATATACTCTATCATTTAAAGTAGAAAAAAGACCCGATGAATATATTACTAAACAATGAAATGACCTTGAGTATATCACCTGTGATCAATCTAGTAAGAGTAAGTTTATGACGTCTTAATTCCAAGTATAAGATGAATGATTAAGAGTCTTTTGATTGAAGCAGGTGGAAAAAGGCAGGACAGGCAAATCATCTGCAGTTTAAAACACAAAATTCTGTCACTTTACATCTTACATTTCAAGGCATCCTGCAACTGCTAAAAACACATGGCAGTTCTCAGAAACAGTATTAATATAATTCAGCATATTACTAAGCCAGTCATCTAACACATTACAATCGAAAAGCTCCTTGTAAAAAATGGAGCCGATGAATTCACAAACAACGTAGAATCCCAGGCTCTTCTCTATATTACTGAAAAAATGTACATAAATAATCTTTGATGTGTTATGGCAATTCACAGCTTTCTCAGACTATTCTTGTCATCTCAGTACTGTGGAAATGTTCTATCAATTTTGGCAGCCCAGGCCATGAGGCCCCCCACAACATCCCTAACTGTTAAAGAGTCTAACTCGTGGGCTTCTGTTAAGGACTGGAGGATCTTCACAGCTTTCTGGGAGTCGTTTCCTAGTTTGCAAATAACATAAATGGAAAAAGCAGCCCCTGGCTGTGTGTCCCTCTTCCCTTCCCCGATGGCTTCTCCTAAAAGTTTCAAGCTCGCTGCATCCCTCCGTTCCAAATGTTTCAAAGGGATGTGCAGGGCATGAGGCAAACAACAGATGTCCACTTCCACTTGGGGCCTGACGTCCAGCAACAAGTGAGGTGCCCCAGAATCCAGAAGTCGCTTATAGTCGGTGACAGAAACCCGCTCCTCCGAGCTCAGTAACTGCAGGGAGCGGCACTTATCGGTGGCTGAGGAGCCACAAAAGGCTTCATAGTCTTGCAGGTCAGTCACAGTGGGCCGCTCACCGCAAGCAGCACAGTCAGGCCTCCGGATCCGGAGCTGAATACAACGGAAATGCCCTCGGAGGGCATCGAAGAGCAACATCCTGCCACTGTAAGAGGGGCCCAGACCCGCAGCGATTTTCAGCACTTCCAGCGCCTGCAGGCAGCCAAGGACACCAGTCACGACACCGAGCACCCCGCCATCCGCACAATTGGTCACTGTCTCAGCTGGGGGTGGTTGCGGGAATACGCAGCGATAGCAAGGCCCACCGTCATAGTGGTAGACTGTGATTTGGCCCTCGAAGCGCAAGGCGCTGGCAGACACAAGAGGGCGACCGGCCAGCACACATGCATCGTTAACCAGATAGCGAGTAGGCACATTGTCAGAGCAGTCGGCCACCACATCATAGCGGCGAACCAGGTCTAGAGCTGTGGCTGGCGTAAGGGCTTGGGCGTAGGGCACGCACTCCACTGCAGAATTCAGCCTGCGCAGAGAGGCGGCAGCTGAAAAGGCCTTGGCCTGGCCGGCCAGTGCCTCGCCATGAAGCACTTGGCGGGCCAGGTTGCTCATCTCTACCACGTCGTAGTCCACGAGGCCAAGGCGACCCACGCCGGCTGCTGCCAGGTACTGCGCCAGTGGACAACCGAGCCCACCGCAGCCCACGATAAGCACGGATGCGGTCGCCAGGCGAAGCTGTCCGTGCACGCCCAGCTCAGGCAGAACTAGCTGCCGACTATAGCGCAGAATTTCATCTCGGGAGAGGGCGGCCTTCGGCGGCAGCGGCGACAGTGGATCCAGATGTTCTAGCGGTGGTTCTTGCTCCGCCAAAAGAGCCGCCGCCAGCTTCTGCTTCAAGAAACTCAATTCCTCCTCACGTTGGGCAACTTCAGCTTGTAAGGCCAGTACCTTCTCTCTGGCAGCCATGGTGACCTCTTCCGGAAATTGTCAGGAAAGGCATTTCCGTTTCCGGCTTATTGTCGCCTAGCGACTGGGATAAACTAAAAAACTTCGTGGCTCTTGGGAAAAGGAGAAGAATAAATACGTAGTTCCAGAAGAAACTGGAATACGTTCATATTAAACTTTAGTCATGCATAGATCCTAAATATCTCTAAGAGAATCACACAGAGACCCTAGAAGAAGTAGAACTCAATCACACAAACTCACCCTCTTCTGAAATTTGGTATAGTCCGACCCGCCGGGCCCCTAGCCGCGTTGACGTAATTCCGCTTCCGTCATCTCACGCAGTTTCGCCATGGCCTCCTCGGAAGCCAGTCGTTCTTCTCCCCGGTCTCGGCGGGAGCTGGAGGTGCGCAATCCACGCCAGGACAAGTACTCGGTGCTTTTGCCCACCTACAACGAGCGCGAGAACCTACCACTCATCGTGTGGCTGCTGGTGAAAAGCTTCTCAGAGAGGTAGCGCCCCGGCCGCCCTCCCCAGGAGTGAGATGAGCTGGCTTCCCCCGCCTGGGTGTCGGCAGTTGGCTGCGCGAGGCGGCCCTGCCCAGCCTTTCTCTGGGCTCACGCAGGAGTCCTCGGGGTTGAGGGCGACCCTTTGAGGAAATCAGAGGCAGATGGTTCTCGGATTCTTTCCCGTGTCTTGATTTCTCATTTTTGCCCTTGTGTTTCGTGACATTCATTTATCCTTATTATAAACGCCTCTCGTTTCCCTCCTCCCGCCTTTGACCACCCTTTAAGTTGGACCGAGGCTGAAAGCCTAACCTCACTCCTCTCTCTAGGCGGTAAGGATCCCGGCGAGAGCCAGGAATCTGAGCAAGCGCGGCCAGTGGCCACCCTGGTGCCGAGTGCTTATATAAGCATGTTTGGTCCGTAAGGGTTAGGTAGCTATTGCTGGGCACGATAACCTGTCTGGAAAGGAGAGAGCAGAAGGTCATCTTCTCTGATCACTGGTGAATGTTTGGTGTGGATCTTAGAAACTGAGGGAGAGATTTGGAGTTTGAATTCGAAAGTGTTATGCAATCCCTTAGAAAGTCCTGGAATCAGTACAAAGTAACTAATTTTACAGTTGCATATGCAGTGAAATCTTTGAAGCTCTTTACGTATCAGCACATACAAACATAGAAGATTATTTTTATTTAGGCAGTAGTATATATGTGTGACTGTATTATTTAACTGGGTCATGTCAATGAACAGATGATTTCCAGAGGTTTTTGTTTTTGTTTTTTTGGCGTTTACTTTACAAGTAAGAGCAGGGACTTTGTTCATAACATCTTTTCCATCATTTAGAAAAAAATGCATGACACATACTGCTCCTTTATTAAACGAATGTTGCACCAGACACACTCATACTTTTATGAGTGTATCATGGATAAAGTCTTCGAGGTGGAATTAGTGGATGGACAAAGATGTACTTAACATTGACAGTTACTTCCAAATTGCTCTCCAAAAAAGATTATACCAACTGAAGATTCTAATCTTTAGCCTGCCTGTTTCCCCACCAACCAGCCAACCTGAACAATGTTAAACTTGGCATTGTTGGAAAAACTGGTTTGTGAAAACCATTGCTGTTTTGATTGTATTTCATAGAATAACTGTCTTCACATATATAGCCCCTCAAAGTTTTAAAATTTATATCTTTTCTTCCATTTATTTGTTAATCTTTTTATTTTGATTCTTGCGAACCTTTTCTAAATTAGAGAAATTAACTATCACGGAGCTGATGTTGTTCAGGGTTTGTGTTCTAATTTTACAATATTTTTGCTGTATTCTAATTTTTTAATTTAGTGCAGTTTTATATTTAAATGGTTAGTGACTGGATCTTTTAAAATCAAAATGAAAATATAATAAAGGAAATACAACTATTTTCTTATATGCACAGCTCAACTTAATTCTTTTAAACTGCCTCACTCTCAGTGTGGCTGTTCTAAAGTGGACTAGCAGAATGATTTTGCTTGTAAACGACTCCATTTTGTTTATGAAATATGTCTTTCAGCATGTCTTTTTAAATCATCTTACATGTTTTGGTATGCAAAGTACTGGGCCCAAATATAAGGTACCTTGGGGAGCTCTACCCTTTGTATCTATTCTTGGAGAATAGATGCACTGAGTTTTGCTTTCTTGAAAGGTTTGCTGGGACTGACTCTTAAAAGCCTTAGAATGTGTTTTCTGGTGGGTTTCTTTGCTTATGTTTCCTAAATAAAGCCCAAAAGGAGATAGAATGTTACATTGTGGAGGTTTGGCTATGCCTCCTTTTCTTTCCCCTTAACTTTCCCAGATACAGTTAACAAAATAAATGTCTTGGAGGAGCAGAGGGACACATGATGGTAATCAGTTGTACATCCACGTATTTTTTAGGTATTTTGTTGGTTTGTTTTTAAAATACAGTAGAAACGACTACTCTTACCTATTTGAAGTTAATGGAGAGTGACATGTTAATTCTTAGGCACAGTGAAATCTTCTGTATTTCTATTTTGCTTTTTTTTCTAATTTGATAGTGTAGGATAATAGACACTACTGTTTGAAATAGTGCTCTGGAAGTCTGTGTCGCCCTTCTAAAATGAGATTTTTTTAAGGGTGAAATTAAATCACATTTATTCCTGATTGTTATTTAAATCTATGTGGATTAAATTTAAAAGAACAATCACTCAGAGGTACTGAGTTTGATTTGAGTTGCTGTGTAAAGAGTACTTTTGAAATAGTTTTTTTTGCTGTTTTTGGCTGGGGCTGGGTTTGAACCCACCACCTCTGGTATATGGGGCTGGCGCCCTACTCCTTGAGCCACAGGCACTAATATTTGATATTAGTGGTTTCACAATTCTATTTCCAGAGTAGGTAAATAAAATTTCATATATATATATATATATATATATGTGTGTAGATATATATATTTATTATTATGTAATTTTCTTTTTAACCAAAAAGATGTTTTCTGTATACAAATTAATTCCCTTCCCCTCCCCCCCCCCCGAGACGGAGTCTCACTTTGTCACCCTGGGTAGAGTACCATGGTGTCATAGCTTACTGCAACCTCAAACTCTTGGACTCAAATGATCCACTTGCCTCAGCCTCTCAAGTAGCTGGGACCACAGGCACCTGTCACAACACAAGGCTAATTTTTCTATTTTTATAGTAGAGACAGGGTCTTGCTCTTGCTCAGGCTGGTCTCGAAGCAAGAGCTCAGGCATTCCACCTGCTTCGGCCTCCCAGAGTGCTAGAATTACAGGTATGAGCCACTGTGCCTGGCCAAGAATTCTTTACTATCTCAGGACTTTACAGTGGCATGTTTCAGCAACATACTGGGCTTGTAGATAAAACATTAAATATTTGACACATAGTTCATTTGATAATGAAGTTTTCCTTAGTAATTAATATGGCAATAAAACTCTACTTTTATGTTGTGGAATTAGTAATTTTAAAATTATTTTTAAATTTGAAAATACTGTCTTCAAACATTAATACAAATTTAAATTTTTTTATTTCAGTGGCATCAATTATGAAGTTATAATCATAGATGATGGAAGCCCAGATGGAACAAGGGACGTTGCTGAGCAGTTGGAGAAGATTTACGGGGCAGACAGAATCGTGAGTTATATGAACATGTTTCTGTCATATAAATTGTGTTTAGATAGGATAAAGATAAGAAGTGAATAATGTCTAAATGTGATCTCTTTATTTAGTCTGTAGAACCTGGAAAGATGACGAGCATCTTATATACTTGGGATTTAAATGCATTTTCTTTGCACTTAAAAGTTTACATTATCTTCGGTATGATGGGGTACCAGTGGTAATTTCACAGCAAAAGAGTGAGCCTTTGGATGAACTCTTACTTATGATTGATCTTGCAGATACATTTTATGCATATGTGTGTGTGCCAAATCTAGGACTAGGTTCTATGTGCTTGTTGTTCCTAACTGTAAGTGTCATCTTTGTGTATCGTTAGTACTTCTATAGAAGATTGGAGATTTTTTTTGTTAACAGATTACCTTATTTCTTTTAACTGCTTCGTAGTACTGTATTATATGCAACTTGTTTAATATTTTAAGTAAACCTTTGAAGATTCTGAAAAATGTAAGGATAGTAGTCCCCCTTGTCCATGGTTTTGCTTTTAGCAGTTTGTTACTTGTGGCCAACTGAAAACAGGTGAGTAAAGTATAAGATATATCAAGACAGAGGCAACATCCGCATAACTTTTATTACAGTACATTGTTATAATTGTTCCATTTAATTATTGTTGTGGTTAATTTCTTGCTATACCTCATTTATAAATTAAACCTTATTGTTGGAATAGGTATTTGTGTATAGGAAAAAACAGTATATATAAGCTTTGGTACCATCTGGGGTTCCAGGCATCCATGAAGGATCTTGGAACATATCTCCTGCAGATAAGAAGGGTAAACTATGACAAAGTTAACCTTTTTAAAGAAGAAGGATTTTCTGGCTGGAGCAGAGGTATACAATATCTCAGATAAGCTTTACAAGATTTGCTTTTTCAGGACAGATACCAGATGAGGCCAGCATTTTGTCAGTAACTACCAACCACAAAATAAAATAAAATATAGCTGTAATCTGACATTGACGTGTAATTATAAATGATTGAATGTTTATTTCTCCTTCCTGTAAGCTCTTATCAGACAGTATTGTATTTTAATCATTTTTGTTCAAGATGTATTGGTGCTATAGATGTAAATTATGACCTTAAAAATTTCCAATATTGGGAGGCAGATGGAGTTAAAGTATAAAGAGTTTTTTGTTTAAGCAATTAAAGTTAAGGTGTTAGCTTAAAATAGCCTGTTATCATTATGAGATGCTTTTTCTAAGTCTCATGGTAATCACAAAGGAAAAACCTAGTAGATAATAAGTAGGTGAAAATTAAGGGCTAAAAACATACTACTAGAGAAAATCACTTAGAAAGAAAGGCAGAGAGAAAGAAAGGAGCAAAGGATCTGTAGGACTACTGGCACTTAACAAAATGTCAGTAGTAAATTCTTAGCTTTCAGTAATTACCTTGAATAAAAATTGATTAAATTCTCCAATTGAAAAACCTGAAGTGGATTAAAAAATAAGACCCAGCTATCTGCTGCCTTCAAGAGACTTGCTTTACTTGGAAGGACACATGTAGACTAAGAGTGAAAGGATAGACAGAAATACTCGGAAAGGAAACCTATAGCAGCTTGCATGTAGTTAAGTGTTTTTTTAGAAAAATAAACATACAGAGCCATCCTAATTGAATTAAGCTAAAAATGCTTTGTTGACATATTGGCAGTCTGAGACAACCTAATTGTACATTGGCAGATGCAAAAGGACACAAGGTATACTCAGCAGGGAGTCTACCCTAAGACAAATACCTCAGAAACTTAGAACAGTCTCAGAACCTTGACATTTGACCTTTTAGTTGTCCAGCCAAAAGGAAAAGGCTAAACAATAAAGTCAGGGTCCTAATATGAAGCAAAAAGTTTATAAAGACTACGTAATTAACAAAAAGTAAGAAAAGGTGGCAGCGCCCCTGGCTTAGTGAGTAGGGTGCCAGCCACATTCACCAAGGCTGGCAGGTTTGAATCTGACTTGGGGCAGCTAAAGCAACAATGACAACTGCAACAGAAAAATAGCTGGGCGTTGTGGCGGATGCCTGTAGTCCCAGCTAGTTGGGAGGCTGAGGCAGAGAATCACTTAAGCCCAAGAGTTAGAGGTTGCTGTGAGCTGTGATACCATAGCACTCTACCCAGGGTGACAGCTTGAGACACTGTCTCAAAAAAAAAAGGGTAAGAAAAGGGGAAGAATTTAACCTTTTTGTTAGAATATAAAATATTAGTGGACCAGTATAGGATGAGAATAAGGACATCCAAGGGTAAAGTCAGGATAAATTGATGGAGGAAGAATGGTTTCAGCATTTAAAAATCACAAAAGGGAATTGAGAAAACAAACATCAGATATCCCAAGTAAAAACTGAGGATTTAATTCATTATTTTATTTAACTCATAAAATGAGTTAAATCATCAGTTTTTCTAAGAAGGATTAGTAGGTATTATTTTAAATGTTAGATCAAGTAATAGGTGTAAAGACATCTTACTTAAAACATGACATATGGCACCAAAAGAAAAAATGCTTATAATTTTGCCTGTAGGTTAGGGGTTATAGAATGATGCTTTTTCTCAGAAGCTATGCTAAACTATTTGGTTTTCTATCAGATACTTTTAAAGTAATCAGATTCTTATTTAACTGTGTGAAATGTAGTTTCTTATTCCTACAGCTACTAAGACCACGAGAGAAAAAGTTGGGGCTAGGTGAGTAGAACTTCTTACCCTACGTAACTGCTTCTTGCCTTGGTAAGTTATCCAGTATGCATTTTCCCAGTTTGGAACAGGGCCAAAATACAGTCACCTCCTCTGATGGTTTATAATGATCTTAATGACATTTAAATTGTTTAAATTGAGCTGCCTATATCAGTCAGGGCTCACTCAGGAAGACAAAATAAGTTTTTTGTAGCATAGGGAATTTAATACAGAGAATCTGGTTACAACAGGAATTACTGAGAACCCCAAAAGAACAGTTAGATTACTAAGTTATTAGCAACAGCTGGAGGTCACTATCACTTCTAGGGATGGAGCAATGGGGGGAGGAGATGGTGTTTTTAGAGCCCAAGAACTTGGGCCTGCCTAGAGTGGTGGGGTGGGGGCTGCTTGTGGCAGGACCTAAGCCATGGAAGATACCCAGTCAGTGCTGAGAAAGAAACGGAGGGGGAGACACCTAACTTTTCCCTTTTATCCTCTTTATAGTCTTCCACCTCTGCCTCCCAAAGCTACCTGGAAGCCAGTTGACAAGAGAACCTGGGAAATGTAGTTCCCTATGGTATAGCACAGAGTAGGGAAGGGCCAGATAATAGATCTGAGGGCAGACATTTCGACCAGCACAGCACCTTAGCTTTGAACCTTTGAACATTCTTCAAGTTACAAATTTAAGGTTATTATTTATCTCTAAGAAAAGCAAGATGTTTTTAGACATCTTACATTATAGAATGTCTGAGAAGAGCTCAGTAATTCAGAAATGAAACTGCCTTTATTTCTCAGTTGGTCATGGTTGCTCATGTTGAGAATTGGTATACTTTTCTTGAACTCTTGAGCTTAAGCAGTCCACCTGCCTAGGCCTCCCAAAGTGCTAGGATTACAGATGAGAGCCACTGCGCCTGGCCAGAGAATTAGTATACTTTTAATAGAAAATTTGGAAAGCACAGAGAAAGCACAATTTTTTTGTGTGTTTGTTTGTTTGTGATAGGGTCCTGCTCTGTCACTCAGGCTGGAGTAAAGGGTGAGATCATAGCTCACTGCAGCCTCAAACTCCTGGACTCAAGCAGTTCTCCTGCCTTAACCCCTGATTAGCTAGGACTGCAGGCATCTACCAATATATACCTGGCTAATTTTGTCTCGTTATGTTGTCTGGACTGATCTTGGACTCCTGACCCATGCAGTCATCCTGCCTCGGCCTCCAATAGTGCTGGGGTGATGATCAGCATGAGTCCAATCAGGAAATTCTTAAAAATTCAAGTTTGCTATCCTGAAGACCATCTGTTTACTGGTATCATCAAATGTTTTGAATATCTGAATCTAGAAGGTTCTTTGGGATTGAAATAATATGGAAACTTCATGAAGGCAGCCAAGAATCACCAACCAATTAGAGATATCCCCCAAAACTATACACAGTCCCTTCTCCACCAAAAGAAGTTAAGAGAGGGTGGCTCCTATGGCTCAAGGAGTAGGGTGCCAGCCCCATATGCTGGAAGTGGTGGGTTCAAGCCCAGCCCCAGCCAAAAACTGCAAAAAAAAAAAAAGAAGAAGAAGAAGTTAAGAGAGCTCAACCTTGCCAATAAGATACTTGTGATAGGTTTAGGCTTGAAATGTGGGAATGCCCAAATCCTGCTTTTGACCAGTTATTCTAACTTAACCAATTTCTGAGGGACTTTCAGCCGTGAAAGTGGCTGAGTAATTGCCAGCTGTGCCTTTGGTTCCAAATACCAGAGCAGGGGTCTACTGTACCAGGCTTACAGTGTAGAAGACACTCAGTGGACAACTTTTACAGAAATGGACTTAGAATGTTGGGAAGAGCAGAAGCAGAGACTTGCTAAGTAAGTAGTGCCTGGGACTAGGGTGGAGATGAAAGAAAGGAATTGATAGCTGTTTTGAATATAGCATTTATAAGACTTAATTATAGTTTAGAAATCATCGGTAAAGGCTGAAAAGCAGGGATCATCCCTAGACTTGTAGGTGGAATAAGTGGATAGTTGGCGCTGTCCACTAAGGAAGCCTATTAGAAGGCTAAGAAGATAGGAGATGATTTTGAAATGTTATGTTTGAGATTTCCAAAATATCCAAGTAGAGACATCAAATAGGAAGCTAATAAGTAGATCTGGAGCTCTGAGAAGAGATCTAGACTCTTCAGTATCTTAGGTCGACACTAAGGAAGTGCTAGCATAAGAAAGTTGGCTTTAAACCATGAGAATACAGAAGTTTTATGTACTTTTAAGACTTTTAGGCTCAGCGCCTGTGGCTCAAGCGGCTAAGGCGCCAGCCACATATACCTGAGCTGGCGAGTTCTAATCCAGCCCGGGCCCGCCAAACAACAATGATGGCTGCAACCAAAAAATAGCCGGGCCTTGTGGCTGGTGCCTGTGGTCCCAGCTACTTGGGAGGTGGAGGCAGGAGACTCGCTTGAGCCCAGGAGTTGGAGGTTGCTGTGAGCTGTGATGACATGGCACTCTACCCAGGGCGACAGCTTGAGGCTCTGTCTCAAAAAAAAAAAAAAAGACTTTTATACCATTTCTTTGCTAAATTGAAATGTGCTTATGATCTTTTCTATTAAATTGATAGGACGAGGGGGTGGCCAGCTACCTTTTTGATATATATACGTATCGTGATATATATATATGATATATGGGAACTATATACTTAAAAAGTTTCCAATTAGTATCACTTTTAGAGAACTAATGTTTACTTTTTAGGTGCTAAACAATTTCTTTCCTATTTAAAGCATTTCTGGTTATTTTCTTTAATGGATATGAATGCTCTTATTTTTAGGGACTGCATATATTCATGGAATGAAACATGCCACGGGAAACTACATAATTATTATGGATGCTGATCTCTCACACCATGTAAGTGGTATATTGCTTTATTAGCTATTTATGATAGTCCTGGCCCTTTTACTGACTTGACTATTTATTCTTTCTAAATTTCAGCCAAAATTTATTCCTGAATTCATTAGGTAGGTACTAAACCATTTCTTATATGTTGGTTTTGGACTTATTTTTATATTTCATTCTTCATTAGTTAAAAATGCACATGCAAATTGTACAGGAGTGGTGATGTTCCTAGCTACCTGTGAGGCTAAGACAGGGATGCTTGAACCCAGGAGATGCTACATTTTAGCCTGGACAACGGAGCAAGGCCTCATCTCTCTCTTTTTTTTTTTTTTTTAAATGTAATTTCCAAGTTTTCTATGAACAGTATAACCAACATATAGATTTGGGACTGGGAATGTAGATATGTGACTAAATGATGTCTCTTAGGAGCTCTGAGGGATGCACCAACAGATAATTCCTTCGTTATCTAAAGTCCTTCAGATCACAGAAAAAGATGGAAGGCAGCTTTCCTGTAAAATAGAATTAAGTCTTGAATCAGTAGAGTAAAACACCATGAACAAATAGGGTTTATTCCAGGAATGCCAGAAGTGGCTCATTACTAGTACTTTCTCAATATAATTCATTTATCATGCTCACAAAGAAAGCAGTGTGTGACTCAGTGCCTGTAGCTCAGCAGCTAGGGTGCCAGCCACATACATGTGGACTGGCGGTCCGAACCTGGCCGGGGCCTGCCAAACAACAGTGACAACTACAACCAAAAAATAGCCGTTTGTGGTGGGTGCCTGTAGTCCCAGCTACTTGGGAGGCTGAGGTAAGAGGATCGCTTAAGCCCAAGAGTTTGAGGTTACTGTGAGCTGTGATGTCACAGCCCTTTACCAAGGGCGACATAGTAAGACTGTCTTAAAAAAAAAAAAGAAAGCAAGCAGTGTGACTTGGTCTATAAGTGCCCTACCCTTTTCTAGTAAAACTGTAAAGTTGAAATAGAAGGAAAACACTTAAGCATAATAAAGGTGACCCATTTCTAATACAAACACTATCTCAAATAGTGAATTGAAAAAATTCTATTTTGGAAGAAATAGAATTCTTATTCAAATTAAAAATCAAGTTATATGAAATTTCAAAATTAGATTATATGAAAATACACGTCGCAATTTCTTGTGCAATAGGTGAGAAAACTTCATTATAGAAGAAAGAATAGAGGCAAACAAAAATAAAGGACTAAGGAGAAGGGTGTGAGGTTAAATAGCATTTTTAGCAAACCAAAGAGTTAAGTAGAAAGCCTGTAGCTATACGTGCTTTATTTATCCAACATTAGCATTAGGGAACTGAAGGATAAAAAGAAAGCCAGGTCAGAATTATATACCGTTTGGGGAAAATTTCAGTAAGTTAAGAACCAATTCTTTGGGGGAGGTGTTGGTCACAGTATTCAAGAGCTTTCAATGGCCAAAAAATGTTACTGCTACATCTAATCTAGGAGGTGGGTTCAACTTGAATACAGAAAGGACTAGCACCTAGTGATGATTATTCCTCCAAAGTCATCATTAAAAATCAAGTAATTGCCTATTAAGTATTTCAGTATTTGAACTAAATGATTCCAGAACTTTTGGACAGCCAGACAAGATAAAACAAAAGCAAAGGGGAGTGTGTCAACACAAAGAAGATAAAAGCTTAATAAGTGAAAGAGTTTAATGAAGCCTCAGTGGTTTAGAGGAAATGAAATGGAAACTTTTAATCCTAATTGCTTTTCTTCTGACATGCTTTAAGGAATCTTTTTTTTTTTTTTTTGAAGTTTTTGGCCAAGGCCAGGTTTGAACCTGCCATCTCCAGCATATGGGGCCAGCACCCTACTCCTTTGAGCCACAGGCACCACCCACTTTAAGGAATCTTTTAAAACTGATAAGAAACAATTAATAATGTCTTGGAGCCTATAGCTCAAGCGGGTAAGGCACCAGCCACGTATACCAGAGGTGGTGGGTGCAAATCCAGCCTGGGCCCAACAAAAAACAATGACAACTACAGCCAAAAAATAGCTGGGTATTGTGGCGGGCGCCTGTAATCCCAGCTACTTGGGAGGCTGAGGCAAGAGAATTGCTTCAACCCAAGAGTTGGAGGTTGCTGTGAGCTGTGATGCTATGGCACTCTACCCAGGGTGACAGCTTGAGACTCTGTCTCTGAAAAAAAAAAGAAGAAAGAAACAATTAATAAAAAAGAAAACCTGCTGAAATCTTTCAGAATTTATAGGATTCTTACTCTGCTACATGAAAGCATTATTTGGTAGAAGGTATATTTGTGGATGTAATTTCCTATAGATTTATTAAGGTATATATTCCTGGCTATCATTAAACATGGAGATTTTAAGTACTGCAATAGGATTAGAATAGAGTTGAATACAGGTAAAGGGAACACAATTATATTTATTTGCAGGTGATATAATCTTAGAAAACTTGAGATCACAGAACTTCTGCAAATAAGAATTTAGAAGCTATTCTAAACCTAAAAGCTAAATATACAAAAACAGAATCAGACCATACCACCACTCCCTCTCCTTGTAGATAACTTCAGGGAGTTCCCACTGATACCCGGGAGAAGACTCCTTGCCTCTCAAACCCCTGTGTGATGTAGCCCCTGCCTCCCTTTCTGACTCCTCTTGTACCCTTCCCCTTTGCTGTCTATGCCTCAGCTACGCGCCTTTCATTTCTGAATTCACCCAAAGCCCTGTGTTCCTTTGCCTGAAATGCTCTTTCCTGCTCTTGATGGCTGACTACTGCTCATTCTTCGATCCCTGCCTGAAGTCACTCTAGACCTGTTCTGCTTAGATCTCCAATACACAAAAGTCTCTAATAAGGAAATGGAAACACTAGAGTAGAAAATGGATGAAAAGATACAAATGGACCCTATATAGAAGAAATCCAAATGGCTAATAACTAAAAAAAGATGTTCACCTTGGAAGTAACCAAGAAAATGCAAATTGGGGAGGCACCTGTGGCTCAAAGGAGTAGGGCACTGGCCCCATCTACCAGAGGTGGCAGATTCAAACCCAACCCAGGCCCAAAACTGGAAAAAAAAAAAAAAAAAAGGCAAATTAAAATAGCTGTGTGTTACTATTTTATTACCCATTAATTTGTCAAAATTGAAAACTTTTAGAGCAGTAACATCCAGTACCAATAACATGGTAAAAACAAAAGGGACAAATACTGCTGAAGGAAGTAGGAGATGCTATGATCTTTTGGGGAAAGTACCTTGTTAGAATTAAAAATACGCATAAACTTTGTTGGGTGATATATTCCATTTGAGGTAGTCTATGCACCAGAATATAAATTTTTAAGAATGTTATTGCAGCACTATTTATTGCTGGGTTGTTGTGGGGGCAGTAGAGACAACCCACCATGGAAATGACCATAGAGTTGTAAATATCCTGTGGAATATTTTTGCATCTCTTAAAGAATGGACAAGATCTCTTTTGGATGTAGGGATGTACATGATTTTATGGTATATATTATAAAAAGACAAAAAACAAGTCACAAAGTGTACTTATTTGGATTCCAGTTTCGTGAATGCAACCCAAAACCCTTGGTGTTTAAATCACCTTTTTTTTTTTTTTTTGCGCAGTTTTTGGCCAGGGCTGGGTTTGAACCCACCACCTCCAGCATATGGGGCCAGTGCCCTACTTTTGAGCCACAGGTGCCGCCCTGAGTCACCTTTCTTTAAGCAAAGAAAATGATCTAGAGGAGGACCAGGCTGTTTTAGTATTATTATTATTATTTATTTATTTATTTATTTTTTGGTAGAGACAGAGTCTTACTTTATGGCCCTCTGTAGTGTGCTATGGCATCACACAGCTCACAGCAACCTCCAACTCCTGGGCTTAGGCAATTCTCTTGCCTCAGCTTCCCGAGTAGCTGGGACTACAGGCACGGACCACAACACCCAGCTGGTTTTTTTTGCTGCAGTTTGGCCGGGCCGGGTTTGAACCTGCCACCCTCGGTATATGGGGCCGACACCCTACCCACTGAGCCACGGGTGCTGCCCTGTTTTAATATTATTTACTTCAAGACAGGCAAGAACAGAATGGAGGAGAAATTGGGAAAACTTAAAATGTTAATAGGTTTTAGGGTGGTTTCATTTGGTACATTTAACAAATACTACTATTTTGTGGTTTTAAAATAAAGGAAAAACAGGCTAGGCGCAGTGGCTCATTCCTGTAATCCTAGCACTTTCAGAAGCTGAGGAGGGTTGCTCAAGGCCAGAAATTTGAGACCAACCTGGGCAATAAGGAGACCCTGTCCCTACAAAAAAGAAATGAGCCAGGCGTGGTGGCACATGCCTGTAGTCCTAGCTAGGAGGATCATTTGAACCCAGGAGTTTAAGGCTGAGCCTTCAGTGAGCTATAAGGCAACCTGGGCAGCAGAGTGAGACTGTCTTTAACAAAAAGAAAAATAGGCTCAGTGCCTGTGGCTCAAATGGCTGCCAGCCACATACACCTAAGGTGGTGGGTTTGAATCCAGCCTGGGCCGCCAAACATCAATGACGACTGCAACCAAAAAATAGCCGGGCATTGTGGCAGGCGCTTGTGGTCCCAGCTACTTGGGAGGTGGACGCAGGAGACTCACTTGAGCCCCGGAGTTGGAGGTTGCTGTGAGCTGTGATGCCACAGCACTCTACCCAGGGGGACAGCTTGAGACTCCGTCTCAAAAAAAATAATAATTAGATTTGAAAACCTCCACTTTGAAAGATCTTTTAGTAGGCAGTTCATCTATTCTCTTGACATTGTTTTTTTCTTTGCTTCTCTTAAAAGTTAACATTTGTGTAGCTCATGAAAAAAACTTGAAAGCTCAATGGTTTTTTCTAATTGACAGCTGATGTATTTTTTCTCAGGAAGCAAAAGGAGGGTAACTTTGATATTGTCTCTGGAACTCGCTACAAAGGAAGTGGAGGTGTATATGGCTGGGATTTGAAAAGAAAAATAATCAGGTATATGTGTCTCCTGTAATTTCTGTTAGTATAACTGTTGAAAATGCATTTATAACAAGTATTTGGATTGAATTACTGTGATCCTTGGGATTTGTGGGATCAGGGTTTTTTTTGTTTGTTTTTTTAATGATTAGTAGGTCTTAATGTTTTTCATTAAGGAAAAGTCAGCATAAACCTTTGAGCCTTTGGTAGAAATGATCTAGTTCTACTTGACTTTCAGTTTTTATTTACATGAACTACTCTATGTTTTTGGACTAAATAAGTAGGGTGTTCCCCCCCTCCCCCCATGTTTAGAGCTTTATCATTTTAAGTAAGATACTTTGTGATTTCAACTTTCACTAAGCAACATAACATAGTGGGGCTTTGGACAGATGTGGGTGAGAATCCTGTTTTTGTCATTTAATTGTGTTGCCTTACATATTTTACCTGTTCTTTTTTTTTTGGCCAGGGCTGGGTTTGAACCTGCCACCTCCAGCATATGGAGCCAGTGCCCTACCCTTTTGAGCCACAGGCACCGCCCCCATATTTTACCTTTTCTAACTTTCACTTTCCTTATCCTAAAATTGAAAGAAAAAAATTTTTTTTTAATTACTGCATAACCATCATAAAGCTTAGTAGCTTAAAATAAGTATTATTTCTCAAAATTCTGTGGATTGGCTGGTGATGCTTCTGCTGGCTTCACCAGGAGTTATTGGCTCATGATTCCTCTGCTGGCTTTACCTGGAGGTATTCATGCAGCTTCCTTCACCTTGCAGGTCAGCTGTGCCAGCAGATATGAAATGGCCACTTTCTTTCATCTAGCAGTTGGTACTGGTTGTTGGCTGGGGCATCTGGGTTTTTTTGTTTGTTTTTGAGACAGAATCTCACTGTGTCACCAGTGGTAAAGTACCGTGGCATTATAGCTTATAGCAACCTCAAACACTTGCCTCAGCCTCCCAAGTAGCTGGGACTACAGGCACCTGCCAAAATGCCTGGCTATTTTATTATTATTGTTGTTGTTGTTGTTTGTAGTTGTCATTGTTGTTTAGCAGGCCCAAGCTGGGTTCCACCGCCACCCTAACCACAGAGCTACAGGTGCTGGACCCATCTCAGTATTTTTGTGCATGGCCTCTTACCAGCTTCTTTACATGGCAACCTAAGGGCAGAGTCCAAGAATACAAAGACAGATACTGCAAGGCCGCATAAATCCAGGGCTCTGGGGATCACACCATATCAACTTTTTAGTCAAAGTAGCCCATAATTAAGGGATGGGAAAAGAATCGATATCTTGACAGAAAGACCCACAAGGAATTTTTGATCATATTTAATCTACCTCACTCACTTTTCAAGGTTGTTAGAAGGAGGAGGATATATATTCCTATCTGTAAAGGGTATATAATAGAAATTTTTAATTATAAAAAATATTAATATTTTTATTACCCACTTCATTCCTGTTGAAGATTCCATTAGGTTCTCTGACTTAATTATAGAATCTCAAGTCATTTAAAACATTTAAGAGCCTTACTCTTCTTACATGAAATGAAGGGGTTGATTAGTTTACAGTACCACTGAATATTGGAGTCATGTAGGGAGAAAATTATATACAGCTTCCCTGATAAGTCTCCCTTCCCTCTATGTTCATGGCAGATCATTTTTATGCAGGCCTATTACTTAGGTGAAAATTCAATCTCTTAGGGGAAAGTCCTTGTCAAATCCCTAATCTCTTGCTGACTGTCAGGCTTTCATAATTCTAAATAATGACTGTTGGTAAATACCAGTTTATTATCTGCTTTTGTTCTTACCTGAAGTTTGGAAAGATGCTTATATGTCCTTCCTATGTTCACTTTCAAAGAATAAGAGTCTCTAAATGATCAGATCTCCTTTAACTAAACATTTCTTTTTGTTCCTAGAGAATTAACATTTTTGTGCAACTAGTTTAGCACTTCTCGCACTCTTCTATATGTTTCTTTTGTTTATAAATTTTGTTTTATAAGGAATATCTGACTGTTTTATTTGGCAGCCGTGGGGCCAATTTTATAACACAGATTTTGCTGAGACCAGGAGCATCTGATTTAACAGGAAGTTTCAGGTACAGTGAAAAATTTTATTTATAACTTCTCTCCTAAATTTTTTGCTTTATATAGCCAGGCGTTATGGCAGGCACCTGTAGTCCCAGCTACTTGGGAGGCTGAGGCAACAGAATCACCTAAGCCCAAGACCTGGGAGGTTACTTTGAGCTGTGATGCCATTGCACTCTACTGAGGGTGACAAAGTGAGACTCTGTCTCTTAAAAAGAATTTTTTTTTTTTTTTGCTTTGTAATGGCTATTTTAAAGCAATGCTTTTCATTTTCACCCTGCTTTTATTCTGGAATGCTAAAAAGGCGAACTGAAATTCCTTATTAAAGCCTAAACATCATCTTAAGGTGAAATAGTGTGCTTTCCCTTTTAGTGAATTGAAAGCAGGGTTTGGGTTAGTGTACTTGTTGACAGTATTAAGACTCAGCTGCTCATTTGGAACATTGCTATTTCCAAGTACTCCAAAGGACAACACATATATTAGTAATTTTCTGCATTTTATATGAATACTTAATAGGGTTGTCTACAGAAAAGTTTATCATCTTTAATATTTGTGTAGAGCTTTTTCAGTCATCTTGTTTTCCAGATATTTAAAAAAATACATTCAATTTGACTAAGGCTTTGATATTTTAGTTGTTTAATGTTTGTTTTGGTGTGTATATGGGGGATTGGGGTGTTAAAGTTTAGATTTGCTACAGTAGATATGAAGTGCTTTGTATAATAATGCCAAATGACTAAAGATTGCCAGATTTTTTCTTTTAAATCTAAAACTATAAAATATTTGTGTATCTATTTTAAGGCTCCAACCCCATGTGTTACTTTTTTTTTTTTTTTTTTTTTGATACAGAGTCTCACTTTGTTGCCCTTGGTAGAATACCTGTGGCATCAGAGCTCACAGCAACCTCCAACTTTTGGGCTCAAGTGATCCTCTTGCCTCAGCCTCCCGAGTAGGTAGGACTCCAGGCGCCCACCACAATATCCAGCTATTTTTAGAAACAGGGTCTGGCTCTTGCTTAGGCTGGTCTCAAACCTGTGAGCTCAGGGCAATCCACCTGCCTCAGCCTCCCAGACTGCTAGGATTACAGGCGTGAGCCACCACACCCAGGGCCTACATTACTTTTTTTCCATTAAATAATGTTCCTTCACTTAATGAAAAATATCTAGATCCTTAAAAATGTCAGAATTTTCACACATTTACACAAACACACACACACATATATTTATATATGTACATGTACACACACAAATTAGGAGCTGGCTGTTGAAGGTCAAATAAAAAGGTAAGCTCTGTAGAGTAAAAAGTAAATTGGTTAGAAAGCAGAACTTGGTGTATAAAAGAAAGGGGTCCCTATAAATAAATACATCCCTTCAGTTCCAAAAGAATCATCAGGGATCTGATTAAGATTTCTGATTGCCATGTAGCAACAATGCAAAGAATAGTGGCACTCAGCAGAATCTCTGTACAGCTGGAAAGAAATCCATTGTGGATTTCACAGGCCACAGTTTGATGGCTTTGAATGAAGATCCAGGGTAGCTCCATGGGATGTAGCTAGGTAGAGGCTACGAAGCAAAACATGGGGAGAGTAATGGGATGAAGGTGCCTTGCTGCCATTAGAACTATGTGGGGAAAGGGAAGGAGATGTAGATGAAGGATGGCCTGGAAGTTGTGGATTTTGGATAATGAGAGCAGTGATTGGGTATGTTGTTCTGTACACAGGACAGAGCATCCACCAGACAAAGTGAGCCCATTAATTTCACACTTGTTTTAAATAGTTAAAGCTCATTGTTTTCTCATAAGAGTAGTGATTTCCTAAACTCATGCATTAAAGTTCAGCTTTTTATTAGACAAAACTCATTATAATTAGATCCCTAAGTTTAGGAAATAGGCGCCTTTCACAAAATGAAAAGGAATTTGAGGGGGGGAAATGTGGTTATGGAAGAAACCTTTAGGCAGTGTAGGTCCAGGTGGCCTTAAGTTTGAAGAGAACAAAGTTATACCAAACTGCCTCTCCTAACTTTCTCCCAAATAAAGGGCAAAAATTACTACCCTACTTACTGAGACTGATTTTTTTTTATATTTTTGTAAACTCTCTGTGACTCTTGAAATGGGGAGCACTTTGCTCTTCAGAGTTACCAAAGAAAGAGATTTACTTCACCCATAAGACTTCCAGCTCCTTTGTCTTTGTAAATCTGGTGAGTTCTGTTCAGCCTGGGGATCCATTTAAGATCAGGCTGCATGTTCACCACTACAAATGTCTTAACTGTGACTTTAGTTGATGATAGCTGAATCCTACCCAGATGGGCTCTATGCTGTGATGCCTAGTTGCTGCCTTATCCTAGCGTATCCAAGCTCATCCTGCTGGGAATTAGAAACTTATTACAGTCACTTACAGGGAAATGCCTGTTAATTACGGGGTTATCATCTAATGCATAGTATTGCTTCATTATTGAACAACATCAACTCATTTCCAATATTTGGAATAGTTTCAACTTTGAAAGGAAAGTTTAAGGAAATTTAAAAACTAAAACAGGTAGTTCTGCATCATAATTTTGCCACATTTTCATAATTTCTGATAGTATGATGGGAAAATCATTCTCTAACAGATAGTGAGAATTCATTTTAAAAATTGTCCTAAATTATTTTAGCAGTTATTTCATGGCTTTTCTTATTCAGGACAGATGTATCGTATTCACAAGCTATGAGAACTTTTCTGTATACGTGTACCAGTTGGTCGTGAAAGTTTTGGGCTTTATAAATACAAGGGTTTTTTTTGTTTTTGAGACAGAGTCTCACTATGTCGCCCTGGGTAGAGTGCCATAGTGTCACAGCTCACAGCAACCTCCAACTCTTGGGCTTAAGTGATCCTCTTTCTTCAGCCTCCCAAGTTGCTGGGACTACAGGCACCCCCCACAACGCCCAGCTATTTTTTGTTGTAGTTATCATTGTTGTTTGGCAGGCCCAGTCTGGGTTTGAACCTGCAAGCTCCTGGTATATGTGGCCGGCACCCTAGCCGCTGAGCTACAGGCGCTGAGCCAGGAATGAAGTTTTTGAAAGGTCAAGATACAGGTAGGCAAGTGTAATTATCCAGGTAGTCATATATATACTGATTTCTTACAGATTATACCGCAAAGAAGTTCTACAGAAATTAATAGAAAAATGTGTTTCTAAAGGCTACGTCTTCCAGATGGAGATGATTGTTCGGGCAAGACAGTTGAATTATACTATTGGTGAGGTATGTAAGTGATGCAGAAGAGAATGTTGTATTCCTCCTAAAGCAACAGTAAAGTTAAAACTTTTCTAATAAGATATTTAGTAACTGTAGAGGTCATCTAGTTGTTTAGTTAGAATGTCCATGCCCTAAAAGGTAAAAATTCAAATCCCTTTCAAATTAATGTATTTGAGCTACCAAGATTTTAAACAGTAACAGACGGCAACATTCTCTCCTAAATATTTAAGTTATTGGTGGTTCCTTGTCCATTCCAGCCCTTTTTTCGAACAAGTCAGCATTATGGGCTGGGTCTCTGCTGCTTTTCCTCTTGTCGTAACCAGCATTACACCACACTTCGTATTTTACAGTGAATGAAAAATCCCATGTGCCTATTTCCTCTCAATAAATGAAAATGATCAGGAATTATGGAGCAAGGGGATGGAAGATCTGTATCATTTAGGGCTGGCTCTAGAGCTCTTAGAGAAGACTCATTTAACACTGAAACTCTTATCCGCGCAAGAAAATAGCTACCCTAGGATGCCACATCTGTTGTAGAAGTTATAAGATTTTTAACTGAATGCTAAAACACAGTGATAGCTCGATTTAACAGACAACTGAAAAACTAAGTGAAAGGCATTTTAATTTTGCATTTTCCTTGCAATACCACCTGAAACTTGAATAAACCAATATAATACTCAGGATTAGTGCTTTTAAATAGTTGTAGCTTTGGTTTAAATGACCTATTTTTAGATAATAAAGTGCTTGCTTAATTGTAAAGACTTGAAGGTACACATAGTTGCTTCAGGACTCCCCTACTTTTGATCATACTTGAAGGACTTCTGTTGTGGGACTAAGCCAGTCTTGGTTGAATTGGTAATGGTTGCATACCTGCTATGATGCCTCCTTCTTAATTTTTTTGAAGACTGACTTTTAACATATATTTTTTTAACTAGGTTCCAATATCATTTGTGGATCGAGTTTATGGTGAATCCAAGCTGGGAGGAAATGAAATAGTCTCTTTCTTGAAAGGCTTATTGACTCTGTTTGCTACTACATAAAAGAAAGTTATTGATTTATATTCATATTCATTTCAATTTAAACGCAAAAGAAGCCTGGTTACTGATTATCATAAAATGTACTGGTAAAGTGTAAACTATAAGGTAAGGTAAATTCCGTGCAAATCTTTTTTTCTGGAGAAACTCTTTCAAATTAAATAATTTCAAAGTTACTGTTTTAATGAGGAATGTTCTCAGTTTTCATTTACATTTTGCTGTATTAAGACCTGTAAATAAATGTACGTGGGGTTTTTGCATAAAATATTGCTGTTTTCATTAGAATATTAGAATGCAGAATTTTTTACATGGAGAATAACGTGAAATACTCTTTATAAAAACTGAACTCATAGTTCTTTATATCTAATGTCAGAAGAGGAATGTCAATTATATTCATGAAATATATTTGGCTGTTTCTGTATAAATTGAAAAAAATACACACCTCTGCCTTTTTCCTTAAAAGTGCAACTCAGGTTTTCTTAAAGAAAAAAAAAAGAGCAGACTTTGAGAGTTGTTCTTTTCAGCTATTGTATCAATGAAGCAAATCTATTTAAAGTATATATTGGGAATTGGAAAACAATTTGGCTGCAATTGATTGCCTAGCTATTTTTTTCTCTATTGAACTATAACTTTCCACTTTTGAACAATCACCTCTGTTGGCAAGGAAAAATAGAGATGATGTTGTGGCACAGATTTTGCTGCTATATAGATTTTAAAACATCTGGTTACATAAATTTTCCTCAAAATAATTTGTTTTTATAGTATTTCAAGACCCTGAGCAAAGCTCACATCTCTACTACTAAGACAGAAATCTCTTGGCCATAGCTCTTCTCCATTCAGAAAAGTGTTCTAAGCCAGTTAAGATGCACATTGAGTTATACGGTAAAAGCCAAGGCAAATATTATGTTTACCTACTTTCTCTAAAGTAGGTATTTCAAAAAAGATCAGTTAATTTCTAACCATAGCATAGCTTTTGGATTACGCAGTATCTTTTAAAAATTGGAGTAAGGGCTCGGCATCTGTGGCCCAAGTGGCTAGGGCGCCAGCCATGTACACCGAAGGTGGCGGGTTTGAATCCAGCCCGGGCCCACCAAACAACAATGATGGCTGCAACCAAAAAATAGCTGGACATTGTGGTGGGCACCTGTGGTCCCAGCTACTTGGGAGGCTGAGGCAGG
>NW_003852418.1:12267269-12268475 GCF_000181295.1 Otolemur garnettii | reverse complement strand
AAAAAAAAAAAAAAAGAAATGTAATTTTCTCAACTTGGGAAAGTGTTTATAGAGTTTATACTTTTTAACCTTCACCCAAAGTTAAGTTTTCAGTGTCAGGTATATAGAGCAGAAATTAAACATCTCAGAGAACCCAGTATAAAGGTAGTAGCCTTCTCCTACCTGACTAGATACTGGTAACTTTTGTCTTTTCAATCTTTTTAGTTCTTATTCCCATCATAAATATTATGAAACTGTCACTGTTGGAATTTACAGTGAATAGTATTTGAGCAGGGAAGATTCTTCAACCATTTGAAAGTCATTTAGAAAATGATCTGGACCATTTAGATGCATTTTTTTAGTACATTCAGTGACTTAAACACTGTAAAATTAAACATTTACATCTGAATCCAGCAACTCTTTTTGCTTTTAAATGAGGCCAAGGATGACATCCAGATGTTCTCCCTTTGTATTTTTATTATCACTGTATGAAATCTAAGTACATATATAGAGAAAACTAAGGATAAACTTATTTTTATTTCATATTAACTTTTGCCTGTCTTTTGCAATGTGTAATTGGGTTTTTTACCTTTAGCTCTCTAAATCAAATGTTTTGCTCCCATCCCTTTTCTTTTCTTTTTTTGTTGGTTGCAGCCATGATTGTTGTTGGTGGCCCCAGACTGGATTCGAACCCGCCACCTTAGGTGTATGTGGCTGGTGCCTTAGCCACTTGAGCCACAGGCACCGAGCCCCCATTCTTTTTCTTAGAGCTGTTTTCAACTATTGTTTTTCCTTCAAATACTGACTTGGCTTTAAAGATATATTTTCTCACAATTGCAGAAATTAATGGAATATTGTTTTGAAGGAAAGAATTTGTTAAACTTGCTAACTGAAATCTTAGAACATTGAGCTACATGTTACCACAATTTATACAACTCACAGTTAAATCAGTTTCTTTGGGAATATTTAGTGGATGAAACTTTTTTTTTTAGAGACATTCTCACTTTATTGCCCTCTCTAGAGTGCTGTGACGTCACAGTTCACAGTAACCTCCAACTCCTGGGCTCAGGCGATTCTCTTGCCTCAGCCTCCCAAGTAGCTGGGACTATAGGCGGATGAAACTATTTTAACTTGAAATTTAAAGAAACTGCAGGCTCGGTGCCTGTGGCTCAAGCGGCTAAGGCGCCAGCCACATACACCTAAGGTGGCGGGTTCGAATCCCCAGCC
>NW_003852418.1:12265536-12267080 GCF_000181295.1 Otolemur garnettii | reverse complement strand
AAAAAAAAAAAAAAAGAAACTGCAAATGACAGGTTTATTTACAGATTGCATGTTAAGAAAACAAGCTTGGTTGATCCTTAATAATTGGTATCTATTACTTTTCAATACATCTAGCCAATGATATATTCTCAGGTGCACTCTACTATAACAGTTGGGTTGAAAACGTTGAGTAGGTGATATATTGGTTGGGATGGATCTAAATTCACAATGCAGACTGTCCATGTGCTGTCTTATGCTGTCTAAATTGTGGGAGCACTTAAAGTTACTGTCCCTAGGTCTACAACGTGTGCTTTTAAAGATCTTGTGGAGGCCCATTGGCAATTTGACTCACTTCTCATCCTTAGGCTTCACTAATCAGGTGGCCTCAAAACACTATAGAGATTTGCTTTCTTCAGGCCAAAGAGAAGAATCCATCATTGTGACTTGGAAGAATGTCAAGTCATAGGGCAACAGCGGATCTTCTACAGGAATCAGCCCTTGTCCACGGAATATCCACCCCACCCATAAGGGCTCAAACATCCTTGACGTTGTACCTCCTATCAAGTCAGTGTTTGAAGCACGAGGCCCTCACACCTCATTTAGGGCAGGAGGCATCAGGGACCGACCCGCCAGGTGTCCCTGCCCTTCTGCTGCTGCTCAGCCCTTGAGAGCCCAGGCCTCCAAGCACGTGGAGCCGCCCGGGACTGCCCTGCACTCCCCTCCCGCCAGATGTAGTCCAGGCCCAGCTGGGCCCGCGCAAGGATCCCCAGCACGGCCACCTGACTTGAGTGCTGGGCGTGCTGCGGCCGATGCTTATGCCTCCGCCGCCAGAGCGGCGGCCAGAGGAAGGCGCCCGCCTAGTACACGGGCCCTGGGAGCGCACTGCGGCCATTATCCGCGGCGCCTCCTAGTGGATCAATGGCAACTCTTCGTTCTCGCGAGAGCTTCCCCTCAGTGGGGATTATATAATTTCCCTTAGGCGGGAGTGGGGGGGGGGTGCTAGGAGCACCCTCCCTCAGGAAAAGTTGGGTGTAAGCACAGGTAGGAGTAAGAGTTGTCCCTGGGGGGCAAAAGGGGAGAAGGGGTGCTGTCCCCCACTACCCCCCTACTTAGCTGGACAATGAGTCCTCTTATGCTAATAAGGCACTTACGTCACTTCCGCTCTTTCTCGGCCGCCATTTTGGCTAGGGCAGGTTCGGGGACTCGGTCCGAGGCGCTTGTATTGTCTGCTGAGGGGAGACGCGGGATCAGCCCCCTCCCCCTGCCGCCGCCGCCTCCGCCGGCCCGGTCTCCCCTCCGCCGCCCGCCGGGATCCATGAGCTGAACTCCCGCCCCCCCGGCCGCCGCCATCTTGTGCCCCCTCCCCCTCCCGCAGGCAGCGCTAAGGGGGATTTTGGCGTCTCCTCAGACACAGCTCCCTCTCTCGGTCCCCGCTGCTGAGGAGCGAGAGGAGCGCGGCCGCCGCCGCCCGCCTGCCCGCGCCGGTGAAGCCGCCTCTCCCACACCCTCGGTCTCCTCCCTCCGCCCCTCCTTTGTCTGCACCGCTCGACGACGCTACCGCTGCC
>NW_003852418.1:12252329-12265320 GCF_000181295.1 Otolemur garnettii | reverse complement strand
CCTCGAGGCCGAGTCAAGGTAAGCCCCTGCGCCGCCGCGCGCGGACCCGCGGCCCTGCCCTACCTCCCGACCCCCGGTCCGCGCGGCTGCCCGCCCAGCCTGGCGCCGCGAGCGCGGGGCGCATTGTTGTTCGCATCGCCGCCCTCCAACCACACACATGCTCCTTTGCATACTCCGGTCTTGACGGGCCGCCTGTCCCGGCACAGGTCGCTTCCCGGACTCTGCTCTGGGGGGGTCCAGGCGCCTGATCCTGCAGCCCGACCCTCTTCTCCGCCCCGCTTACCCACTGAGGCCAGCAGCCAGCCTGGCCACCCCGAGCTTTTGCAGCTAATCGCATCTCCCCTACCCCGCCCCCAGCTAGAACCGAGCTTCTCCCATCCCTGGAACTAATCCCATCTTCCCCACCCCCCAGCGAAACCCCACAAGCCCCCCACGCATACCCCCATGCCTGGAATAAGCCTTCTGCCAGGTCTGCCCACCCTCGGCTGGGGGAGGGGGACTGACTTGGGGGGCGGGGAGCGTGCATGGCACGGAGTGAAAGTCTTTGCCTCCCCTGTGCAATCCTCCTTCCCCAACGTGCCAGCTTCCCTCCTATCCTGACCACAATCCACCACCACCCTCTTTTCTCAGTCTCAGCTCTCTGGTCAGCACGACCTTTTAAGAGTATTCTGAGCCCTAACTTTGCAGTAAGATGCTAGAAGATGGAAATCTAGAAAACTGGGGAAAGATTTTTTTTTTTAATGCAATGAATGGGGAGCAGTTCTTTGAACACCCACTTATTCACCTCTTCTTTCCTCTGGGCTGCCTGCCTGCCTTCCCCTCCCCCCCCAACCTGGATGCCTGTCTGCTGGAAAAGGCGCGATTGCTTCTCTTCCTCTTCTGTTCAAGACCAGACTCTAGGTCCAATATCTTTTTTAGCCACACACACCCCCACACTAAATCTTCTTAATGTTCTTGCATTCACGAGTTTCTCTGGACAGTTCTTGACATAACCCCATTTCACAGACAAAGGCATAGGAGGGAAAAAGAAGTAAACTGTTTCCTGTGTTTGCCATTTTAAAGCTGTCCATTCCCACACACCCAGTTCCCATCCCTGATGCTTCTTGTGCCTGTATCTTGAACCTTCAAAATGAAAACAAAAAAATCTCTTGGGTAGCTTGATACAGTTTCTTTATAAATCTGCATTGTTGCTTCTGGGTTATGGCCATGAAGAAAATACCAGCCCCCACCCAAAATGCACCGCAGCCAAGTCGGCTAAAGGCAATGAGTGTAAGTGTCAGTAGGGGGCGCATTCTCTGCACTGGGTAAGGCTGCAGAGGGGGGAAGGGCCCCAGAGCTAGAACAGGATGTGCTTCACAGCGCCTTCTACAGACCATGGGAAAATGGGCCCAGCAAGACACACTCACATTCTAGTTGGTGAGCTGACAGCAACATGGCGAAGGATTAAGTGAGTCAAGAGCTGTGATTTTAAAGAATCGGCCCTGCATTTTAGTTTTCTCTTTTTACTTTTTCCAAACTGTTGACCCTCAGACAATCCACATTTGTTCTTGACAGATCACCTTGGCACGTTCTTTGTCCACAGATTCCCTTTCTGTGGAATTCTGGAATTCTTCCACCTTAAACTTTGAATGTGTCACCATGTCTTTCCTAAGTGGTGGTAAAGGGGAACGTTTAAAACCTGAGTGTTAACAAGTTTGGGGATTGCTGATTAACTTCCTTCTTCATAGCCCAAATCTTTCTAACTCTTTGATAGTTAAAAATTATTCTTGAGGGATGTTAGATTTTTGTGGGGTAGCAATTTTCATGAGCATGTAGATGGGTGACATGATTTGCAAAGGCTTGTTGGTAAACAATCAAACTCATGTTGAGTTCTTCATTGTCACACTCAACAGTGTTGGTTATAAAGTTTTGTTTCCTTCCAACTTTGAACTTATAATTGCCATTATCTCAGTAGCCAACCACCTTTGCAAAACAGTTGACACCAATCTTCTGTAAACACCCACCTTCTTAGGGTGTGTTGATTTCTATAGATTTTACTCCTCTTGTTATTTCCATAGGTGTGAGATGCACAATGCGAAACCTAGGCCCCAGCTTTTGCACCATGATGCACAGGGTTGTACTTTTTGTACTGAACTGATAGGTGGCCTAGTGGTTATGCCCTGTACTACCATTTTGAGGATCTGGACTCCGTTTCCTGCCTTGCTCTTTGGACCACATTGTCAATTCACACCGGTGGGTATATTCATTTTGGAGGGTGGGAACTATAGCAACAGGGAAGCCAGAGAGTTCTTTCTCCTTGGTCACCACCAAAGCCTGTCCTTCCAAAATTTCAGCCTAGCCACATTCCTCAAGGAACCGGTTAGAGCTAGTTTCAGTAATGAGTTCTGAACACTTATGAACATAAGAAATGACTTGTGGCTTGTTCAAGAGAAAAATTTAAGTTGCTAAAATTGGAATGATTTGTATTCTGTACCCTTGTATATAAAGTGTATTGAGTACTCAATTACTGTTACTTTGATAACCCTATTTTAGGAGTTGCTAAGCTTCTAAAAGCCTTAAAGATCTGATGAGAACGTGCTTTTCCATGAACTTATTCTTGTTACCAAAGATTGAGGGGTGGTTAATACTTAAGGGTAATTTTAAGACTTTGTTACAAGTATCTTATATAGATACATCAAGATAAGATTGTGGGGAACTGAATGAGTGTATTTTTTGATACATAGTTAACCAGTTGGTGCTTAAAGGATAATTTTTCATTGTCTAATTGCTACCAAGTAATATTTTGATGAGTGAAAAGGAGGCAGCATGGTACAGATATTTCACTAGAGACTATCCACATTGGTTTTACAATTTTTTAGTAATTACAAGAATTAGGTATTTAAATGGTATTGTTTGTAATTTTAAAATACTATTTAGTATTTGTAAAAAAGATAATTTTGACCTATATTTGGTGTTTGATTTAGGTACATAAATTCTAAAGATGGGTTAATTTGAAGACAACTTATTTGAGGCTATGTTTAAGATATAGTTCGTGAGGGCGTTTTTTTCCTTAGCAAACTACAAATCAGACACAGTGTTGAATGATGCCCTTAGTGGTAAATAACCATTTTCCCTTCAAAGGAAGTCTTGCTGTGAGCTCTTCACATGTAAAGCATGTATTCTGTAGAGTTTCAAAGTTTTCATGGTTTGGATACTTGAGGGAATAAAAGTGAAATAATTGGGCTTGAAGATTGGGATTTACAGTAGATAAACTATAAGAATTTGTTAACATTATAGTTAGTAAAAGTCCTCAGTTAACTAGAATGTAGGAATTAGGTATTCTGTTTAATTAAACTTTAAATAGAAATTCCTTCTTTATCTCCACCATTGTTCAACATTTTCTAAGACTGCCTTAGTGGGAGCTGCTATGTATTGAAACTAGCAATATCTTTGATTTTGATTATTAATTGCTCTATAGAAAATACAGGAGATTGGGCTATGAGTTTCTTAAAGATCCTTGCCCTCCCAGTCTTAAAAGTCATTGATTTTAAAGAGGCCCACTGTGAATTTGTTTAAATGTCTTTCCCTTAAACCAGAGTATAGGAAAAGTTCTAACACTATTTATATTAAAATAATACTTCATCATGTTAAACAGCACTGCTTGCAAGTAACCAACCAGTAGGCTTTTGTCAAGTGAAACTTTTGATTTTCATTATAACATACACAGGTACATTATTTGTCATGTATATTCGATTACTAAATGCATAGATAAAGATACACCATATGTGAAATTGTTGCTTTCCTTTGTAAATATTTAGAAATTTTAAAAGTATTAAAAATAATTCTAATGTTTTAAAAATTAAAACATTCAGCAGTATGTTGGTTGTTTATTTAAGATGATGCTGGTTGACTACAAATTTAATTGTGAAAACTGCAATTTAATAAGGAAGATAGAGCTGTTTTGTTGTAAAGGAGAAAGTGGGGATATTTGGTATAATAGAGGAAAAATCTTCAGCAGAATCATGTAAGTGACATGTAGTAGACTTTGTCAGATCGATTCCATTAATGGGGATAGATATGTACGTACACATAAAGCACAGTTAGGTGGTTTAGTGTTGGAAACGATTGTCATACTAGGAAACACAAATAAAAAGTCTCGGTATTAGAGAGGTAGTTTGGGGATAATACATTTAAGTGTAGGAAAACTGCCAAAATTAAACTTTATAGATTTTTTTAAATATCCTGTTTAAATCTTAGTGACATAAGCACTTTTGAAATGATAAAAAAGAACAAAAAATAAATTTTTATTTTGTAAGACCATGAGCTAATTCGTGGTTTACACTGAAGTGCCTATGAATGATGCTGTGCATTTAACTACTTGGACTTCCTAAGGAATTTTACTTTAAAAGAATGTTGTAACATCTGTTATGGGGTAAAATACTTTCAGGGGGAGTTGAACTTTCATTTGTATGCCTAAGAGGCATATACATAGTACATGAAGAGAAACATTGCTCTCCTGTGTTAAATAATTTAATTCAAGTTAGATTCACAGAGCTTGACTTGTTATTGGCATCACAAAAACAGTTTTTCTCCTCCCCTGTTTTTAGAAGAACTTGTGGTATTGACTGTGAAGCAAATGCTGTATTTTACTGATGTGCATCAGTGCCAGCTATACTTTCATGTTTTTAGTTTGGAAACTTGATGTTTGAAACTGGTATAAACCAGAGCCCCACACTAATTTTCTTACTTATACATTATCACTTTCCATCTTGATCATTGAGACACTTCGTAAGATAAGCCATCCTTGTTTTGCTCTGCATGCATGGCCACTGTGACCTCATGGGTTTTTATTATAGTTTGCCTGATCTTATTAATTAGAACGAAAAGGGAAGATGATTATATGTGGGTCACTATGAAAATTTTGAGACAGATTATATTATAGTCCATTGTGTCACTTCCAAGATACAGTCAACAGCATCCTTTCTGATTGACCCATGCAAGTTTTCAACTTACTTAGCTTATCAGTGTTGCTGAGAGGGCTTCATTGGTTTCCATACCCATGATTTTACATTTCTTAATTTTTATGTATCTGAACATATTCCTTCAGTCTCTCAATGTCTTAGTATTCCTTATACCTGTGTTTTGTCATGATCCATCTTTGCCACATGCCAGGTTAGGGCTCCACTTAAGTGAGAATCCATATTTTGCTTCTCTGAAAGGAGATAGCTCTTCTTATCTTCTGAAATTGGGATATACTATATGGATTTGAGTATGTGGGGATATATGAAGTCACAGGTAAAATGTGAGCCAACTACATAAAGTGACAGTTTTGACTGGGGGTGCACATTTTTATTTTAATCAGTGAAAAATTCAGAATTTTAACACTACTTCAGTTCTAGATTCTCTCCTCTCTATGTATGAATTCACTGTCCCATGCCTTTAAGAGTACTTTGTTGCACTCAAAAGCCTCCTTGGTAGTATTGATCCCTAGCTTAGTTTCAGGACAGCAACTAGAAATCTTGGAACTGCTCAAGAATTTTGGCAGTATTCCAGAATAAAGGCCTGGGAAATAAGACAACATAGGAGACTTTGGATAGAATTTATGAAGACTACTCTGAACATAGACCATGGTTTAAATTTTAAGTTAAAAATTTAACTTGAAAGCAATTAAAAATAAATCTGCACACAGCCGGGTGCAGTGGCACAAGCAAGGCCAAGCTACTTAGGAGACTGGGGCAGGAGGAGCACTGGAGCGCAAGAAATGGAGGTTGCTGTGAGCTATGATGAGACCATGGCACTCTACCAGGGCAGCAAAGTGAGACTCTGTCACATATAAATACTCTGGGCTTGACGCCTGTGGCTCAAATGGCTAAAGTGGCAGGTTCAAATCCAGCCCGGGCCTCCAAACAACAATGACGGCTGTAACCAAAAAAATAGCCGGGCATTGTGGCAGACACCTCTGGTCCCAGCTACTTGGGAGGCTGAGGCAGGAGACTCGCTTGATTGAGCCCAGGAGTTGGAGGTTGCTGTGAGCGGTGATGCTACAGCACTCTACCCACGGTGATAGCTTGAGGCTATGTCTCAAAAAATAAATAAATAAATACTCTGTCTAATAAGGGAATAGGTTTGTAATTGAGTTGCTTCTCATGTGACTGATGCCTTAAATAAGGCATCTGTCTAATAAGGGAATAGGTTTGTAATTGAGTTGCTTCTCATGTGACTGATGCCACACTGTTTTAAGTGTGGAGGCCTCCTTGCTGGCCTTTTGGTGTAAAATAATATTGATGGTTTGCACTTTATAACAGTTCTCAGTTCTCTGAGGACTGTCTTGTTTCACAAGTAGGGGAATCAAGGCACTACTACATACAATGATAAAGTGAGCCACAGAGTTTGTGTCTGGGCTGTTTCCTAGTACTGTGCTTGAACACAGGTGTTTATAGTGCTTCTTTGAGCTAATTGGCTAATGCAGATGCAAATAAATGCTTCATAATGACATTTAGCGCTTATATGTCAGCTTACCCTCAGGGTCCCAGTGGGCTTCACAGTTAGAGAAGTTGGCCATGCCCTTAGGAGCAGAGTATGGTGTAAATTGTATAGATAGAAGTTAATTGAAGTAGCATATGTCTGGTTTGAAGTTACCTATATAACTATAAAAGAAACTTTGCTTGTGGTGCTGTTGCTTTTCTCAGTGTTTTGGTTTAGGGCAGTCTGGTTCTGTCTCTTCTCTGAACAGTTATTTTTGCTTAGACAGATAATTGCTGGCTTTTGCCATTTCTTTTTCTGAACCCTTCATGTTCCATTCAAGAGCTTATGAAAACTTGTGCTTCCCATGAAAATTTGTAATGCTGTCCTTTGCTGGTGACTTGAGAACTTTGTGAGTCTCTTGAAACCTGACGTATCTGATGAGATTTCTACCTAGTGGAAATATAGTAACATTTAGGATTGGAATTACAGATTTAAGTCCACGGTTACAATCCTTGCTCTTGTGAAAGAAGTGAACTGACATGTGTAAGCCTTGATCTCAGAAATGGCTTAGAAAAACTTAAGAACATGGTTTAAATAAATTATTTTGTTCAAGAATGGTGAGAAAAATTAATATTGTATTACTGTGGGAAAATTACTTCTGGATAGTAGTGTTTGGGGGGGGGGAGTGGTTTGTTTGTTTGCTTGCTTGGGCTTTTGTTTTTGTTTCTGTTTGGTAACAGAGTTTCGCTCTGTCACCCTGGGTAGAATGCAGTGGTGTCATCATAGATTGCTGCAACCCTAAGAGGGCTTAGGTGATCCTCTTGCTGCAGCCACTTGCCATGATGCCCAGCTAATTTTTCTATTTTTAATAGAGATGGGGGTCTCACTCTTAACTCGAGTAGGTCTTGAACTCCTGAGCTCAAGCAGTCTATCTGCCCCAGCCTTCCAAAGTGTTAGGATTACAGGCATGAGCTACTACACCAGCCTAGAGTAGATTTGATAGAGCGTGATAATTTTATATGAAGAAATAAAGATAACTTTTTGTCTTATGCAAAGACATAGTGTTCTTCTGGAGTACTTATAAGTGGATACATTTGTTCTCTTAGGCCCACTTGTGGATTATTTACCTTTTTCACATTTCTCTTAAGTCAGGTTGTCCACTTAATACAGGCAGAATGTGGTTCTAAGCCTGTGGAGTTCTTAAGTAGGCAACAGAATGCTGGACTAGATGTTTATACTGTGTCCCTTCCTTGCAGTATTTTTTACCCCAGAATATTAGGGGGTACATACGTTTTATTTACATACTTTGTTTTTGTACAGATTGAGTCAACTTTATACACCCAGATAGTCTGTGCTGTACCCAAGGAGTGTGAATTTACCCATCCCTTGCTTTTCCCTCCCCTTGCTGCAGTATTCAAAATGAAGACAATTGGGAGGTGCTCCCCACTTTACACTCCCTAAACGTAGATTGGTATAAGATGTCTTCCATCTTATTTTCTTTTTTAAGCAATGAGGTATCTTCTCCACTTACGTAAAATACTATGTGAGCTCTTAAATTGATAAAGGGTTAGGGGGCCAGACCTCTTGATTGCCCAGCTTTCATTTTGTCCTCTAGGCATTATCTTCTCCTCCACCTATATATGTATCTTAAACAGTAGAGCCTGAAGACAGTTGGTTCCTTTGGTGTGCTAGAAATTCTGGGGCACAGCGAAGGTTTTTTTCCTGAAATGTAAAAAATACTTCAGGTAGCAGCATAAGCAACAACACATTTTCCTAGTTGGGGACACTGGTCTGCTAGTTTGAAAATCTTAAAAGTGACCCGCGTATTTTTTAAAACATAAAATATGAAAATCTAGATTACATTTTTATATGTCTACATAACTATAAGTCACCTAGGTTTATTTAAGGTAGTTCTAGGTGTTCTGTTGCAGAAGAATTTTAAGTGCCGCTGAGCTTGTAAAGTTAAGAGTATGCTAACTCTAGCTTGAATGACTCACACAGATGTATTTAAAGTATTGTACAAAAACACTGTATGTGTAAGTATGAGTGCACATTATGTGTACAGGAACAGATGTTGTTATGGCAACCACATGTGATTCTTGGGAATAAAATTTCAAGCTTTTTAAAAGGTTACATCCTGGTGTGAACTCGGGATTTTTTTTTAAGTGATTTTCATTATCTGATCTCATTTAGAGTAAACAGTGATAACTGCTTTAACCATTAACTTCCACCATCACATTTAATCCTTCTGATATTTGAATAATGGGATAGTGTCCTTCTAGTTATATGTGTGTACCATAAGAAGACAGACCTCCAGAGATTAGGGAAAATGTTTAGAGCCACAAAGCTAGTAAATGGCAGAGCAAGGATTTAAACATACATCTGTCCTAGGAGATCTAGGGTGGATCATCACATCTTACCATCTTTTCTAGCAAAGGAAAGCTTTTCCTGTGCTATGTAAATCTACCTCCTACTATGGAAGATTGAAAGTATGAGGTAAAAATGTTTAAATGTGGCTGTTAGGTGAGTTTTTGTCCATTGAAACTTTATAGTCTTACTGGAAAACACAAATTTTGATTTAGGTTGTAAGCTTCACCTTTGAGCCTTTTGTTTTTGCTTTTACCTTTTAAGTGTCTTACTACCTGAGGCAGTAGTGGTTTTGCAGACCTTTCAGAATGCGTAGGTTTGCAATGGGTGTAAGCAATCTCAGGGGACTCTGATGTTGGCTAGGTCTGGTCCTAGAAGGTCCACCCTTCTTAATTGACTGGTTCCAGACCTTATGGAACCTGCTGAACACCACCAGATTAATCCTCTTAAAGTGCCATTAGAATCTTATTACCTCTCTGCTTCAATACCTGCAGCACATCTTCAGTGCCTACCGGACCGGTGGCACTCTCTAGCTTTCTATCCTCACCCTGCCTTTCTAACCTTGTCATTCATTATTACTCAGAAGCTTGACATAGCAGCTATCCTGATTCTTTACAGTAGTTCTAGAACTTGGTTTCCACCTCTGGAACTGTGCCAAAAGTTTTTTTGCAGTAAATGCAGATTCTCCACCTAACTTAGTAGCCCAAGCTCAGTAACTGTTTTCTCCCTTTCTGCTGAGAATGAGCTCTCCTTCTAGTGAAGCCTCCTAGCACTTCGTTTGTGACATGTTATGTTGTATCTGCAAGTTTGTTTTCTAGGCAAGGACTCATTCATTTGGCCTCCGTTTATTGGGTGCTTGCTTTGTACCAGCCATTAATATAGGTATTAAGCGATACATACAGTAGAGGGGGAAAACTAAGCAAGGTCCTTTTAATGGACATTGTCTTTTTCATATATACATATAAAAGTATAGATTCATATTAGGAAAAGGAAAGAAAGTTGGGAGAAGAGATGAAGAGGAGAGAGAGAGAAGAGAGCAGGGAGTGAGAGAGAAAGATCCCTTCTTTGTCTTAACAGTGAGGTGACACTGTTGGTCTGCTGCTTATTTTTAAGGGGTTCTGTTCCAGGAGTAAGGAATCTTTACGTTCTGATTTCAAGATTCTTTTTTAAGCATCAAAGGAGGCAAGAAAAGTTTCTTTGCTGCACCCCTTCTAATAGAGTTTGTTCTGTTAAAATTTGGATTCAGTCAAAAGGTCACACTTAAGGACTTAGAAGGCTAGATGGGATCTTAAAGCTACAGGTTCCCCACCCCTGCCTGAAAGATGATACGTAATGATGATAACATAAAGGCATAAGTGCCTCTTTTTCAGCTCTATCAGTTATTTCAGGTCATATTTTACTGAAGCTCTGAGATCACTTGCGATGAACATTTAAAATAAAACTTTTAAGCACAATGTGACTATAATTTTGGTGATAATATGATGAATAATGCTATTTATTTACATTATCAGATTGTTGGTTTGTTACTACACCACCATGAAAGAAAACCAAACTTGCTTAAAGTGCTAAAATTAAATTTTTAATCATTCTGTTGCCTTTCACAAGCTTCTCGTTCTATTTTTCCTAGGCCCTCTCGCCTTTACAGTTCTACTCTTATAACTGAAAGAAATTTACGGTGATTTGAAAATTTAACACGGGAATTCTTTGAACTTCTCTGTACTACCACATGCTCAGTTTTGCAAAATTAAAAAGTATATCTCATTGATGAAAGCCCAGTTGTATTAAATCTGTTCATTAA
The DNA here is from genome assembly GCF_000181295.1 of Otolemur garnettii. Lineage (NCBI taxonomy): Eukaryota > Metazoa > Chordata > Mammalia > Primates > Galagidae > Otolemur > Otolemur garnettii. The sequence continues at coordinate 12,254,711 of NW_003852418.1, read as the reverse complement.
GGCAGAATGAATTAAGGCTTTTATTGCCCAAAGTGATAACATTACACTGTTGTAACCTCTTGGAGTGGGGCACATTTGCCAAGAAATTCAGCTCTCTACCAAGATTTTTCTAACCTTTTTGAAGGTTTGAAGACCACCATTAAAGTTCCATCAAAGTATTATCATAGAGGAACTCATTTAATGTCCAAAATGGTCTTAAAAGTTCTGTATTGGTGACACCCATAGCCAATGGGTAGGGCACCAGCCACATACATCAGGGCTGGCAGGTTCAAACCCAGCCTGGGCCAGCTAAACAACAATGACAACTGCAACAAAAAAATACCCAGGTGTTGTGGCAGGCGTCTGTAATCCCAGCTACTTGGGAAGTTGAGACAAGAGAATCTGTGAGCTGTGAGCTGTGAGGCCAGAGCACTCTACCAAGGGCGACATAATGAGACTCTGTCTCAAAAAGAAAAAAAAAGTTCTGTTACATCCTGGAACTTGCTCTAGAGCAGTGGTTATCGACTTTCCTAATGCCTCCTAATGCTGGGACCCTTTAATACAGTTCCTCATGTTGTGGTGACCCCCAATCGTTGCAATTTCATAACTGTAATTTTGCTACTGTTACGAATCGTAATGTAAATATCTGATATGCAGGATGTATTTTCATTGTTACAAAGGGGTTGAAATCCACAGGTTGAGAATCTCTGCTCTAGAGGATCTGTCTTGTTCCAGGGAATCTTAACTATTTAATATTCATAGTTTTGGCAAAGAAGACCCATCAGTGATAAATGCCATTGATCCTGAACCCAAATTATCCTGCTATTATAATTACAAGCAGACTTTCTCTGTTTCCATAGTCAGTGCCTTAAATTTCCCAGTAGCTACATTTTTTAAAATTTATTTTTAAGTGCAGTACAAGTATACATAAACTTTACCATTGTAGCTATTTTTCAAGTGTTACAATTCTGTGGCATTAAGTACATTCATATAGTTCTGCAATCATTTCCACCATCTATCTTGAAAAAATTTTTTATCTTGCAAAACTGAAACTCTTGTACCCATTAAACAGTAGCTACCCATTTCTCCTTCCCCCCCAACCCGGGCAGCTGCCATTCTACTTTCTGTCTCTATCAATTTGACTACTCTATCAGAAACTATTTGTTCTTTTGTGATTGACTTCACTCACTTGACATGTTTTCAAAGTTCTTTTATGTTGGAACGTGTATCTGTGTTCGTTTCTTTTCATAGCCCGATCATATCCTACATTTTATTTATCCATTCATCAGTTGATAGAGATTTGAATTGTTTCTCCTTTGGGGATGTTGTAGCTAATACTGCTGATAACATTTCTGTACAAGTTCTTGTGTGGACATACGTGCTTATTTCTTCTGCTTATATAACAGAAGAAACTTTATTTGGGAAAAAGGAACCTGGAGATAGTTGAGAGCAGACTAGCCTCTCCTACCAACTCAGCTCTTCCCTCCAAAAAAACGAAAAGGTTATCTGAGTATGTTTTTTTCCCAAGGGACTTGGGAAGCACATGCTTAAAGTATTAATGGTGGGTCATTAATGTTAAAGATGATAAAGGAGAAACATATGCTGTATTTGTTCTTTTAAATGCTGTCATGTTATTTAAAGCTACTAGGTTTGTGGTTTTCATTTTGCAAAATATAACCTTTATGATTTGGATAGAAAGTGATCCCTCCATTGTGACTCTAGTGACTGTTGGTCCATGGTGATGGGAAGAGTAAGTGAGAGCTTTGTTGAAATTTTTCTCTGGATGTGATAGGAGCGTCTGAATGACCCCAGGTGAGGTGTGTACATATTCTTAACTTCTGTATCACCACTTGAGCTGATTTGACTGAGCATCTTAATATTTTAAGACTATTTCATTCAACCTTGGGTTTTGAAATCCTGGCACTTTCATATGTGTTCCTGTGTGCATACTGTTATTTGTTTTTACTGAATATCAGAAATCAGAGCTTCATCTACATGTGTAAGGGGAGGAGTGCTACATCCTTGTTCTGCAGGGTGGCTTTGAGATGCATCTCCCGTACAGACAAGCAGTTGCTTCCCTTCAGCTGCTAGTGTGTAAATGCGAAGAGTTTAGGTTGGGCCCCCTTGGTTTCTTTCTGTGGTTCAGAGTTCTGCTTTCTCATAACAGCAGGTAATCTTGTGATTTGGAAAAGGAGTCTCAATCTTTTGCCTTTCCTAAGGTGTATATTGGACATTTGGTTTTATTACTTTGGAAACAGAAAGCTTGAGTCCCTACCATCCAGAAGATGCTAGAAGGCTGTTACTTAGATTCAATTCAAAGTATCTTTTTTTCTCACCAGCTGAACCATTTAATACTGAAAAAGGCACCGTATATTTATTTATTTATTTATTTTTTTTTTTTTT
>NW_003852418.1:12249578-12252258 GCF_000181295.1 Otolemur garnettii | reverse complement strand
AGTCTCCTGCCTCTGCCTCCCAAGTAGCTGGGACCACAGGCACCCGCCACAACGCCCGGCTGTTTTTTTTGGTTGCAGCCATCATTGTTGTTTGGTGGGCCCAGACTGGATTTGAACCCGCCATCTTAGGTGTATGTGGCTGGCGCCTTAGCCACTTCAGCCACAGGTGCCGAGCCGGCACCATATAGTTAAAAAAAATTGTTATGAATGAAATGGTTACTACTAAAATACACTTTTCAGGAGCAATAATTTTAAAAAATAATATCCAAAATTATAGTAGTATTGTTTCACTTGACCATCTGCTGTGTATATCACATCTGTAATAATTGTTTATTAAGGGCACTAGGGTGATTGACAAACTAGAACCCATATGTTGGAGAATGGCCTATGAAATCACAGAAAGAATGGTGAAAAGAACTAAGCGTGGTTAACTGGGAGGGGGAGAGTGTTTTAACAATTTGAAAGGCTATCTTATGACTAAGGAATTAGATTTCTATAGACAAGAGTAAACTTGTGAACAGAGCTGTTTAATGTGGAATGAGCTGCCTAAGCCTGGTAGGATTTTGTACTCCCCTTAAAATTGAGGTGATCAGGCAGAGAAATAGACTCTTACAGGAGGGTTGTTTGTAGAAGGGATTCACACATTATTTATAGAAAGTGGAAAGAAATGCTCCTTTGACTAAACATTTTTATAAAAATGCTGTTATTTAGATAAATAGATCATTTTGCCTTGCATAAATTTAGTCTCCTTATGGAAGGAAGTAGGTAAGTTAAACTTAATTATAAGGAACTTAATAATTGTGGTTAAGAACTTAAAGAAAATTAATGTGGGTTTTTTGCGGAGGCAGTTTTCTACTTGATGTTGTATTAAATTAGTTGGGTGCCTTTTATTATCAAACTGAGAGGACAGTAAAAGACCAGTACAGTTAGTAGTTAAGAATAGAAGGAACCAAATATTGGTTACATTTCCTGCCTGCTGCTAGTCTTTATTAAGAGTGTTCTGATAGCAATATAATTGATGTTCATTATCTAATGTTAGCTTTCAGTACAAGTGTGTCATCATTTGCAAAGCATTTTCTCTTTCTAATCCTCTTGGCTTAAAAAAAAAATACAAATAAAACTTTTTTTAGCCTCAGTGCTACTACTGCACATTTTCCAAATAAGCTTAAGAAAAGGAAAAAGGAGACTAAACTTTTATTACCACTGTCTTGCTACAGTTTTATCTACTAATCCAGAAGAGTATCCTACCCTTTGGGAAATCAGAATTACCTGTTCTCTGGGATTGAGAATTATGGAGGAGAGGAAAAGGAACAAACATTATTAGAACTTTCTTTCTATGGAGACTTAGGGCATCTGGAAAATCTTTTGCCCAAGCTTATAGGAAAATGGAAAATGAGCTGCTTCTGTTCAGGACTGTGTGTTTTAGGAAAAAAATGAGTTGGGGTGGTTGCTTCCGGATTGGAGGGTTGTTCTAGCAAGGCTTTATAAGATTTTTTTTTTTTAACTTAGAAAGGTTTTTGCAATTGGTTTGATTTAAATGTAGGGCTTAGTGATAACACTAAAAGCAAATAAAGTATCTGTGTTCACCACTTCAGATGTAGATCCTAGAATAGTCAGGAAAAAGAAGGATGTATTGGTTATAAAAAGAGTTTTACTGTGACCCCAGTTTGTTTCAATGAGTAATGTAGATAGGTGTTAAAATTGTTGCTGAGGGAAAGATAGAAAGGAAAGAAAATGAATAAATACAGAAATATTTTCTTTCAGCCTAAATACTTTTTGCCTTAACAGGTCCTAAATGTTTGCACAGAGCTACCACAAGATCTGTTCTTACCCTCCCCCAATCTAAAAAAAATGACATTACAGATAGCAGTGAAGTTAACTGATGGTCTGAGACTCTTGAAGAAGAAAGTAGGGGGCAGCTCAGTGTCCCTCTTAGAAAATTAACAGTGTAACTTAACATTTTTTAGTTAGATTATTGGTTTAAAGAAAGTTCAAAAATCTCTTTAAAGCCTCAGTGGGGGCAATAAGTTCCTTATATAAAAATTCTTGCTTCAGCATTAATTGGAGGGATTAGTTTGTTTTAAGCATTAAGGGTCTGAATTTCACATACTAACTTGGTTTGAGGTTACCAAAAATGAAATGTGTGTAGCTTGAATGTCTCCCTAATTTTTATTACCTTAGAAAATGCTGCCATTTTTCTTCAGTACTAGCATCATTTCCAGCCTTTGATTCCATTCATTGTAAAAGTCTATTTTTCTTTACAACTTTTTTTTCCTCAAGACAGAGTCTTTGCTCTGTCACCCTAGGTAGAGTACAGTGTCATCATCAGAGCTTACTACAGCCTTAAACTCCTGGTTCAAGCAGTCCTTCTGCCTGAGACTTCCAAATAGCTAGGACAAGTGTGCACTATCTTTCCTGGCTGATTTTTTCCTGTTTTAGTAGACACATGACTTGCTCTTGCTCAGGCCAATACTGAACTGCTGGCCTCATGCATCCTCCCTTCTAGGCTTCCAGAGTGCTAGGATTGCAGGTGTGAGCCATGGCCTGCCCTCTTTACAACTTTAATGTAGAAATGTTAAAAAGACATCACCACAGTATAAACTTTTATGTTCTGATCCTTTCAGTTTTACTATAGACTCCCTATAACTTAATATTCTTTTTTTTTTTTTTTTTTTTTTTT
>NW_003852418.1:12189898-12249484 GCF_000181295.1 Otolemur garnettii | reverse complement strand
CCTGCCTCCGCCTCCCAAGTAGCTGGGACTACAGGCGCCTGCCACAACGCCCGGCTAATAACTTAATATTCTGACCTGACTAATTTTATTTGAGAGATTTTCAGTGAACTACTGGAATTTTGTTGTAGCAGTCTACTTTGGTTAATTGCCCACTAGGCCCACCCAGATTTCAGTAGACTGCCACTTTTGCATAAATTTACATCAGGGGCTTCCGTTTACATTTACACTAGTTAGTATTTCAGAGAGATGTTTAGGAGCAGAAACTTTTTCTTCTTCCTTTTAGCCTTTTTTTTTAACCTTTTTTGTATTGCACAAAGATTCCTTTGGAAACAAGGATTTCACTGCATTTAAGGAAATAAAAGGTTTGAAAACCATTGGTTTAAATTTATATTTAGGTGTTTCCAGGAAGAAGTAACCATCCTTGTGTGGTTTCTCAGTGAAGTATTAGTGGTGTTTTTTTTACAAAAATTGTGGATTTGTGTTCACCAGTATAAATGATAACATAGTTGTCATTCTGTTCTGCGTTCATGTTTTCGTTCCCAAATACTAAAAGGTAGAGTTACACCTGCTATTGATAGAAAGTAGAGGGCGGCGCCTGTGGTTCACTAAGTAGAGCCCTGGCCCTATATATTGAGGTGGTGGGTTCAAACCTGGCCCCTGCCAAACTGCAACCAAAAAGTAGCTAGGCCTTGTGGCAGACACCTGTAGTCCCAGCTACTTGGGAGTCTGAGGCAAGAGAATCACCTAAGCCCAAGAGCCAGAGGTTGCTGTGATGCCAGGGCACTCTACCGAGGGCTACAAAATGAGACTCTATCTCTTAAAAAAAAAAAAAAAAAGTGTCCTATCATATTTAAGTGTTGTATTTTCTGGCATGTTAAATTGACTCCATATGCTTTTATTAGGAGTTCCGGAAATACTAAGTTAGAATGCATATGAAAGTATGAGGATTTATATGCTACAATAAGAAATGATGTACTAGCTCCTCACTTGGAATAGTTTAAAGTGTAATCTGGAAAAGTTGATGAATAGGCTTTTTTCCTCTGGCTGGATTATCTGTGCCTTGTCAAAGGTTTATGGTTGGGTTATCTTTTGTTTATCTAACAAGATTTTATCTGTTTGTTTTGCTTTACTTTCTGATGATAGAGTAATAAATTGCTTTTCTTCTAACCCTAAAAATAGGGACTAAACGGTGCCATCCTTGATCTGGTAGCTTTGAAGATTGGACTGCCGTAGACAGTCCTCACTGATTCTTGGTGTGCCCCAGTGCTGCACTTCTTACCTTCAGCCTACTAAACTAGCACTGTCATCTGTTGGGTTCTCCATCTATATAACCCAGAAGAGCCTGAGTACAGCCTCTGACTAGATCAGGGCTTTGGGCATAGTGACTGTTTCATAATTGCAGTAGAACCTCCTATATTGGCCACCTCCATCAGTTAACCTGATCTTTTTTTTCCCATGTGCTTCAAAAGATTCTTTTGTGATTGAGATTTTATTGGTTGTGATGAGGATCAGAATAGACATTTCAATTTGTACATAGTTCTTAACATTCGTAACTACAATCTAAAAAGCCATTTATTGTAATTATTTTTAAGCAGCTATTCCAGTAACTTCCCAGCTTAAAACTTGTAGGCAAATATTCTTTAATAGGATATCAAATATCAGTATCTTCAAATGTTGATAAGCTGGTATATAAGTCCCACCAATTCACAATTTATTACCATATATACTACATGAACAAAATTATTAGGAAAACAGGACTACCAAGACCAAAGATGTTACAGAGTGTATGCAGTTCTGACAGAGAGCACCATGATTAAGGGAGTAGGGTTTTTTTTCCTTTCTTTCTTTTTTTTTTTTTTTTTCTCTCCTCGTAGAGACAGAGTCTCCCTTTATCAGCCTCTGTAGAGTGCTATGGCGTCACACAGCTCCAGCAACCTCCAATTCCTGGGTGTAGGCAATTCTCTTGTCTCAGCCTCCCGAGTAGCTGGGACCATAGGTGTCTGCCACAATGCCCAGCTATTTTTTGTTGCAGTTTGGCTGGGGCCAGGTTTGAACCCACCACCCTCGGTATATTGGGCCAGGGCTCTACCCACTGAGCAACAGGCACCACCCAGTAGTGGTTTTCTTTAGGAAACAATTTTTTCTATAAGAAAACAATGTGGGAAAAGAAGTAATTTCAAATGTTCAAGGCATTAAATGCAGGACTAAGACTCCATATTTACATTTAGTATGCTTTGTCTTACAGAATATAAAAACAAGCTTCCCTCCCATCTAGTGGAATGTTAAACTGATGCCCAAGACAGTCAGAGCCTCCCATAAGTCAACATTCTACACTATTTTCTGGTTGTACAAAAGAGAAACAACCAGCAAATTATTTCACCTCTTTTAAAAAAAAATGTTTACACTTAAAAAATGGGATGAGGGAATTCCCTCCTTCTTAAAAATATTTCTAGAGCTACTAAAAAACTAGAATTTACAAAATAGTTACGATACTCCTCTAAATCAGTGATTTTTTTTAAAAGATCATTAAATTATTTTGAAAGAAGTTCAAAGCACAGTAAGTATATTCTATTTTGTACTCTCTTTTTTTATATGAGCATGTTTTAAGTGTGCTACCTAAGTTTACTTTAGGTTCAGGTGTGCCATGAGATAAAAAGTACTGCTCTGGATTGTACGAGCAGGGAGACAGGGAACCCTTGAAATACGTGGTATATATTAATCAGATGTGGCTTTTGTCTCTCCTGGCTTCGTCAGAGGCTGGACTCTCTTTGATTTTTGTTACTCCATTTTCTGCAGGTAAATCATCTTTCGTTTCCTGGTTAGCCACTTTAGCCTGATTTCCCTTTGTTCTCCTTTTCCCTTTTGGTTGCACTTTTTTGTCTTAAGATTTATCCTTTGCTACTGCCTTTTTTTGGCTTCATTTCCACTTTTGCAGGAGCAGGTTTAGCTGACAACCACGACAGTCACCTGTTGGGCTCTTCCTTCACCGCACTTTCAGCAGAGCCGACCCTACTCTTCGACATCTTGGTGGTAGGGAGGGCACATGCCAGGTGCTGGGCCATTGCACACTGAGAGCCTTCACGAAGCTGGGCTGCCTGGTTGCTGCTATTCTTCCTCCAGCTGGAGCTGCTGAGACTCATGGTGGGGGCGGTGGGAGAATGGAATGGAACCAATTTTACCTAATTTTTCATAGAACAGATATGCACCACATGTATTCGATGGAAGACTGACCTCTACATATTCACCACTTCTGTAAGTTGTATCTTGACTACTTGGACTGTGATACACAATATTAATTTACCTTCTATAACTTGACCAGTTGAGTCCACTGTACACCAAGGAATAGAAGGTGTGGGTTTGCCCCTTTGTTGTATCATTTTATCTTAAGTACAAGTTCTTTTTTCATGTTTTATTACCACATGTTGCTTTAGGCCTAACGTTTTATTGTTTGTCATGTGTTTCGGAAGATTTTTTTCAACATAAAGAACTGGTCTGAGTTGTGGGTACATCCTACAATTGCTGAAAAATTTTACAGTTAATTGAGACATGATGGCCCAAAAGAAAGAACTCAAAGAGTTGACATTGAAGGAAAAGGTTAGTCTTCTACATTTTCTGGAAAGCAGCAGCCAAAGAAAGACAGCAGAACATTTTGGTGTTAGCAAGACCACAGTTAGCAACATACAGAAACGTAAACATGAGTACTTGGAGAGATATGGTAAGGAAAGCGGAGACCTACAGCGAAAAAGGAGGAAAACTTCCCTCAATGAAGTAAATGAAGCCACACTGAGCTGGTTCAAACAAATGAGAGCAGTTAACGCCCGAATCTCTGGGCCAATGATCCAAGAAGTAGCTAAAAAATTTGCACGGGAATTTGGGGTAGCAGATTTCCAAGCATCAAGTGGTTGGCTCGAGAAGTTTAAACTGCGACATGAGATCTCCCAGAAAGTCTTCTGTACTGAATCCAATAAAGTTCCAGTAAAAGTACATGAAGTAGCTGATGAAGTCAAAGAAGCAAGTAAGGATGACACAGAAATTGCAGAGCCTCCAAAAGAAAAGGATGTCAGGCATCTGATAATGCAGTTGAAGTCATTTGCTGTGGAAAAATGCCCAGGTATGCAGAGTGGTATAGCCAGCGTTGAGAGTCCTTCTCCACTTAACATTTGTCATAAGAAACAGACCAAGATTGACTCTTTTTTCAGAAAGAATGATTAAACCATGAGAAAATAGTAACTGTATTAATTTTTGTATGAAACTGTATGTATAATTATATTGTTTTGATTATGTATGATTTCATATGATATTCTCTAATAAAAGCTGTACAAGAAAGTAAAATTCATGTACGTATCAGTACAGTAGGCCTAGTTCCTTATGTCAACCACCTCCATATGTGGACCAGTTTGTTATAGTCCCTTGGGTGATAAACTTACAGAGGTTCTGCTGTATGTTTGTCAGTTAGCAACCTCTTTGCTTAAGTAGAGTTTACAGTTATCAATGTTACATCATCCTTCCCCTGTACAGGTTCAGCCTACAAATAGATTATTTTCTCATGAGCCAGGTTCTCTGCCTTTGTTTACCTTTTGGTACTTGGATTTTTACTTTTTCTGTTAGGAAGGGAGAGAAAATGAAATATATATATACACACTAATATTATTTATATGGTTTTAATTTCTCTCTGGCCTAGGGCTAGATGAATCTCAGATTTTCATTCCCGCCACCTGACTTTCTATAAGAAAGCACATGAGGTTCAGCACCTATAGGACAGTGGTTATGACATCAGCCACATACACTGAGGCTGGCGGGTTCAACCCAGCCTGGGCCAGCTAAACAATGACAACAGCAACAAAAAATAGCTGGGCATTGTGGTGGGTGCCTGTAGTCCCAGCTCCTTGGAAGGCTGAGACAAGAGAATTGCTTAAGCCCAGGAGTTGGAGGTTGCTGTGAGCTATAATGGTACAGCACTCTACTGAGGGTGACATTAATAATGAGACTGTCTCAAAAAAAAAGAAAGAAAGCACATGAATGTAAGTTTGGCCTGAACTGGTAAATCTTTGGACCCTAACTGGTAGATGTGGGTATAATTTACAGAAACTAATAGACAAGAATGTGGCTCATTTATTGAACAGTGAATTTATAAATAAATCATTCTCAGGTAGGATGACATGTGCTTCTCAAAAAGCTAGTTACTGTCAGTAATAAAACACTTCCAAATGTTAATTCCATTATTAATAGGTCATTGGGCTTTCCCCTAAGTTGTTTTAGAATTTAGAAAGTGTTCGACTCTTTGCATATAGTGTTTTTGTTTTTAATTAATGAAACCAGGGGCCAGAACATTTTTTAGAATAAGATTTTCTTAGAAATCATTATTCCTACTGGACCCAATTTACAAGCATAATTATTTTGCATGTAATAATGCCATCTTCCCTCTTCATTATTCACTCTGTGTCCTTCCTGCCTGTTGGGTGTACCAACCTTTTGGTTGTGACATAAACCAAAACTTAAGCAGAAATGATAGTATGTTTGCTCATGTATCTAGAAAGGGAGGGGAAGGTAGTGCTGTCCTTCAAGCACAGCTGAATTAAAGACCTTAAACAGTATCAACAGGGCTCTTTCCTTCCCTCTGCTTTCTTCATGTGGTAGCAGGTTCTGACTCTCCTTTTCATCCTCATTGTCAGCCCTGTTTATGGCATGTGTCTGACTCTATACTGATCTGTAACTACAGAGATGAAATATTGCTCAGCTTCAGTCTACTGATAGCACTGTCATTTGTGATATGGGGAGGGGTGGGGGTTTTCCAGGAGGAGGCTGGGTCAGCAAAATCAAGTGTAAACCCTACTGAAGGCCTGCTGTGTGTGCTCCAGTCCCAGAGCAAGAGAAGCAAAGGGGAAGAACTGTCTCTCACTCATCTCTCTAGTCCTAGCACAGTGGCTGATTAAGTATAGGTATTCCCAAAATGATGAACAGGTGAACAATGATATAGTTCCATTAAGTTGGATGTTTTCACTTTTGTTATGCCATGAGCTGAAAGAATTGGTTGAAAGCGCTCCTGGAATTGGAATAATGATGCTGATCTGGTGAAAAATAGCCATCCTGACTATCATGGAGGCTAAAGAGAAAGGATTAACTACCAGGGGACAAATCTGGGGAGAAAAGTACCAGCTCTAGAACAGTATTTTACCTTGTCCTCTCTAAGACTAATGATTGTGAATATTTTGTTTTTAGTTCTCTTTGCATTCAAAACTGAGGAAAGAGCCCTAAATCTTCAGTGGAGGCCATTTCTTATTCTGTTCCCATACTTCGGTCATTTAAGTATGGGCCCCTAATCCAGTTTTCTAATTTAGAAGGGTTTTAAGGGTCGGGGGAGGAGGCCTTTGGTAGTACTTGAAAAGGTTTTTATTTTATTTTACTTAAAAGTTTTTAAACCAGAATTAGATAACATTAATGAACCTTGGAACGAAATGATCTGCATTTACATTTTTTAACAGTAGGCTGAAAAAAACAAGGCCCTGAGTTATTTTTCTTCACCCTTGGTAGTGAGAATTCTGGCATTGACTGGTTGATAGAATTGGGTGAAGATGCACTTTCCTTTCAAGGAATTCTTTGGCTTGTTAAAGGGATAAAAGCTCAAGAAGTACAGTAGAACCTCCTTAGTTTACCACGTCCTTAAGTTGACCTAATTTTCCATAGACCAGGCAGACATGCACCTCATCCTACTGGTACAGGAAGCTTAGTTTCTTTATGTTGACTACTTCCGTATGTTGATCAGTCTTTAACAGTCCCTTGGGTGGTCAACTTACAGAGGTTCTACTGTATACACAAGAAATGGTAACAGTGGCCCCTTCTGGGCAAGGCAGCTGTGTGGCTGGAGGATAGGAGTTGGAAGGAGGCCTCTGTGCTTCATATTCCTGTGCTGTGTGTTTGACTTAGCTAGTTTTTTTTTAAAAAATGTTTGAACAAAAAAAAAAAAGATAATTTTTATAAATGTTTTTGAGGTTGCTAACATAATAACATATGAATATGTTACTCAAGCTCCAAATGGACAAAATCTTAGAAATAGCCTATATAAACAAATAATGGAGGATACCTTCATCTGGTGAAAGGGATAGATTATGGAATTCCCAATATTATTAGAAACCAGAAATCTGCTTATAAAGACAATTATAATCTTAAAACATTCTGTGTCTTTTAGTGTAAACATTAACATAGGTTCCTTCTAGTTGCTAAGCATAGAGGGGAAAAACTATTTTGGGCACAGCATTTCCCTTTAAGCAGTGTCACTTGTCTTTTCAATTCACCCAAAATAAGTAAACCTGAGACTGACTTTTAGGAATTGTAAGTCTCTTAACTGAACTCCCATAAGACCATACTTAAACTTTTTGAGAACTATGGGTAGATCACTTGGGTACCTGCCAGGCAGTGAGGTGCTTCATCTGGATGTCTTCAAGTGACTCTGTTAGCTGTGAGTAGTCTCTTAGGAGAATGGGTTTTCCTTTCCCCTGCCGCAGTTTACGCCTTCCTTTGTTTTCTGTGGATTGGTGGCCTCAGTGATGGGTACATTTCATCATTGTGTCTGTTTTGCTGCGATTGTTGAGCTGCTCATTCAGGAATCAGACCAGTAATGGCTGGCTTCTGTCTAAATCTCTGCTTCTGAAGCAAAGCAAGATTATCTCAGGAAGTTCCCACAGAATTGAATTTTGTCCCACACAAAGTTTATGAAATGAATAGAGAAATGAGATGTGTCTTACTAAACTTGGGTGTCTGTGGGCCTTTGTTTTGATACCTGGTCTCTTTGGAATTTAGCCTGTGACATTCTTCTATATTGCCAAAGTATGTTTCTAGCAGGTGGTTGGTTCTCTGAAGACCTGGTTTGTGACAGTTGTTTTACTAAGCCACTGAAAAGATGGGGTCTTTTAATTTTTTGTTGTTGTTTATTTGGGGGTTTTTTGAGACAGAGTCTGACTCTGCCCTGGATAGTGCTGTGGTATCATAGCTCATAGCAACCTCAAACTCCTGGGTTTAAGTGATCCTCTTGCCTCAGCCTCCCAAACAGCTGAGACCACAGGCAGGCACCTGCCACAAAGCTTGGCTAGTTTTTCTATTTTTAGTAGAGATGGGGTCTCGCTTTTGGTCAGGCTGGTCTCAAACTCCTGAGCTCAAACAATCCACCTGTCTCAGCCACTCAGAGTACTAGAATTACAGGCAAGAGCCATGTACCTGGCTTTAAAAGATGGCTTAAAACAATTAACAGTAAAATTCCCACCAAAAAATATGACTTGGTCTGAAATGTATGTGTTACCCGAAATGACTTCTAAGTCTCTGTTTATCTTCACAACCTGTACATTATGTCATGTGGCCGACAGAAGGCAGGAGACAACAGTCACTGCTTTGTAACTTTTCAGCAGTTCCATCTTGAATATGATGAAGCTGAAGAGTAGTTTTCAATAACATGCTTTTCTCTTCTGGCCCCAATTAAATTTTAATATTTCATGTAGGATATTTTGTGACAATTCTGATAACATATCCAGATTCAGAATTTCCAGGAATGTTTGATTTGGTAGGTTTCACTTTTTTATTTTTCATAGTTGAGATTGACTTTGGATTAGAATATTAAGTGAGGCGATGTGATTTTTGTTACATTTGGATCAGTTGACTTGAGTTTACAAATGGTACTGGTATTATAGAATAACAGCCTTCATTAATTAGAAAAACAGATTTACACATATTAAATTTAATACTTGGTGCTTTGGCTTTTGTTTTTCTTGGTTTCGATTTTAGAATTACTTTGTATTTTGCAAAATGATTTTTTTATTTGGATTATTAAACTGATGAACTTTTGCCTTATAGGTAAATGCTTTTATAGGAAGCCTTTATAATCACATTAAAAGTCATATAAATTCTCACCTGCCTGTGGTTTATAAATTTTATTATTAAACACAAATCTGTTTTTAGTGAATTTTATCTAAATTTCTGACTTGGCTTGGCACCTGTGGCTCAAGTGGCTAAGGTGCCAGCCACATACACCTAAGGTAGCGGGTTTGAATCCAGCCCAGGCCCACCAAACAACCATGACGGCTGCAACCAAAAAACAGCCAGGCGTTGTGGTGGGCACCTGTGGTCCCAGCTACTTGGGAGGCTGAGGCAGGAGACTCACTTGAGCCCAGGATTTGGAGTTTGCTGTGAGCTGTGATGCCACAGCACTCTACCCAGGGGGATAGCTTGAGGCTCTGTCTCAAAAAAAATTAATAATAAATAAATAAATTTCTGACTTAATATATTACATCAATTAGATGATTTTTAATTCCCTTACACATATACATACTTTTAATTTTTTAAAAGGATTCCTTATAATCTCAGCACTTTAGGAGGCCAAGGCAGAAGGATCACTTGAGGCCAGGAGTTTGAGACCAACCTGGACAACATAGCAAAATGCTTTCTCTACAAAAAAAAAAAAATTAAAAAATAAGAAAAATTAGCCAGGCATGATAGCACACACCTGTAGTCCCAGCTACTCAGAAAGCTGAGACAGGAGGATCATTTGAGCCCAGAAGTTTGAGGTGCAGTGAGGTATGATCATACCATTGCACTTTATTTAGCCTGGGCAACAGTGTAAGACTTGTCTCTGTAATTAAAAAAAAAGAAATCCCCTTCTGAAGTCTGTAATAGAACTCTTCAAGGATGTTTCATTTACAGTACCACAACAGTAAGCAGGACAATTCCCATTCAACAAAAACCTCTCTTCCCCTAGCACCCAAAATTATACATGGTAATGATGCTATAGTGGTAAGCATTTTTCTATTTTCAGAAGTTCAACATCACAAGGAGAAAGCAATCACACTTAATTTAAAAATAGTTGTTTGATATTATTTCTCTCATTCTCAACTTTCAGTTTTTTGCTGAACTGGTTTTTTAAAGTCCAGTCAGAATTGTACCAAATTAGATGCATAGTCAACCTGTGATATACAATGTCCTTTAAAAACATAGAAAAGATTAGAGAGCACTTATTTGCCTGCTTGCTCTTAAATATTTAAAATATACTAGATGAAAAGGACTTTGACAATGAAAAAATAAAATAAAACTATGCCAAAAGAAGAAAAAATATTCTACGTAAAGATACCAATGCACCTTTTTTATAAGATGGGGCCAGGGTTTATAATCCTGTCATCAGTGAAATTAGTAAATATTGCAAGTTGTACATGTTTTGACTTTGACTTAAATTTTTTTTTCCAATAGAAACTATGTTCCAACTTCCTGTCAACAATCTTGGCAGTTTAAGAAAAGCCCGGAAAACTGTGAAAAAAATACTTAGTGACATTGGGTTGGAATACTGTAAAGAACATATAGAAGTAAGTAGCATGTCATTTTTCAATTTTAACACAAATCAGCTTCTGATCCATTACTTTGTGTCAGTGGCCAAGACAGCTAATTCTTAAATGTGATTCTGAATTTTAACCACAGCAGTAACTTCGCCAAAGCATGCTCAATCAGCATAACTTGTTCCTTCTCCCTAAAATGGACTTTTTCATCTTTGCATCCTGAAGCAAAAAGCAGCTACAATTGAGGACCTAAGCTTGTCAGAACAGCTTTACTGAGTGCTTTAAAATTGTCTGCAAATTTAATCATTAAAACAAGCTTGCGGGGAGGGTGTATGTGGGAATTCTTATTTCCAATTTATAAGTGAGGAATAAGTAAAACGAAATGGGTCCACCTTACAGCCTTGGAGGGAATGGCAGTGTCTGGAGGACTCCAGAGCCTGCTCTGATTCTATAAGCTGAGTGTTCTGGCTGGCCTTCTGATTGTTGAGGCATGGTTGTTTGGGTGCTTATTGTCTCTTTCCTTAGAATTTGACCATTTCTTGGCCCTTTTAGACTATCTTGGCCCATCATAGACTATTTTCTTCCCCTTGTATAACAGTTTGGACTTTATAGACTGTCTTTCAAGCCATTTATTCTGTGGGTTTTACAACAGCCCTATGAGATAGCCAGTATAATGGTCTCCTCCTTTTCCAAATCTCGCTGCCACAGGTCTTACGGTTAGTTGATCCAAACCTCTGATTGAAAGGAAATGTTTAAAACTGTTTTCACCACTAACTTTTATATTCCAGCTAGTTAGGGACCATAGCTACCTTGTGCATCTATCTTTCCCCAGCACCTAACATAGTGGCACATAATAGGTGCTCATTAAATGTTTGACCAGCATTAAAAATAAAAAAGCAAATTCATTCATGCAGCAGGTTCTTTTTTCCTAAATTCCACTAGTAATACAGGAAAATATCATGGACACTGAAGTGTCTCAAAAGCGGGCTTCTCTAGTTATGTTGTGCCCTGTGGAGAAAGACTGAGATTAGTCAGTCTTTCTCCAACCTGACAAGTTCGGATCTGCCCAGGTAAAATAGTCCATTCCTTTCGCACTCAGTGGGGTCATCTTCACAGAAATAAGTAATGCAAATATTAATCTATCTTTTCTATCTTGCATTTGATTTGTTCTTCCAATTATTTATATGTACTTGATTTTCCACACAGAACTGTGAACCTATTAGGAGAAAGGTGAAATTTAGTCTAAGACTTTGTATCTTCCTAGTCGGGGCGGGAGGGGGGGGCAGTGGAAGAGAACAGGTCATTATATTTTTACATAAAAGTATATACATTTAACATCATTTCTTTGAGTACTTTTCTTTCTTCCTTTTTGGGTTCAAAAAGCCTGAGTTTTCTTCTCAGTCCAGTCTCCCACCCCTTCCCTCCAAAAACCCTTTTTTTCCTTGCACAAAACCAAAATACCACATTTGCAGTGCTATAAGCAAACATTGCTCTTTTAGACTCCATTCCAGTACTGTAACTGATGAGTTACAGTACTCAGATGAAAACTGCTTTGACATTAGTGTGTGGCTGGATTTTTTACTTGATTAGAAGAACTTCCAGTGATTTCCTTGGAAAGCTAGCTGACCATTAAGAGAATGTTTGATTGATATAAAATGTTCAGTACAGCTTCCGCATGCCTTTTTATCACTCTGAGTTTACTTCTTGATGGGCTTGGTTATCCTGTGCCCCTCTCCAACCTTAGTTAGAGGTAAGATTTATATGTAAGTTTGAGCTAGAGTTGAAGTCATTATGTTTTTGTAAACTTTGACTGTCTTCTAGGATTTTAAACAGTTTGAACCTAACGACTTTTATTTGAAAAACACTACATGGGAGGATGTAGGACTGTGGGACCCTTCACTTACAAAAAACCAGGTAAGCCTCACAAGAGACTTTCCCAAATGGCAATGTCCTTGGTACATTCCTTTTTTAGCTCTAGGCTTTTCATAGTGAAACAGTGATTGTGGATAACAGCCTAAGGTGGGAAATGTTAAATTGCAGATTTCATATTTTCTAAGTAATAAAGAAAACTTAGAGGAACTTAATGTCTTGTTGTTGGACTGATATCCAAGTGTAAGAAAACAGACCTGTTGTATACAAGTATTTCCCCCAAAAGTGCTTTGACGCTTCCATTTCTAAAATGTTCTAACATTCTGTTTATCCAGTTATCTGCACTTTTCCTCTAGTTTGTGTTGTCCTTATTTTCCTTCCATCAGCTTTCCTCCTTTCTCTATATCGATGGTACCCAGCTTCTATGGGAGGCAATGGTAGGTGACTCTGTAGGATGGCACTGCCAGTGAGTTAAATCTCAAATCTCACTTAAGTTTTTGTAAATTTACAATAAAAACAGGGCCATGTGTGGTGGCTCACAACTATAATACCAGTGCTTGGGGAGGCTGAGGCAGGAGGATCACTTGAGGCCAGGAGTTCAGGGGCAGTCTGGGCAACATAGAGAGACTTCATTTCTACAAAAAATTAAAGAATTAGCTAGGTATGGTGATGTGTGTCTTTAGTCCCAGCTACTCGGGAGGCAGAGGGAGGAGGATTGCTTAAGACCAGGAGTTTGATGCTGCAGTGAGCTGCGATGGTGCCACTACTCCAGCTTGGGCAACAGCAAGATTCTGTCTAAAAGTACATGTAGCTTATTAAGTATGACATGTCCGATTTCCTTAAGTACTAAATTTAACCATTGATAACAGCTGACACTTAACTGTTTTATTTTGTTGTAAATCCACATCCTCATTCATTCAAATGAACATTTTGGCTTATGATTATCTTTCAAAAAAATTGTTTTCGAGCAATTTCTGTGAAACCTGGGATAAGTCAAAAATTTGTGTTATTTTCAAATATGAGTTCTATCTAGGAACCATTGTGGGCAGATAGCTTGAAATACCAAGAAAGTATTGAAGAATGATGTGGCTAATGAATGCACAGTACATTGATGGCTTGAGACGCTGTATCCTAGTGATTTTAATCCTGAAAATGATCCATATGGGTCGTCTGAGATCAACAAGTATAATGATGAGCTGAAAGCTGAGTAGTGGAAGCAAGTCCATTTCTACCTACGGGTGAATTAGCAGCAAGGTTTGATTGTGTTACTATTCCCAGCAATACTGGACCATTTGAAACAAATTGAAAAGGTAGAGAAGCTAGATACATGAGTTCATGTGAATTAAAGTGAGCATCAGAAGAAAAATCATCTCACATCTATTTTTGCTGTCATGACATAAAGGTGAACCATTTCTACACTATATTGTTATATGTGGTGGAAAGTAGATTCTTTCTGACAGTGACACATATTTGGCACAATGGTTGGGTAAAGGTGGAATACCAAAACTGAATATTTGTCAAAAGAAAAAGTTAATATCTGTTTATCAGCATTGGTATAATCCATTACAGCTCCATGAAACTACTTACTGGACAGTCAGTTATTCTGGCTGTAACTAGTTGAGGATACTTGGCTGCTAAGCAGCTGAAATTGGTCAATAGAGACAGGCCAATTGCAAGACAACACTCTACCACATGTCATGTGCGTAATGCTGCTCAAACTGTAAAGGCTGGACTTGGAAACTCTTGTCATCCACCAGATCCTGCACCAGTTGATTACCACTTCTTCCAGGCTTTGGACCACTTCTTGCAAGAAGAAATTCTCAATTCTAAACAAGCTATAGGAAACATCTTTCCTGATTTCATCGCCACTCACACTCCAGGCTTCTTCAGTGCTGGCATTAACAAGCTACGATTAAGATGGCAAAACTGTTTCCATAGGCACTTTGATTAATTGTGCTGAGATAGAATAAACTTTTTGATTAGAAATCAGACATTGGCTCGGCGCCCATAGCACAGTGGTTACGGCACCAACCACATACACTGAGGCTGGCAGGTTCGAACCTGGCCCAGGCTAGCTAAACAACAATGACAACTGCAACAAAAAATAGCCAGACGTAATGGCGGGCACCTGTAGTCTCAGCTACTTGGGAGGTTGAGGAAAGAAAAGCACTTAAGCCTAAGAGTTTGAGGTTGCTGTGAGCTGTGACGCCATGGTGAGACTGTCTCCAAAAAAAATTAGACATTGCATATTTAATGTCAGTGGTGCCAGCAAATATCTGTAGTTGAAGATGTCATGTAGATAAAGGCAGCTATAGGTTTTCTTTTTTCCATACAGAGAAATGATTGTTAATTTAGGTTTTTACCATTGCCAATTTTAGTAGTGATTCTAATTCTGCATTAGATATCTGTTATCTATTGGCACATATTTATCAGGGAATTCGTGCTTTTAAACTATACTTCAGAAATTTGAGGTTAGTCTTTCTTTTTTTTCTTCCTCCAGTCTCCCAAGTAGCTGGGACTACGGGTACCCGCCACAATACCTGGCTATTTTTGTTGTTGTTGCAGTTGTCATTGTTTTTTTAGCTGGTCCAGGCCAGTTTTGAACCTACCAGCCTTGGTTATGTGGCCGTTGGCCTGCTCACTGAGGTACGGGTGCTGCCTTTTTTTTTTTTTTTTTTTTTGACCAAGTCTCACTTTGTCACCCATGGTAGAGTGCCATGGCCTAGCTCATGGCAACCTCAAACTCTTGGGCTCAAGTGATCCTCATGCCTCAGCCTCCTAAGTAACTGGGACAACAGGTACCCGCCACAACACCTGGCTATTTTTAGAGATGAGGGTCTTGCTCTTGCTCAGGCTGCTATCCAACCCCTGAGCTCAGGCAAACCACCTGCCTTGGCCTCCCTGAGTACTAAGATTATAGGTAGGAGCCACCACACCTGGCCTACGTTGATTTTTTTTCTTATTAATACCCTAGGAAAAGGTATTAACCAGCAGTCTTAACAATGTGAAAGCTTTTCAGTGGGACACATTTATTTTAGTTTTATGAATCTAAAAATCTTGATTTCTGATACTAAAGAAGAGTTGAACTTTGAGGAAAAGCAGAATATTTCATTTTAGTTCAAAGTAAGTAGAAAAGATAATCCCTTGCCAAACATACATTCACTTGTTTTCATCAACCAACTGTACAGGTATTAACAGTCATAATTGTGAAAGTTACTCTTTGATATCAGTATATTCTACAATGCATTATTGACTTTCTATGCTATTTATTCTTCATAGTCTATAGGACATTTTTATTTAACTTCATAATTTGAATCAAAGCAGCTGTCACTTCATTAGCTCTTTTGAAGCTGTTCTTACATGAGAAGGAAAAGCAAGGCTGATAGAAGAAAGCCAGCTTCACATCAGTAGTTTTTGATCAGCAATGAAATCTGAATCTATATTATACTTTGATTAGAGAAAAAAAATCAAGAGTTGCCTTTTTTCTCTGAAAATTTTTTTTTGATGAAAGAAGGATAAAATGTTTATCTTTGTCTCTTAAAGTTGTCTAATTACATTGAAACATTCTGGGCTCTAAATTTTACTACATTCATGAACCATATAACATTGTGGTCAGTGGCAGACCACATATGTGAGGTCTCACTGTTCACAAACTGATTCTAGAAAAAGTGCATCCTACCTCATTGCTGAATATCACTATAGTTACCTTTGAAGTTCTACCCTTAGGAAGCTGTGCACCAACACCAGCACCTAATTCACCCATCAGAGCAGTTTTGAAACTCTTTTGCCATCACAGCTGTCATTGTAATTACCCTGGTGTCCTAAATGTCATCAAAATGGCTTCCTTTCAATATTTCCTTTATCTTGGGGTAAAGAAAAAAACTGGGGCCCAGATCAGGTGAGTTGGGAGGGTGTTCCCAAAAAGTTATTTGTTTACTGGTTACAAACTCTCTTACAATGCTATGTGAACTGGTACATTGTTGCAGTGGAAGAGCCCAGTACATTTTAGTCATGGATATGTATGGTCTGAGACAAGTGTTGTTAGGTGGGTTTGTCATTCTATGAACATCAGAGTGTGCTTAGACGATCCTAAATGGTCTAGCCTACTGCACACCTAGGCTATATGGCGTAGCAGCTGTACTGTATAGCCTGTCACTCTTAGGGCACAAACCTGAGCAGCATGTTACTCCACTGAATGCTATATACCATGGTATTTGTGTCTCTAAACAGAAAGGTTAACAGTAAAAGTATAGTATAAAAACTTTAAAAAGGTACAACTGTAGAGGGCACTTAAATGGAGCTCACTGGACTGGAAATTGCTCTGGGTAAGTCAGTGAATTTAATAACACTTAGCTTAAAACACAAAACACGTTCACAGCTACACAAAAATATTTTCTATCTATATATACTTGTTCTTTTTTAAGACAGAATCCTATTATGTCGCCCGTGGTAGAGTGCTGTGGCATCACAGCTCACAGCAACCTCAAACTCTTGGGTTTAAGCAATTCTCTTACCTCAGCCTCCCAAGTAGCTGGGACTACAGGCGCATGCCACAACACCTGGCTTGCTTTTTTTTTTTTTCTTTAGAGACAGAGTCTCACTTTATTATACTCAGTAGAGTGCTGTGGCATCACAGTTCACAGAAACCTCCAACTCCTGGACTTAGGTGATTCTCTCCTCAGCCTCCCTAGTAGCTGGGACTACAGGTGCCGGCTTTGTTTTTGTTTTGTTTTGGTTTTGTCGTTGTTGTAGTTGTCATTGTTTAGCTGGACCAGGCCGGGTTTGATATATGCCAAGTGTGTTATATGTGCCTGGTGCTGTAACCACTATGCTACACTTTGTATCCTTAGAGGGTACACTTTTTAAAAGAAAATTTAAAACAACTTGCCATGTTATGTTGCAGCATATACTGATATCAACATCTCACATTTACTACATCCTTTGATTGTATCATTTTCTCTTGTGCTTGATTCAATCTCGTGTTGTATTGTTCATCATGACCCCTAACCTTACAGAATCTATGGTTAATGTGCCAGAAAGAGGCCACATCAAGTGATTGATCTGGAAACAATTAAAAGTGGTTAAGAATTATAAAGGAAGAAAATCATTGATGGTTGTTACTCTCTGAGGAGGCACTTCCCATTCCAATATGACTATCAACTTAAGGAACAAGAACAAAGTGGCAGAAGTTATTAAAGGATCTGTTTCAGTGAAAGCAACTTGACATAACAGAAATTCTTCAGGGGTCTATATCAAATATGAAGAAACTTCAATGACCTAGATCAGTGGTCAGTGGTTCTCAACCTTCCTAATTGCCATGTTGTTACAAATTGAAAAAAGGGGTTGTGACCCCACAGGTTGAGAACCGCTGATCTAGACCGAAAACCAGAGACAGAAACATAGTCCTCTGTACACCATGATGGTCACAGGCAAAGCAAAAAGTCTATGATGTTGAAAGAAAAGGGTGACCTGACTATAATGTTGAATTTACTGCCAGTTCTGAGTGGTTTAAATAATTTAAGAATCATTATTCTTTCCATAATGTGAAAGTGAGTACTAATGTGAAGGCAGCTGAAGAACTTTTGAAAACTCTAGGTAAGGAGATTGTAAAGTAAAATTATTTGCCTGAGCAGATTTCCAGTATGGAAATCCCACCAAAACCTTTCTGTTTTGGAAACAGATGCCTAAAGGGACTTGCATCCATAAGGAGGCCAAATCAGTGCTAAGTTTCAAGGATTTTAAGGACCGAGTAACAAGTCTTAATTTGTGGGCAGTGTTGCGGGCCATAAATTGAAACCCTTTGCAGTCTTACACAGTGAGAACCCCCAGCCGTCAAATAGATCAGTAAGCACATACTGCTGGTATAATGCAGAAACAGTAAGTCACAGATGACCCGGCTCCTCTTCCAAGATGCCCTCCTGATTTACTGTGCCAGCAAAATGAAGTCCTGTTTGGAGAATAACACCTTTCTTCAGGACACTACTAATTGTTGATAATGCTCCTGCACATCCTTCTTTCAGTGGTAATCTCCGTGCCAATATCAAAGTGGTATTTCTCCCTGCAAGTACCAACTTGTTGATCCAACCAGTGGATCAAGGAGTTTTAGCACCTTTTAAGGCCTATTGCTTGAAGAAGACCTTTCTCTAGCCTATTGCTGCAACTGAGGAAGACACTTATGCAATTCTGGAAGGATTACCTCCTTAGTAACTATATCAAGAACCTTGCTTGGGCCTTGGCGCCCATAGCACAGTGGTTACAGCACCAGCCACATACACAGAAGGTGGTGGGTTCAAATGTGGCCCAGGCCAGCTAAACAATAATAACTGCAACAAGAAAATAACTGGGCATTGTGGTGGGCACCTGTAGTCCCAACTACTTGGGAGGCTGAGGCAAGAGAATCTATTAAGCTCAAGAGTTGGAGGTTGCTGTGAGCTGTGACGCCACGTGGCACTTTACTCAGGGCAACATTGTGAGACACTGTCTCCAAAGGAAAAAAAAAAAAGAACTTTGCTTGGTTTGGGGTGATGATTGATACTGGGAAGAAGACATTTTGAGGTTTGTCCTTAACTTCAAAGGATTTCCAAGAACAAGGAGGTTGCAATAATCAGCATGGCTGTAGTTTAGATGACAGTAACTGTAACCTGGGGGTGTGCGTGAGGACCACACTGAGGAGCTCCTAGAGATTGGTCCTGATAAACTCACTAATTAGGAGTTGTTGGACCTTGAACAGGAATTCATCACTGAAAAAGAGGCAAGAGAAAAGGAAACTTCAGGAAAAGAAAAAGCAGAACCCTCAAGAAAATTCAATGGGGTGGTACCTGTGGCTCAAGGAATAGGGCACCAGCCCCTTATACTGAAGGTGGCAGGTTCAAACCTGGCCCCTGCCAAAAACTGAAAAAAAAGAAAATTCAGTGAAGTGTAACATGGACCTCCACACCAAAAGGTTTTCATTAATAGAGAAGAATGTTCATGATGCATTTTCTCCTTACAAGCAAATCTGTGATTTACAAAAAGGTGGGGGGGAGACTGTGGCTCAAGGAGTGGGGCGCCGGCCTCATATACCAGAGGTGGTGGGTTCAAGCCCAGCCCCAGCCAAAAACTGAAAAAAAGAAAGAAACCAAGCAAACCACTATGGTTGTATTTCTGAAAAAAGTGACACCTTTTCGAGGAGGCCCTCAGGCAGATCTTTCAGGAGGATTTCCAGATGAAGGCATTGTTCTCATAGGAGGTGATGGCTTCATCCATGCTATCTCCCCTGAAGGACCTTTCAATGGAACAAGATACAAAGTGGAAAACAGTGAAGACCCTGATCTTGTATAGGCCTAAGCTAATGTACATCTTTCTTTTAATAAAAAGGTTTAAAAAGTAAAAAAAATATAGGAAAAGAACTTAGAGAACAAGTATATGAAGATAGAAAGTCTTTCTTTTACAGTCGTACAATGTATGTTTTAAGTTAGGTATATAAAAAAGTTACAAATTGAAAAGTCTGGCTCAGCGCCCATAGTATAGTGGTTATGGCACTGGCCATATACCAAAGCTCCCACGTTCAAACCTGGCCCTGGGCCAGCTAAACAATAATGACAACTGCAACAAAAGAATAGCTGGGCATGTGGACTCTCTATAGTCCCACCTACTTGGGAGGCTGAGGCAAGATAATCACTTAAGCCCAAGAGTTTGAGGTTGCTGTGAGCTGTGACATCACAGCACTCTACCAAGGGCAACATAGACTCTTAAAAAGAAAAGTTTATAAAGTTATAGTAAACTAACGTTAATTTATTACTGAATAAAGAAGAATATTTTATACATCTAGGGTAGCTTGAATGTGCAGTGTTTACAGTCTGTAGTAGTGTACAATAATGTCCAACGTTTTCACATTCCCTTGCACACTTTCACTGACTCCGCCCTTCTAGTCCGGCAAGCCCCATTCATGGTAAGTGCCCCATATGGCTGTATCCTTTGTTTTTTAATCTTTTATGCCATACTTTTACTGTTAACTTTTCATCAATTTTCTCAAAACAAACCCTTGTTGTTAAGCGGCACATAACTGTATAGTAAGTAGCCAGCCTGATTCATAAAATGATTTTATGTTGGTTATTATTTCTAACTGTAAAATGTTTTATCTTGAAGTCCTTTGTCTTTGGTTTGGGTAAAGCCAATCAACAAATGTGACCTGTCTTTTCTGAATGTTGAGGATTATCTGTGGGGCATAAATAAAAATACTTGGTTTAGGACAGCTTTTTCATTTGAATTTCTGTATTTTATAGTTTCTACAAAAGGACAAAACATACTAAAATTGATGCATTTTAGAGTTTCTATTTTAAAAGTAACATTGCCTATCTAAAGTGGCGTTCTGATTCTGGTTCTTATGTTTTCTTTAGGACTACCGGACAAAACCTTTCTGCTGCAGTGCTTGTCCATTTTCCTCAAAATTTTTCTCTGCCTACAAAAGTCATTTCCGGAATGTCCATAGTGAAGACTTTGAAAATAGGATTCTCCTTAATTGCCCCTACTGTACCTTCAATGCAGACAAAAAGACTTTGGAAACACACATTAAAATATTTCATGCTCCAAACGCCAGCGCACCAAGTAGCAGCCTCAGCACTTTCAAAGATAAAAACAAAAATGATGGCCTTAAACCTAAGCAGGCTGACAGTGTAGAGCAAGCTGTTTATTACTGTAAGAAGTGCACTTACCGAGATCCTCTTTATGAAATAGTTAGGAAGCACATTTACAGGGAACATTTTCAGCATGTGGCAGCACCTTACATAGCAAAGGCAGGAGAAAAATCACTCAATGGGGCAGTCCCCTTAGGCTCAAATGCCCGAGAAGAGAGTAGTATTCACTGCAAGCGATGCCTTTTCATGCCAAAGTCCTATGAAGCTTTGGTACAGCATGTCATCGAAGACCATGAACGTGTAGGCTATCAGGTCACTGCCATGATTGGGCACACAAATGTTGTGGTTCCCCGATCCAAACCCTTGATGCTAATTGCTCCTAAACCTCAAGAGAAGAAGGGTATGGGACTCCCATCAAGAATTGGTTCCCTTGCTTCTGGAAACATCCGGTCTTTGCCATCACAGCAGATGGTAAATCGACTCTCAATACCAAAGCCTAACTTAAATTCTACAGGAGTCAACATGATGTCCAATGTTCACCTACAGCAGAACAATTATGGAGTCAAATCTGTAGGCCAAGGTTATGGCGTTGGTCAGTCAATGAGACTAAGTCTAGGTAGCAATGCACCAGTTTCCATCCCTCAACAATCTCAGTCTGTGAAACAGTTACTTCCAAGTGGAAATGGAAGATCTTACGGGCTCGGGTCAGAGCAGAGGTCCCAGGCACCAGCAAGATACTCTCTGCAA
This sequence comes from Otolemur garnettii, assembly GCF_000181295.1. NCBI lineage: Eukaryota > Metazoa > Chordata > Mammalia > Primates > Galagidae > Otolemur > Otolemur garnettii. The sequence continues at coordinate 12,227,943 of NW_003852418.1, read as the reverse complement.
TCTGCTAATGCCTCCTCCCTCTCATCAGGCCCATTAAAGTCTCCTTCTCTCTCCCAGTCACAGGCATCAAGAGTATTAGGTCAGTCCAGTGCTAAACCTCCTGCAGCTGCCACAGGTCCTCCTCCACCCAATACTTCCTCAACTCAAAAGTGGAAAATATGTACAATCTGTAATGAGCTTTTTCCTGAAAATGTCTATAGTGTGCACTTCGAAAAAGAACATAAAGCTGAGAAAGTCCCAGCAGTAGCTAACTACATTATGAAAATACACAATTTTACTAGCAAATGCCTTTACTGTAATCGCTATTTGCCCACAGATACTCTGCTCAACCATATGTTAATTCATGGTCTGTCTTGTCCATATTGCCGTTCAACTTTCAATGATGTGGAAAAGATGGCAGCACACATGCGGATGGTTCACATTGATGAAGAGATGGGACCTAAAACAGATTCCACTTTGAGTTTCGATTTGACACTGCAGCAAGGTAGTCACACTAATATCCATCTCCTGGTGACTACGTACAACCTGAGGGATGCCCCAGCTGAATCTGTTGCTTACCATGCCCAAAATAACCCTCCAGTTCCTCCAAAGCCACAACCAAAAGTTCAGGAAAAGGCAGATATCCCTGTTAAAAGTTCACCTCAAGCTGCGGTGCCCTATAAAAAAGATGTTGGGAAAACCCTTTGCCCTCTTTGCTTTTCAATCCTAAAAGGACCCATATCTGATGCACTTGCACATCATTTACGAGAGAGGCACCAAGTTATTCAGACAGTTCATCCAGTTGAGAAAAAGCTCACCTACAAATGCATCCATTGCCTTGGTGTGTACACCAGCAACATGACCGCCTCGACGATCACTCTGCATCTAGTTCACTGCAGGGGTGTTGGAAAGACCCAAAATGGCCAGGATAAGACAAATGCACCCTCTCGGCTTAATCAGTCTCCAGGCCTGGCACCTGTGAAGCGCACTTACGAGCAAATGGAATTTCCCTTACTGAAAAAGCGAAAGTTAGACGATGATAGTGATTCACCCAGCTTCTTTGAAGAGAAACCCGAAGAACCTGTTGTTTTAGCTTTAGACCCCAAGGGTCATGAAGATGATTCCTATGAGGCCAGGAAAAGCTTTCTAACAAAGTACTTCAACAAACAACCTTATCCCACCAGGAGAGAAATTGAGAAGTTAGCAGCCAGTTTATGGTTGTGGAAGAGTGACATTGCTTCCCATTTTAGTAACAAAAGAAAGAAGTGTGTCCGCGATTGTGAAAAGTACAAACCTGGTGTGTTGCTGGGCTTTAACATGAAAGAATTAAATAAAGTCAAGCATGAGATGGATTTTGATGCTGAGTGGCTATTTGAAAATCATGATGAGAAGAATTCCAGAGTTAACGCTAGTAAGACTGCTGACAAAAAGCTCAACCTGGGGAAGGAAGAGGACAGTTCTTCAGACAGTTTTGAAAATTTGGAAGAAGAATCCAATGGAAGTGGTAGCCCTTTTGATCCTGTTTTTGAAGTTGAGCCTAAAATCCCTAATAACCCAGAGGAACATGTTCCAAAGGTAATTCCTGAGGATGCTTTAGAATCTGAGGAAAAGCTAGACCAAAAAGAGGATGGTTCAAAATATGAAACTATTCATTTGACTGAGGAACCAACCAAACTAGTGCATGATGCTTCTGATAGTGAGGTTGACCAAGATGATGTTGTTGAGTGGAAAGATGGTGCTTCTCCATCTGAAAGTGGGCCTGGTTCCCAACAAGTGTCAGACTTTGAGGACAACACATGTGAAATGAAACCAGGAACCTGGTCTGATGAGTCTTCTCAGAGTGAAGATGCAAGAAGCAGTAAGCCAGCTGCCAAAAAAAAGGCTACCATGCAAGGTGACAGAGAGCAGTTGAAATGGAAGAATAGTTCCTATGGAAAAGTTGAAGGGTTTTGGTCCAAGGACCAGTCACAGTGGAAGAATGCATCCGAAAATGATGAGCGCTTATCTAACCCCCAGATTGAGTGGCAGAATAGCACAATTGACAGTGAGGATGGGGAGCAGTTTGACAACATGACTGATGGTGTAGCTGAGCCAATGCACGGCAGCTTAGCTGGAGTTAAACTGAGCAGCCAGCAGGCGTGAGTGTCAGGATCCCTGGCATCAGAGACATGCGACAGCCTGGAACTCTGTTCTCCATTCGTTATGACTTCAAAGCTGTCTTCTAACTGGTACTGCCTTGTGAGTACTTGTCAGCAGGCTGTGGGACATGTGGCCACTGCAGTTTCAGTGGTTATTTCTAAGTCTATGACACATTGGCTGATCTTGCTTCAGGACCTTCTCTGACAAACCATGGTAACTAAATGTGAAAAACCAATAAGCTGGTGGCTTATGAATGCACATGAGGAAAAGCAGAGGTTTATTTTATCTGCCTTTTCAACATTTCTTTCCCTCTGTACAATGTTTGGTTGGATGTCCTTGAGCGTTACGCTGAGTCACATGGTAGTATAGGGCCAACATACAAGCTACCAGTCTAATGTGTATAGTAGACTTTGGGAAAACTCGATTTTTTTTTTCATGTATTCATTCTGAATAGTTGAAATGTATATTTGTACAGTCTTTTAGACCTATTCAAGTGATGCTTATGATACTGTTATTGTGTGCCCATCATAGATTTCTTTTCTTTTTTCTTTATTTTCTTTTTTTTTTTTTCTTTTTAGTGTTACCCTTGCTGTGTAATAAATGCTATATCTAGTTTACCTAGCAAAAGCTTGAACTGCTCTAGTAAGGACTTTTGGATAGACTTAGTTTTTGCACATAACCTTGTACAATCTTGCAACAGAGGCCAGCCACATAAGATATATATCTGGACTCTATTGTATTATAGAATTTTTCCTGTTCTGAATATCCTTGACATTTCAGCTGTCAAAAACTGGTATTTCAGATCTGTTTTCTGAAATCTTTTAAGCTAAAATCACATGCAAGAACTGACTTTGCAGCTACTAATTTTGACACCTTTTAGATCTGTATAAAAGTGTGTTGTGTTAAAGCAGCAAACCAATGAGTGCTGCCTTTTGGGTATTTAGTTTTATCTTTAGTTAAGCACCACCCTGGTGTATTCATTTATACCATCTAATATATGACACACTGTTGTAGTATGTATAATTTTGTGATCTTTATTTCCCTTTGTATTCATTTTAAGCATCTAAATAAATTGCTGTATTGTGCTTAATGTAAATATTTGCTTTATTACACATGGCAGTCCTGTGTCCATTGTATCTTGTGCCATTTTATTGCCGTAACCGTTTTTCACCAGAGATGGAATCCACGGTCACAGAAGAGTCTTACGGAAAACCAAGATCTTTTATTTGCGTAAAGAATGCTTTTAGGCACCTGTTACAACATCATTCAGCTTTCTGGGTTTTTTTCCTTTTAACTGCAAAAATAAACACCCTTGAGATTTTTCAGTTGCATATATATGTAAATGTTTCAATGATAAAAGGATATAAACATAAATTGGCATTAATTTCTGAGCAGAGTCTCAGTGCCCTGATGTTTTTTCTAAATAAAGTAAATGTAGTTTTCGTTTTATAATAGGAAAAATTATAGTAAAGAGGCAACTAGTTTCCTTCTGTTGTAACTCTTTTGACCATCTTGTTATTAAGGGAAAGGCTTTGAAGAGCACACATTTGAAAGACTGGCAAGATGGAAGGAGTTGGTATTTTTACTATACGTAGATTCCCAAGAGCAAATTGTCCTAAAAAGTGGAAAGTTACAGGAAGCAAAATTAGGCCAACATTTTCAGGAGTTACAACAATGATGGGCTGCTCCAGTCCATGCGAGGGTTAGTCATTACTTCTCAGGGACATCGGCCTAACTGAAGAAGTAGAAAGTGGCTAATTTCCCTAACTTCTGAGACTTTCCAAAAAGGACTTTTGTTAATGTTTTTACCTAAGAAAAGAGATTTGATCTACCTCTCCCTAAAATGTTATGCTTCTTGAAAACCTTTAGAATATTTGGGGCTGGCTTGGAGCTGTTCTAAATCTGTTGTATAGGTAGACTAAATTCTACATTTATCAGCCAAAATTCAAGACAGGATGTCCCCAAATTATGATGTATAGATGAAATCAGAAATGCCAGCTGAATTTAAGCCATCTTACGTTTGTTTGGAAATTACTCTGCCTAATTAACAGGTGGGAAGAGCAGAAGCTGAGTTTCTGAGTTCTACATGGAGGACTAATAAGACTTGTACAAAATACCAAGGAATTTGGGGTCCGGTGTCCTGGTTGGACATTGGAATGGATACAGATAAGTATGCTTCTTCACTAAGGTGGGTTTTTTGGCATTCAGAAAAGGGCTTGGCCCCTAAAAGAGTTGGAAATAATAAAAGATTCCCAACTGGAAATGTTGCAGAATCCCTAAAAGTGTCTCAATAAAAGCCATTTTAAAAGAATATTGTTGCCACTGTTTGCTTTTGGAATAATCTGGAGATATTTAAATTTAAGGCTTTGGCAATCTGCCACCTCCTAATTCAAGAATGCCTATAATTGTAGGCTGAACATGCTGTAGATTTTCATTTTAACAAGGGAAAACCTAATGACTTACTGTGGAGAAATTTTCTTTTTGGCCTTTCAAATTTTCTTGTGGCAGTGAGTTCCAGAGTCCAGCTGACAAGGACTGTGGTTTTCCATTCCAGCTCATAGGAGCATTTTCATAGACCATCTTTGGTTGGTTTTCACCAAGCAATACAGGGAGAAGTCTGTGACATAGCATTGTCCCCTCTATCAGATCCTAGCAGAAAAGAATCTACCCCTCTTTTCACCTTGTAGTTGTGTGTGTATTTGATCCAGATGCCTGCCCATTTATAAAGAAACTCATGTCAGAAGTGAGCAAATTTGAAGACTAGATGTATGAAAACTCGGCGGGGAGGGGGGTCCCTGTCTGAAGCATTTCTCTAGCAGTGATTGAACCTGCTGCTTGCAGTGTGTACAGCCATGCAGAGGAGGGTTCCTTCATTCCTGCCTCAGACTGCCAGCACTGATTCTAACATGGGGCCCAGAAGTCATCTCTGGGTGACTATGACAGAAAATCTCTTTAAAAATAAATTTTTTTTTTTTTTTTTTTGTAGAGACAGAGTCTCACTTTTTCGCCCTCGGTAGGGTGCAGTGGAGTCCCTCAAGCAACCTCCAACTCCTGGGCTTAGGCAATTCTTCTGCCTCAGCCTTCAAGTAGCTGGGACTACAGGCGCCTGCCACAACGCCTGGCTATTTTTTGTTGCAGTTTGGCCGGGGCTGGGTTTGAACCCGCCACCCTCAGTATATGGGGCCGGCGCCCTACTCACTGAGCCACAGGCGTCTCCCAAATCTCTTAAAATTAAGTAGGACATACTGAATATATGGATTTGCAAAGCCTCATGGCTCCACCCACTGTGACCTCATCTACCTGCTGCTTGCAGACTTACCACCAGTTGCAGGGATGTTTCACCCAGACACCATGTAGAAGCATCTCAAACTTAGAAACTTCCAGAAGACTAGAAATAGCTGCTCCAACAGTTCTGAAGTGGCATTCCAATGAACCAATTATTGGTGGGTTACCAGGAGATAGTCTAGACAAAGATCATCTCAGCTGAGAGAAACTCTTGACAGTAAGGTCAAAAATACGGCATTTCTCCCAACTGCTGGAAGGTGGGCTTGAAATTAGATCCAAACTTGCACCAATGGAATTACCAAAGGTAATTTGTTTGCAAGCTGCTACTTCCTGTCCACTTAACCACTTTAAATAATGTGACCTAGAGCATGTACTATAACAAACGTAATGGAGCTCAACTGCACCTTAGGTGGGGTTGTGTTTGAAAGATGAAAGTTGCATATGTCAAAATCGACCCCTAAAGATCCTTGAGTCATGATTTCACAGTGGTCTGACCAAGGGGAGAGGACTCAGGAAGAAAGGTCCCTCATCATTTTTAAGACAAATGTTCTGAAATACAGGAGAGAATTTTCCAAATGATTGAATAAGTTTGTTACAACTCAAGCATTTCTCAGAATTCAGTGTTTATGCATCTGTAACGTAAGCCCCACCTGGACACGATCTGGCCTTAAGGTGTAAGACCATTTAAACCCAAACTGACTTTTGCACTAAAAAATCCTTATTTTTACCATGATGTACCTTTACATAATGGCATTACTATAAGTGAAACACAATGGATACCCTGGTAAGTACACTAGGTACCTACTAGAAGCTGAGGAAGCAGCTAGAAGAGGCTTTTCCAAGGTACTTGATGTGAGCACTGTGCTGGCTGCCATCTAGATTATAGCAGAATGTGACAGCTGTGTTATGTGAAGCAGCCAGCTGCACGTCCAAGAATCAAAAGTAAAGATCCTGCCTTGGAGATGGGAGAGGAAGAGACAGTGACGTGACTTTCTTTTTGCAGCTCAGTCTGCCAGCAAAGCTGGATCAGCATTCCCTGGAGAGGCTCAAGCAAAAACCTGTCCTCCAAGGAGGGGCCTCCAGGGAAGGGACTCAACTTTACCTTTCAGGAGGGCAACATTGTTCCTAAAAATGCCCAAAGTTCAGGTTACATCATGAACATACAGCTACTCGAGTATCTTCAGAACATCACTAATGTATAGTTTCTGGGACTAGGTGTAGGGTTAGATTCAAGATGTTTGAGTCCTGAAAACAGTCCTGCCCAATCCTTCCCTGCCTCTCCCCTCAAAATCCTGTAAAGGGAATATTAGCTTGACAGGTTTCGGTGCTAACGTGAATTCAGGCTTAGAGGATCTAACTTGTCCCAAGATCCCAGCTGGCAAAGGGGAAGATGCCGATAAGGACCTGAGTCCACAGCCACTGGCATTTCCAAACATGCCATGCAGCCTTGGCCTTGAGTAAAGATTAGCCTCATCAGAAAGGCTTCCGCTATGCTGAAAGATGTGAGCCCGTCTCTAAACCAATTCACTGTACTTTGGCTCAGTGTTTCCCAAACTATAGTTATTTATACTACCAACATCATCTTTTTTGCCACGTTTGTCTAACAACTGCCTTATGTTCTCAGTGTATTTCAACTTATTTTAAATAAAGGAAAGCAATGTCAATGAATAAAAGAAAGTCATAAAAATAACAAAAGTATTAAACTTTTGCCACCTATTTTGTGCTAAGGGCTTTAAGAATGGCACTTTTCTCTGTTAAGGAAAACCAAAGTGAAGTCAAGGGGGCACTAGCACCAAAAAGACATCCTTGGCCCAGGAAGGCTCAAAGAATCAGATGAGCCCTATCTTGATGTGACTCCTGTTACCTCTTGCATGCCAAGTAGCATGAACTAGGAGTCAAGGGCTGGGCTCTAAGTCCTGCGTGGGACCAGCCTTGAATGGCTCTAAGCAAAGTCTCTGCTTCCTTTAGCAGTGAATACCCAGTTTGTTTTATTCTACCTCAGGCCCTTTTTACATTAATTAGGACTCTGGCTATGCTTGGAGAAGACAAGCTGATCAGTGGTGTCAGCAAGGACTCATGTTATCTGTCTTTCCATTCTGCCCCCCACAGGGGCACCTTCATCCTAGTCAGGTGCCCTGATGTTTGTAAAATGCCCCCAATTTACTGCCCTGAGAGGTTTCCCCCCTTCAGTGTTGAGCAAGAACCTTGAACTCGAAGCCAAGTGGACCATTCCCAAACCACTGGGTAGCTGACAGGCTTAGTCCAAAGCTGCTTAGTCCTTTGCTGTGAGCTAGCATTATCCTGATGAGCTTAGAGACCAGTAGGGACACATCTCTGGGACTGAGGTGGGATCAGTTCAACCCAAACCAGAAAACAGTTCAAACCAATGCCATGCTCCACTCAGGCACAGGTAGGGTTTTGAGGACTCTATGCTCTTCAAATGAAACCTCGTGCCATGTGCAAACCAGACAGAATGTGCAGTTGCTCCAACTGAGAAGAGGCAGCAAACGCTTAATAATCTGACTGGCATTCTTTGAAAGCAGTGCCTCCCATCCCTGGTTGGATATGGAAATCACCTGGGGAGCTTTAAAAAAATGAGCAAGGCTGAAGTCCTCCGGAGCTTCTGATGTAATTGGCCTGGGGCGTGGTTCAGCTGATTCCAAGACTGAGAACCATTTTTTTGAAGAGATGCACAGTGAACACAGCTACAAGCGTGAGCTTTCCCCTGACTAGTGTACCTTAGTATATCTGCCACAGGCGGTTTCCTGCCGGAGACCATTTGTTCTAATGCTTCCATTCAACACACCCCTGCCCATAGCCTAAGAGAACCACCTGTCTCTACACTCAGATGCAACCTGTGCGCCAAAAGCAACCTCACCTGTGTAAATGAATGTTCTGATGTCTCCTTGACTCACTAGGGAAAACAAGGACCCTAAACGGATAACCCTTTAATCCTTATCTCTGGGCTACATCACCATTTCCACAGCAGTAGGCGCTCAGGGATGCCAACCAAATAAAAAGCACAAACCTTGCTCTCCTGGGGCTGCTCCTCCAGGTCTCCTCCCACTCATCTGCCCCGGGCCTGGCTCCATCAGAAGAGCAGCACTGATGAACGTCTGCTCGGTCCATCTACGTCAGAGCGGCTTCCTGGAAGGCCCAGTGAGGAAGTCCTCCCAGTTGAAGAGGCTGACCTTGGGCATTCAAGGTGGCTTGGTTCTTCAGAGGAACCATGTGTTTGCCCTGACCAAACTTGTGTGTCCCCTGCAGTCCTTCCCTTAACTCCTTCCTCACTCCCAGCACCGTGGGTAGCCACCAAAACACACTCCTCTAGAAGTCCCACAAGGGCCCCACCCACTGCTTGCCCCTCTCCCCTGCTCAGCTGCTTTCAGACCTCAAATCCATCAACCTGGGCATTAGCTATGAAGATTTCCATGGTTCTGAATCTGAAGCAAGGACTCATGGAAGACAGCCTGTGACAGCTGCCAGAAACCAGAACTGCTCTGAACTCTCAAACCCAGAGATGCTTGTGCTGTTGACTGCTTAACAAAGTGGGGCTTTGCTTTAAGATGGCAAGGAGGATAACCGGATGCTTGCAGCTGCCGGGATCAGTAAAACATCTGCAGAGTTGGTAAACCCTAGTGGCTAGCCTCTAACTCTCCTGAGAACTCCCTTCTCACCCCAAGAATTTTCATCGTGAGTGGATGTTGGATTTTGTTAAATACCTTTTTCCTGTGTCTATTGAGATGATCGTGTGGCTTTTGTCCTTTATAAATATGGTGTGTACGCTGATTGGTTTTTCAAATACTAAACCAACCTTGTATTCCCAGGAGAAATTCTGCTTGGTCATGGCATATGACCTTTTAATATGATGCTGGTTTCAGTTTGCTAATATTTTGTTGACTTCACATCTGTGTTCATGAGGTGTTTCTTATAATGTTGGTATCAGTCACCCCCCAAAAAGCACACATTTCTATATCAAGACCCAGTGTCCTATTCCCAGAGAATCTGGAACTGGGTGTAGAGGTGCTAGCTAGACCACCAGATGCTAGAATGGCGGTGACCATCCGGCTGCCATTCTCCACCTCACGGAGCTGAGGCCCAGATGCATCTCTTCACACAACCCATATTCTTGGAGTAAATGCTCCATGGTCTCAGGGTCTCAGGTTCAAAGGGTCTCAAACGCAAACGGCATAGGGACTAAGCAGGCAAAATATATTAGTGAAGTAATTCAGATACTAGAAAAGCCTGGAAAGCTGGTCCCAAAGTGACTTGGCTTTAGCTCATTGTTAGCTTGCAAGAATGTGAGCCCAGTGTCCCAGTGCCAGAGTTTGTAAAAAGAAACAGGAAATCCAGTTATGTGCATACTTCTCATTTTTAATTACTGACACCTGATTTTTTTTTTTTTTTTGAGACAGAGCCTCAAGCTGTCCCCCTGGGTAGAGTGCCATGGCTTCACTGCTCACAGCAACCTCCAACTCCTGGGCTCAAGCGAGTCTCCTGTCTCAGCCTCCCAAGTAGCTGGGACCACAGGCGCCCACCACAACACCTGACTATTTTTTTGGTTGTAGCCATTATTGTTGTTTGGCGGGCCCAGGCTGGATTCGAACCCGCCACCTTAGGTGTATATGGCTGGCGCCTTAGCCGCTAGAGCCACAGGCACCGAGCCCTGACACCTGATTTTTAACTGAATGTTTCAAATAGGTAAATGCCAAAATATCAGAAAGTTAAAAAAAAAAAAGTAGAGTGAAAATGACCCCTCTCACCCCCAAAAAGATACCCACTATTCTCAAATAGTGAGTATTTATCCTTCCCGAGAATTTTGATGCCTTTCTTTTTCACACACAGATGGTAGCATACCACGTATAGTTCTCTGCATTTGGCTCCCATATTTTGGCAATATTTCCACACTAATTCATAAAGAACTCCTAATCCATTTTTACAACTTTGTAGTATTCCACTGCATGGACATGCAAGGCCAATCCCAGACTGATAAATTCTGAGTTCTAATTTGTTGCTATTTCACTGCACAGTGACTAAACTTGTCTATTTGTCCTTTCTTGTGTAAGTTGGATTCCTAGAAGTGCGACCCAATGTCCGTTTCTCATTTTGACAGGTATGGCAGCTGACTCCCATGAAAACACGGTCCCACCACCAATGTACAAGAATGCACGGTTCTTCAAAATTTCACAGTGAACAATTTTAAGGTCCGCTAGACTGATATGTGAAAAATCTCAGGGTAATTTCAATATTCTTTCATACTTCCTGGCTTATATTGAGGCTGAGTATCTTTTCATATGTTTAAATGCCTTTTGCATTTTTCTATGAAGTGCCTGTTCATATCCTTTGCCCATTTTTCTACTTGGCCTTAGTTATTTGCACATTCTGTTTAGTAAGGAGATTATCCGTCTGTAACATGAGTTGCAATATATTCTCCAGTTCTTCATTTGTTCTTCGAATTTGCTTAGGATTTTATTGTCTCACTGTGGGATTTTTTTTTCCTTTGGTTGAGGTTTTTGTTTGTTTTACCAAGTAGAGGTTTAACTTTTTTTTGGTATATAATCAAATTGGTCTCTCTTAGGGCTTCTAGACTTTGTACAATTTTCCAACGTTTTTACCTACTTCTTAAACAGATTTATTTTATATATTTAACTCCCTAACCCATTTGGAATATTTGGAACTGTTCTAGGTGTGCAGAGTGAGCTACGGGGCTCCCTTCCCTTTTTCTAGACAGTCACCCAGTTGTCTCAGTATGGAAACATTTTAACAGTTCAGGGAAAACCACACATTTCTGCCAATCAGATCCAGCCCCATAGGCTGCTATCTTAAAACCTCATGCTCTGGGTGGCACCTGTGGCTCAAAGGACTAGGGCGCCGGCCCCATAAGCCGGAGGTGGTGGGTTCAAACCCAGCCCCGGCCAAAAAAAAAAAAACCTCATGCTCAGATAGGCATGAAATGCACTTCCACTGGGAAAGGGGGGAAGGGGGAAGGGCAGCTCACCCACTCTTATGATGATTTGCAATGACCTTTCTGGTGTCCCTGTCCAACAACAGCCACAAAAAGAAACGTGGCCCTTCCCTAGGCTGAGTTACCCTTGCCATGGGATTAAGGGCCTGCTAAAGTCAGCAGTTAAGGATTTCATTTGCTTGACAAGAGACAAGCCAGGCAATCGCTTCAAGGTGGAAGCACAAAGACAGTACCTCCACAGCGGAGCTGCTCCAAGGATTGAGGTCAGGAATTCCTAGCAGGGCTATGTCCTGGTCTTCTTTCCCTCCAGGTATCTCCAAGTGTTCCTGAAAGTTCACTATTTGGCACTGCAACTCCCAGAAATACCGAATGGTCACTTCTAGTTCATTCATCACTTCTTCCCCATAGACGTTCTCATACAACCTGACCCCTCCTCACTGACTGCGGGGAGAAGATCCAAGAACAGCCAAACCCAGAGAGAGCTGCTTAGACTTTTAGCAGCTCCCATGTTCCCATGACTTGTTCTAAGTCCGACATTTAAGGGCAGTCCCTAAGTCGCTCACTGTTGAGGCCTCTGCATGCCACTGGTCAGCTGAGAAACCGAGCACACAGTGAGCCCTTTCCTCTCAAGCCCAGTCACCATAACAACTGCCACCCATTACCAAGTGCCCCTCAGCAGACCCTGAGCCCAGCATGCACACAGCTCCTCTTGTTCCATGCCCCCCACCAACCCAGTGGGTAGATGCTGTCATCACATCTTACTGAGGAGGCTGGACTAGTCCAGCCGAGACTACAGGAGATGGTAGTGCTAGGCAGGCAGGCTTGTATCAAAGCCCATGTGTCTCAGACATGGTCCCGTGCATCTCTTAGGTCAGTGCTGTGGTTTAATATCATGACATTCCCTTCACCTCTCCCTGCTCCTGGTTCAGGCCCTGGAAGGAGGAAGAAACCTGGGAGTCTCCAGCAATCAACAGATAGCCTTCTACAAATTAGTGTCCTCAGCTGCCTATCTAAAAAATTAACTTTCCATTGAATCTATGCCCTCCCTGAGCAGACTGGGGCACAGCCAGTGTCTAAGCTTCCTTCATTCAAACCAGTCCCAATCAATACAATGCAGCCATGAGAATTAACGATCCACAGCTCCACACAGCAACAGGGACACCTCCCACGGGCACAGCAGCAGCAAGCCAGACAGAAGAGACGGCATCCTGCACGTGCACACGCCATCCGTCCTTCATTACATACAGTGCAGAAACCAGCAACACTGTCTGTACTGCCTGATGCCGGGATGCTGGAGCCTGGCCAGGGTGGACACTGACCAGAGGGACCCAAAGGCTTCCTGGGCACTGACAGTGCCGACTGGTTGGTTTCTCAGTGTGCAGATGTGCTCAGTTTGCGAAAATTCTCTGAAGCATACACTTAGGTATTCTTTTCTGTAATGTGCATTATACTTCAATAAATGTTTACAAATGTTATCTCAACAGAAAAATGCTGATTCCTCCAAAGACAAGGGGTCCGCCTGTATCTTTTAATTCCAAACATTGTCCTAAAGTGGGCACAACCCAACCTTTTCTGTGCTTTTCTACTGCTATCTTACCAGGTTCATTATGTTAGATTTCCTTGAAATTCTAATGCTGGTCTGCAGTTCAATTGTGTGTGTGTGTGTGTATGTATCTGCTCTTGGCTCTGAGGCTCTGAGAGGAATTCCAGAAATATCCATTACAAGTTGAAGCCAAAGTGAGGAATCTGGAATGTTAGGACAACAGCAGGACACTCTGTATGGAAAGCAATGAAGGCAAACACACCTTTAAGACAGGTGCCCAATGACCTCTGCTTTCTTGCTGGGAATCCAAAGGTCAAGCCTGCGCCCTTCCCTCAGGCGGGGGCTTTATAATATGTAGATTCCACACAAGTGAGGCGGAGCCCCCACTCCCAGTTCTTACTCCAGACCCAGGTGAGCTCTTAACACCTTTATTGGGATGGCCCCCCTGCACAGCCGGGACATGGGGTTCGCAGACACGCAGTCAACACCAGGGACCCTGAAGCCAGCCCACCACAGAGGCAGAGTTCCTCACAGAGAAGGGAAGTCCCCACTGCCTATCAGCCACGGTCACACCTGGCCTCACCCCCTTTAAAACTCCAGGCAGGCTGATATAGGAGGCTGTGCCGCATGTGGGTTCCAGCTGCTTTTCTAAACCCTGTGGCCTGGCATGCAGCAGGGGAGGAAATTCAAAACAACAATAAAAAGAAAGAAAACTCAAGCTGCTCCCTTGCAGTTTCACTTTCCAGTGTCCCGGATGGGAGGACCACAAAGCTCACAGGCGCTGAGGACGGCTAGGGCCTTGATGCTGGACCTCCCTGTTGAACTCAGGAAAATAGTCCTCGGTCCTGTATAACGTGGGCAGCTCATACATCAGGGGTGCTGGGGCAGATGGTTTCTGGAATGACAGAAAACAAGGTGTTTTATCAGCAGTTTGGAGCCACTTATTCTGGGACCCAAGAATTCCAGTTCTAGTTCATCCTTTGGGAAAGTCACACATGTCACCAAAGACTTCTGTGCTTCTCTGGCAGCAGCACTGCCTGTGGCAGCCTAAGCCGGCCCCCCAAAGGAACCAAGGCATCAATGTCAGGCCCTCTCCACAAGGGAACACTCTGCAGGCATTAAAAGGAACTCAGCAGACCTTTCTGTTCTGGCAGAGAAGGGCTGAGAAACCAGGGTGAGGAGGGGGTAGACTCGTGACCAAGAGACCACATACCCACAAGCATGTGTGTGACAGCTCTGCAGGGTCAGCCTGGCACAGTGGCCATCACTGCTGATGGGAACTGATTTTTCTTTCACTGTGTACCCACCTATGCTGCCTAAAGCTCATGCCATATGCATGCGCTACTCATTCAAAAAACACAATTGAGGCCGGGCATGGTGGCTCACACCTATAATCCCAGAACTCTGGGAGGCAGAGGTGGGTGGATACCTGAGTTCAGGAGTTCGAGACCAGCCTGAGCAAGAGCAAGATCCTGTTTCTACGAAAAATACAAAAATTAGCTGGGTGCGGTGTAGTCCCAACTAATTGGGAGGCTAAGACAGGAGGATCACTTGAACCCAGGATTCTGAGGTTGCTGTGGTGTAGTCCCAGCTACTCGGGAGGCTGAAGCAGGAGGATCACTTGAACCCAGGAGTCTGATGTTGCTGTGAGCTAGGCTGATACCCCAGTACTGTACTTGTGGCAACAGAGTGACATTCTGTCTCAAAATAAATAAATAAATAAATAATAGGGCAGCGCCTGTGGCTCAGTGAGTAGGGCACCAGCCCCATATACCTAGGGTAGTGGGTTCAAACCCGGCCCCAGCCAAACTGCAACACAAAAACAGCCCGGCATTGTGGCAAGTGCCTGTAGTCCCAGCTACTTGGGAGGCTGAGGCAAGAGAATCGCTTAAGCCCAAGAGCTGGAGGTTGCTGTGAGCTGTGATGCCACAATACTCTACCCTAAGGACAATAAAGTAAGACTCTGTCTCTATTTAAAAAACAAATAAATAAATAAAATTGCTTCCTCATTTCTGGTACAGATTTGTGTTGAAGGGAGCCTGGGGAGAGGAGATTTCCTATTAAGACCCCCCACAACCTGGGGAGGCAGGACCCTACAGGTTACTGTGCATGTTGAGGAAAAATCATCATCACCGAGGACCACCTCAAACAGCGGCTGTCAAACTTGGTCATACGTTGGAATCTCCTGGGAATTCTATAAAATATTTATGCCTGGGCCCCACACTGGAGTGTGACGTCACTGGCCAGGGTGTGAGTGTTTTACAGCCACCAGGTGATTCTCTCCTAGACACCAGGCCCAGGTCACTTGCACCCTCAGAGGCCATGCTGCAAGTTTTAACCCTAAAAGCACCAGGGGCCTCTGAAACTATTCACTGGGAGGGTGTGTGTGAGAGAGATTAGGCATGTGTGTTAGGGAAAACCATAGAGGAAAAACCCCCGAGGGATGAGGCTTTTGCAAGTGTGCCCTAATGGTTCGAGTGGCCGGGCTAAGGGGAAGGAAAGAACGGATTCCAACATCTGAGCTCCAAAGTCCCTGACTTTCCATCAGTCTGAGCCCTCTCTCTGTTGTAGATGGGAACCATCAAAGGATTTTATTAATTTTTTTTTTTTTTTTGGCAGTTTTTGGCCAGGCCTGGGTTTGAACCCGCCACCTCCAGCATATAGGGCCCGCATCCTACTCTTTTGAGACACAGGCACCGCCTAGGATTTTAAATAAGATAGGACACACCCAGGTGTCTAGACGGCAATCAACCTGTGTCACCACTTCCACGTCTGGAAAACCAGGACAAGGGTATTCACCTTGGCCAAGGGTCAGCCTCACACAAGGTTAACAACATTCTGCCTAGTCGATCCTCTCAGTTGGCCACTCTTGGCTCAGCCTGCCCAGGGTGGGGCGAGGTGGGGGGGGTTGGCTCAGGAGAGGAGGCCTATCTCCACCTGTTTCCTCTTCTCCCAGCACCTTCCCCAGTGGCCTCCTGCCCCTGAGGATCAGTGGGAATGAGTTCTCCTGACAGCATGACAATCTGTCTACAGCCAGATGGGTGCGGGTTGGAGATAACCCACAATCTCACCCTCTTTCTCCAAAGAACTGTCCATCATGGTATCCAGAAAACATTACATTCAGGTGAACAATGACAGTACCCAGCCAGACTACTTTTTGTTGTTGTTGCAGTTTGGCCAGGGCCAAGGCTTGAACCCGCTGCCCTCAGCATATGGGGCCAAAGCCCTACTCCCTGAGCCACAGGCTCCACCCAAGGCCACACCTCTTATCTTGACATGTGACTTGGAGGCCAAAAAGCATTTTGTGATGCTGAAAAGACATGTCCTTTCTTCTCCTGACCCTCAGGATGCAGGCAAGGGTCAGAGACCAGGCCAGGCCAGAGAAAGTGTCCTGTCCTAATCAGGTGGCCTCTCCTGGGTCAGCTGGGCCTTACCTGACCCACTACTTTTTGAAATGGTTCTATCATCAGGGATGGAGCTTCTGTATCCTCCTTCAAGGAGACAGATACTGTAAACAAAAGAAAATCAACATATAACAAGGAGCCAAGGACTCATAAAAGGCCCAGCAGCTTCAGATGTGATTGTGTCCTTAGGCCCGAGGACATCTAACACAAGAAACTCGGAGTCGTGGCATCCTTCCTTGTGGCAGGAGGGAAACGTCATTCCTGCATGAGAAACGCAGGGATGAAGGGGATGCAGGGAGAGGCAAGCTCTGCTGGTGTCGGGACAGATGTCACGGTAGAAGATTAAACAGCTGCTTCCCCTGTACTCAGAAAGGAGCTTGATCACCAGACGCCAGCAGGAGCTCTCCAAGACCAAGCCACCCCAAACAAGAGGATCCCTGCCTGGAGAGGGAGATGAAAGGCTTCAGAGGCTGGTATGGCCCCGTGGTGACCAGGACAAGTCCCCTGACATCTCTGAGGACAGGTGGGAGAAATGGGGGTGATTTGAAACTGTCCAGAGCACTGGAGGGCACAGGGGTGACCCCTTTAGCCCAAAAGGTAGTCTTGGAGAGTGGTGAGCACTGTTCCACCCTGCCTACTTCCTCTTTGGGTTCTGGAATCTTGATTTTTTTGATGGGTTTCTTGTACTCTGCTCCCCATCCCAGCAGCTCCTCCCCAGCCCACAGGGATTAGTCCAGGGCAAGCATGTGACATGAGAGGGGCCAATAACAAGCAGCCATGGGGCTCTCGCTTTGGGAACCAGCACGAACTGTGCCCCCAGGTTCCTATGACCACAGACCCAGGCCAAGGGCCACTTCTGCCACCAACTGGGGCCCTCCTGAGAGTGAAGCCCATGTAGAGGGAAGCGGAGTTGGAAGATGGGGCAAGACTCAGTCCTGAAAACATCATTCCATCGCCAGTATCCAAGTTGCCCTGGGTTACTGTTGCTGGCACTTAAGCATCCTGGCTGAGGCAAATAATAAACCCATAGTGGGGCAGCTCACAGGTGGGTCCCAGGTGAGGCTGAAAATAGCCCAATGGCCCAGATGTTGCCAGAGTGCAGACACCTCACCCATGGGTGAGCAGGACCCAACCCAGGAGGCCAGGCCCCAGTCACTAACTAGCATGCCAGCATGCCACAGAAACCCACTTTCTCTTGGATTCTCAGGGGGACCTGTATGATGAAGAGTCAGCCCTTATCTCAGAGGTCAGGGGACCATGGAGCTGGGCCCACTGAGCCCAGCCTCAGCCCATGGCTCCACAGTGCTCCATAGGGACAGAGCAGCAACCCAAACGCTAAGGGTCTCACCTACAGTATGCCCTTAAGGATCTCAGATGGGACTGCAGAGCTTTCCAACTCCCACCCTCAACCTCTGACTTGTAAGAACAGTCCCATCTGGGCTAGGCCAGGTAAGCAAGGAGCATCCAACCTTCTGGGCTCTAGCTCCCCACCCCCACCTCCCAGTCTACAGGCAAGAATCTTCTCTGGGCTGGGATAGGCTAGGTCAAGAAACCTGACACTGCTGGTCCAGGGCACGGCCATGGCCACATGCTCCTCTCCAGCTCTGAGCCCCGCCTGCCACCTGCCATTCTCTGCTGCTAAGACCTCTGGGAAACCAGGCCTGGCTCCCACTTCTCCCCACTGCCACTCTGGACACCCAAGTTCTCAAATCTTCAACCCACAAGCCAGACACATGTGTGCTTGGTCAGGTTTATGATTTAGTAAAAATACAATTAACTGCAAACATGTAGAAGTCAGATTTGCTACGAAAACCAGACTGCCGGTTTCCACTGGAAAATGGGATCATCTGGTAGCTCCAGGCCCACAGTCCCTCGTGGCCCAAGGTGGCTGAGTGGAGGAGCAGTGGCCCCTGAAACCTTTCCATTCCTGTGACCTGCTGCTTCTGGCAGATGCCTCAGACTTGGCCTCCTGCTCTCTGCACCACTGTTTCTGCTCCATTTCTGACAAAGACCCCAAATGGCTATGACAGCACATGACAAGGTGAATCCTCAGGTCCCCAGTGGCCTCAAGTCTCTCCTCTGAACCTGCACTCAGGTTACTGTCTGACTTAAAGCCAGCTGCCTCCTCAGGGCCTTTGTTTGCCCTGGGCTACTCTCCCACACCTGTTTTTAGACTGTTTCACACCTCCTCTTAAGTTCTAGTCCATCTTTGTGTCTTGCTCTTGGGATGTCCTAATCACACATCCCTGACCCTAGACTCATTTCTGCCAGGCCAGGGTCAGCAATTTTATCTGTTAAGAACCAAACAGCAAATAGTTTAGGTTTTCAAAACCACATGATCTCTGTCAAAACCACTCAACTCTGCCCTTGTAGCATGAAAGCAGCCATAGGCAATATGCAAACAAAAGACATGGCTATGTTCCAATAAAACTTTATTAACAAAAACATTGGCAGGCCAGATTTGGCCCCCAGATTGTGGTTTGCCTCTGAATCATCCCAAATAGAAAAGAGATTACACACCCTTCCCTGTATCTCCCATACAAGTGGGCACTGAATGGCAGGTTCCAGACATGGGGTGCCAGATGCAAGGCCAGGCCTGCCTTATAGTTTACCCTCAGCCCTGAGGTTTGTTTGTTTGTTTGTTTGCAGTTTTTGGCCAGGGCTGGGTTTGAACCCACCACCTCTGGTATATGGGGCCAGCACCCTACTCCTTTGAGCCACAGGTGCCACCTTCAGCCCTGAGTTTTATGTGTCCACCTGGTTTGGGTAGTCACTGCAGCCCTGGTCTGTCCTGACTCACCCAGAACAGGCAGGAGGCACAGCATCCTCCACTCCAAAGGGAGAAGTAGGTCACACAGAAGCCTTCCTCACAGCCGACATCTGAGGTGCCACAGGGTCAGCCCCAGCCTCCCTCCCCAGCTTGCCCACAGCCCCACTGGGGCATGGGTTAACCTCTGGGATGCCAAGGGTCCAGGCTGACCATGTGTAGGAGCTCACATGCTGACTGCCTGTCCAGGTCACCAGGGACTCCCAGTGCCAGGGAGCCTGGGAGAGGCCACTCTCAAGGCCTAGTCCATCCTTGTGATTCCCTCTTGGGAAGCCCTATTTGCACATTCCTGACCCTGCACTGATTTCTGCTTCAGGCCAGGGTCAGCAACTGTATCAGTGAAAGTGATGGTTACACCTACTATGCACCAGGTTACCTTATCTCTAACCCTCACAGCACTCTTTTAAGGTACAGTTTCTCATCATCCTCCCAAGCCTTACTTTCCTCCTCTACAAAATGGGGATAATACCATCAACCTCACTGACTCTGCCTAGATCACAGCAGTAATGCTAGAGGTGTTGCAGCCACTTTGGGACCACAAGGACAAAGGCCAAATGCCAAGGAAGGCAGAGCAGTAGCCAGGAGCATCTTGGGTCCCTGATTACTTCCTCGAGAAGCCCCATTGGCTCAACTGGCTCCCTGAGGACTTCTTGTCACATGAGGGAAACGCGCGAACAGAACTTGGTTAAACCATTCTATTCAGGATTCTAGTATGTGGTCAGACACAACCCAGCTGATCCGTGCTACTGTTATGCTCACTGTCCCTCCATCTAATAGTGAGTGACCTAAGTGGGCAGAGCCAAGACTAGAGTCTGGGGTTTAGGTACCGAAGTGGAAGAACCTCCAAAAGAAGTGAAAACTGCTAGTTGCATAAGCAAGCAGATACGGAGAAAATACTCAAAATCATTCCAAAAACTCAAAAAGAACTCCAGATAAGTTTGTAGTATGTCTCCCTCCAGGAGCTGGAGCTACCTGCCCCTCTCCTCCCTGGAGTAGGGGCCGCACCAAATCACTCGCTTCCAAAGAGCAGTGAATGGAAAGGGGGATGTCACTGTACATGGAGAAACTGGCACACCTACCCCAGCCAGGTAGTCAAGTTCAGCATCCTCAGGGATGAGTCATGTTGAAGAATGTGCCCTTCCGTGATGTGATGAGAAAGGACTTTTCACCTCACAGTCTTCCAACCACAAAACCCCTGGCTCCAGTCGAACCACAAGAAAAAACATCAGACGAGTCCTAATTAAAGGATATAGGTCAGGCCCATGGCTCACACCTGGAATCTCAGCACTTTTGAAGGCTAAAGCAGGAGGCTCACTTGAGGCTAGGAGTTTGGAACCAGCCTGGGTAACACAGTGAGACCCTGATCACTACAAAAACTTTGAGAATGAGCCAGGTGGCTGGGTGCTGTAACTCAGTGGTTAGAGAGCTGGCCCTGCTCACCAGTGGTGGTGAGTCCAAACCTGACCTGGGCCTTGTTAACAAAAAAATTAGCCAGTTGGTAGTGCATGCCTGTAGTCCCGGCTACTCCGGAGGCTGAGTCAGGAGGATCACTCAAGCCCAGGAGTCCAAGGCTGTGATCAGGCCACTGTACTCCTACCTGGGTAACAGAGACTCTGTCTCTAGAAGAAAAAGATTTTTAAAGGATGTTGTTCGGGGCAGCACCTGTGGCTCAAAGGAGTAGGGTGCCGGCCCCATATACCAGAGGGAGCACGTTTAAACCCAGCCCTGGCCAAAAACTGCAAAAAAAAAAAAAAAAATTGAGGATATTGTTCAAACTACCTAACCAATATTTCTCAAAACTGCCAAGATCATTATGAATAAGGAAAGTCTGAGAAACTGGCATAAATCGGAGGTGGCAAAGGAAACGTAATGAAAATACAATGTGGTACCATGGATGCAATCCTGGAACAGAGAAGGACATTAGTGAAATCCCAATAAATGGTGGCATTTAGTCGGTAACGTATCACTGTTGGTGCCTTAGCTGTGACTACGCACCATAGTCATAGGTTAACAACAGGAGAAACTAGGCCGGGCTTGGGAGGCCAAGGTGGGTGAAGGAATTCAAGACCAGCCTGAGCAAGAGCAAGACTCTGTTTCTACTAAAAATAGAAAAACTAGCTGGGCATTGTGGTGGGCACCTGTAGTCCCAGCTACTCAGGAAGCAGAGACAAGAGGATCACTTAAGCCTGAGAATTGGAGACTGCTATGAGCTGCGACATAACAGCACTCTACCCAGGGCGACAGAGTGAGACTCTGTCTCAAAAAAAAAAGCAAAAAACATAACAGCACTCTACCCAGGGCGACAGAGTAAGACTCTGTCTCAAAAAAACAACAACAAAAAAAAAAAAAACAGGAGAAACTGGGAGAGGAAAGGTGATTCTCTGTGCTATCATATCAACTTTGCTCTAAAATTTTAAAAAGTATTAAAGAAAAAGCAAACAGAAGAAATAGGCCAGTCCAACTCCTCAAACCAAGCCACAGCCTCTCTCAGTTCAACCACAGTGACCACGTATCGGGCACTTCCGGAGCGCCAGCTCCTGGAGGGCCCTGTTATGTCATGTTCATACCACTGCCGAGAGAGGCAAATATTAGTGATCCCATTTTGCAAAAGAGGACACCGAGGCTCGGAGAGTCCCTTGGCCACAATCACCCAGCATGGAACTGGCAGCACTGGATTCTATCCCAGGCCTGCCAGGCTCTAGCATCTGTGCTGCCCCAGCACCAAGCCAGCCCCCTGGAGCTGCGTGAGGCTGGGGTGAGCTTTCAGTCAGGAACCAGGACGTCCCTTCAGCATCTGCTTTCTAATCTTGGGACCCTCAGGAGTTGCCTCTTCTAACCTATTCAGATCACAAGCTGGTGATCTTTGGTCAGCATCTGGCTCACCGACAAATGCACCACTTAGCTGCCAACACTAAAGAACCAGTGCATTCAAATAAATATTAAGGCCTGTCTCTCCTGTACTGCTGAGCTGCCTGGCCACCGTGGGTCTATGTTCTTGCAGACACAGCAAGCTGGCCTCACCAGACAGGGCGCGTGCTGTCCCACTCACTGCTGTCCTGCCTGGCCTCCAGGACCTGTGGGCTCTGTGGGCGTCTGGCCTGACCACGGCTCCAGATTGACAGCACTCAGAGAAGACTCCACAGGGCTGTCAAGGATGCTAGATGGAAGAGGCCTTTGCTTCCAGCCCCAGGCCCCATAGTGTAGGGACTGCTGATCTGGGGCCACCAGTGAGCTCCTCCCTCCCCCGTGTCCTCCAGTGCTCATAAGATCTATAAGACAGGAACTGTGACATCACTCAGTAGATGAGAAAGCAGGTTCAGAGAGAACAGGTCCAGGTTACGTGCCCAGCGTCACAGCTGGTAGGTTGAGCGGGGATTCAATCAGAGCTCTTCTGAGCTCTTGGCACCAGCCTCTGCCATGGTCAGCCCACAAGGCCGTCCCCTTGGCTCCTGGCCTCCTGTCTCTGTCCTGGCTCAGGGCTTTCTGTACCGCAGGTCACGCCTGATTGGCCTGCCTACATTTCTGCTCCAGGGTCCCACGTGTCCCAGAGTGCTCCTAAGGCTTGAAAAGAACCCCTCCCCTTTTCCTTCAAGCAACCCCTGCGTGTCCAATCCTGCCTGCAGGCTGGGCTGGGCTGGGCTGGTCGACTTCACACAGCCTGCAGAGCTCACTGGCCTCTTCCTGTCAGGAGCCACCTGCCTAGCCCAGCCCCTGCACCAGCCCCTGCACTAGCCCTAGCTGGCCCAGTGACCACAGTAGCTGGTGGAAGTGGGAGGTCCACTGGGGCCCTATGGACAGGGCTGAGGGCTCCAGGAGTGGGCCACCAGTGCCCAGAGTGACCCCACCAGCAGAGACAAGCTGGTGCATCTCATTAAGGTGATGCTGACCCTAAGGAGCAACTCTGAAAGGTTCCTGGATCCCCAGGGATTTTGCTTAGCTGAAGAAAAAGCGTTAACATGGAAACCAGAAGAAGAGGAGCCCCTGAAGGTCTACTGAGATGCTGGCTACTAAATCCAAGCTCACACTTCGGGACGGCTAGGTGGGGGGAGTCGGTGTCACAGCACTTTCCAGAACTAGGTCTCCCTGGGGGCCCAGCTCCTGACCCAGAGTCTGATCTCTCTGACTTTGGCCAGCAGATGCTGCTGTCCCTGTTCCGGGTCCCTTACTCCCCCGTCCCTCCCCTTCCCTATCTCCTGGAGTCCTAATTCCTCCTTCAATCAATGGTTTGTGCCAATGTCATCTCATTTGAGCATCAAGGCATCCAGGCTTTGCTTCCTGTCGTGGCCACTGACACTGTAGTTCTCTGAGCACTGCCTGTTCACAGCATATACAAGCTTTTAACTGAGCACCTGTTATGTTCCAGAGACCCTATCTGCATAGGTGTCACAAAGCCCTTTTACAGATGAGGAAACTGAGGCTTTCAGTCATTGAGTGACTCACTGCAGACCCGCCTACTGTCTTGTCTCACCAGACAGAACCTCCATCAACCCAGCTTGGCCAAACCAGAAAACTGGGGGTCGCTCTAGACTCCCCTCAGCCCTCACACCCAGCCTGTCTTCAAAGCCATCTGCTAATCCCTCCTAAGTTTATTTATTGAACGAAATGCCATTTTACTTTCTTTTTTTTTTGAGACGGAGCCTCAAGCTATCCCCCTGGGTAGAATGCCATGGCATCACAGCTCACAGCAACCTCCAAATCCTGGGCTCAAGTGAATCTCCTGCCTCAGCCTCCCAAGTAGCTGGGACTACAGGCCACAGGTGCCGAGCCACCATTTTACTTTCAAAGTGAATTTCAAGCTTCTCTAAATCAGATCTGGCACCCTAAGTAGTAATGATGTGTGGAGCTGGGAAGCAGCTGCCCCTTTTACAGGGACACGTGCTGCCTCCCAGCCCAAGTCCCTCATTTCTGGCACCTGCCTGGCCCTCCAGAGCTGGAGCTGTCGACCCCAGACCCACACAATCCAGCCTGTTGCTTCCCCTTGCTCACAGTTGTCAACCCAGGGCATCTTCTGCTCATGGACCTCACAGGGTCTGTCCTAGCTCAGGACATGGGCGCCTGCCACTCCCTCCAGACTTTCCCACCAGGCCTTCTGCTGCTGGTTCTTTCTCATGGAGCGGTTCTCAGCTCAGAGTCTGTCCTGGCTCAAGACATCTGCACCTGCCGCTCTCTCCAAGCTTTCCCACCAGGCCTTCTGCTGCTGGTTCTTTCTCATGGTGCAGGTCTCAGTTTGGGAGTCTTTCCTGACCCCTAATTCATCTGGGGCACTTTCCCCCCATCATTGCACCACTGTGGAATGTTTGCCTCTTTCCTTGGCTGCTGCCCATCCTGTCTCTCCACCAATCAGAGCTCCATGGGGACAGGGACAGTGTCTGCCTTCAGGGCTATAGCTCGACATAGCCAGAGCCTGACCTAGGAGACACTCAGGAAATGGGCAAAATGAGCCTTGGAGAATCAGATCACTGCCCTGAGGCAGAGCAGGGAGGACCTGGGGACTGGCCTATCACCAAGTCAGGGCCCAGGAGCCCAAGAGCAGCAGGACGCTGCAGGGTCTGTTCCAGGGTCACCGGGTGGTTCAAGATTCTTCCCAGCCCAGGGCAGGTCTGTGACCTGCTGTCAGAGATACATTAAGAATAAAGCACATGGCTCGGCGCCTGTGGCTCAAGCGGCTAAGGCGTCAGCCACATACACCTAAGGTGGCGGGTTCGAATCCCCAGCCCGGGCCCGCCAAACAACAATGATGGCTGCAGCCAAAAAATGGCCGGGCGTTGTGGCGGGCGCCTGTGGTCCCAGCTACTTGGGAGGCTGAGGCAGGAGACTCGCTTGAGCCCAGGAGTTGGAGGTTGCTGTGAGCGTGATGCCATAGCACTTTACCCAGGGGGATAGCTTGAGGCTCCGTCTCAAAAAAAAAAAAAGAATAAAGCACATATTGAAAACAAAGTGCATCCCTGGATAGAATCCTGGGGCAGAAAGTGGACATTTAAGGAAAATCCGGTGAGATCCAAATAAAGCCTAGAGTTTAGTTAACAGTGATGCTCCTCTGTTGGGGTCTTAGTTTGGACAACTGTCTGGGATGCAGTAAGATGAAGACAATGAGGGAACTGGCACCGAGGAAGAGCATGTGGGAACTCTACCCTGTCTGCAAGTTTTCTGCTCATGCAATATTTTTCAAAATACAAAAGGACATTTTAAAATAAGACACATATGGGGTGGCGCTTGTGGCTCAGCAAGTAGGGCGCTGGCCCCATATACTGAGGGTGACGGGTTCAAACTCGGCCCCAGCCAAACTGCAGCAAAAAATAGCCGGGCATTGTGGTGGTGCCTGTAGTCCCAGCTACTTGGGAGGCTGAGGCAAGAGAATCGCCTAAGCCCAGGAGTTGGAGGTTGCCGTGAGCTGTGACGCCACAGCACTCTACCAAGGACAATAAAGTGAGACTCTGTCTTCAAAAAAAAAAAGACACATATGGTTCAGTGCCCATAGCACAGTGGTTATGGCACTGGCCACATACACTGGGGCTGGCAGGTTCGAACCCTGCCCGGGCCTGCTAAACAACAATGACAACTACAAAAAAAAACAGCCAGGCGGGTGGCACCTGTGGCTCAGTGGGTAGGGTGCGGCCCCATATACCAAGGGTGGTGGGTTGGAGCCAGGCCCTGGCCAAACTGCAACAACAACAACAACAAAATAGCCAGGTGTTGTGGCAGGCACCTGTGGTCCCAGCTACTTGGGAGGCTGAGGCAAGAGAATCACTTAAGCCTCAGAATTGGAGGTTGCTATGAGCTGTGATGCTACGGCACTCTACCAAGGGTGACATAGTGAGACTGTGTCAAAATAAATAAATAAAATAGGCACGGCTCGGCGCCTGTGGCTAAGGCGCCAGCCACATACACCTAAGGTGGCGGGTTCGAATCCCCAGCCCGGGCCCGCCAAACAACAATGATGGCTGCAACCAAAAAATGGCCAGGCGTTGTGGCGGGCGCCTGTGGTCCCAGCTACTTGGGAGGCTGAGGCAGGAGACTCGCTTGAGCCCAGGAGTTGGAGGTTGCTATGAGCGTGATGCCATGGCACTCTACCCAGGGGGATAGCTTGAGGCTCCGTCTCAAAAAAAAAATAGGCACATAGAAGGCAGCATACACAAAGTGCCAGAGGAACACCACCAATAACAAGCACTAGTAAATAAACTCATTATCATCATCAGTAAATGACAGCTAAGTCTCACATTATCTCGATGACAGCTCACTACAGTCCTACGCTGGGGCTGTGACTGGTAATTCATTTTATAGATATGGAAACCAAGTCTTTTTTTTTTGAGTCAGAGTCTTACTCTGTCAACCCCAGTAGAGTGCCGTGGGGTCATAGTTCACAGCCACTTCAAACTCTGAGGCTTGAGCAATCCTCTTGTCTCAGCCTCCTGAGTAGTGGGGACTACAGACACTTGCCACAACACTCAGCTAGTTTTCTATTTTTAGTACAGATGGGGTCTCACTCTTGCTCAGGCTGGTCTTGAATTCCTGAGCTCAAGCAACCCACCCCCCCTCGGCCTCCCAGAGTGCCTAGATTATAGGCATGAGCTGCCACGCCCAGCCCCCAAAACCAAGTCTTGACAAGGTTTAGATACTCAACGTGTGACACTCATATGACAGGTGGAGCCAGCCCCACAAGATGCATCCTGTACAGTCACACAGGCCCTGTGCTTGGGCACTGCTCTCTCTGCTGTCCCTGTTTTGAAATTCTTAACAACTTTTTTCAAAGGGACCTCACACTGTCACCTGGATTTCCAACTGGAATCTGTGTGCCCTGGGGTAGGTTCTCCACCCTCTGCTATAACTCAGAAGGGTCACTTGTGGAAGATACCACAGATGAAACCAAGGCACTGAACAAAAGTCAGTGCTTCTAGCTGAGCAAATACCTTAGGGCAAGCGGTGGAGGCAGGGATGGTGGGGGACTTGGGGGGCTCATCAGCAGCTGGATTCAGCATAGAGCAGGGAGAGGATAAGTCCTTCCTAGCCCAGGGGGACAGACCAGCTGGCCACACCCAGTGGTTCCAGGGCCTCCCTGTCAAACTGAGAGTCTCCACCTCTGCAGGGAGATGGCATCACAGATGCCTGCAGTTGGCGTCTGATCTAAGGTCAGGGTCCCCTTAGACCACATCAACAACTGGCCAAGGTCCAGCAGCTGGCTGCGGTCACATGAGGGTTACTCATGTCTCACTTCAGTGCTGAATTATCAATAGAATCCTCAGGGAGCTTTTGTTGGCTGGCCTGGAAGGCAGTCGGCTCCACGATAGTGTTGAAAATAGTACCAGGAGCAGCGCCTGCAGCTCAAAGGAGTAAGGCACCGGCCCCATATGCTGGAGGTGGAGAGTTCAAACCCAGCCCCAATATTAAAAAATAAATAAATAAAATAAAATAAATAAAGGAAATAGCATGAATTAGCTCTGGGAAGCAATGAGCAAGCGCAGTCCACCATTTTGTCAGGTTCCATAGAGGACACTCCAAAGAGCAGACGGTGCCTAATGTGCGCAGCTGTTATCTATGAAATTAAGTAAACAAGCCGCTCGGGCAGGGATTTTAAACCAGTATGCCATGGCACACTGGGGTGCCAAGAGAGGATCTTAGGTGTGCCTCGAAAATTTTTAAAGAGCATTAAATAAATTACTTTCGAAAGAAATTCAAAGCACAGTAAGTATATTATTATTTTTTACTTTTTTTTTTGATCAACATTTTACATGAGCCATGAAAGTTTAACTATAGGTTCAAATGTGTTGTGAGATTAAAAAAAACATTGAAAAACACTGAACTAGGACAAGGCCGGGGTGCCCGCCAGAACCGACAGGCCTGTCGGGAACAGAACAGAGGAGGAAAAACGGAGGGATGAGGAGGAAAGAGAGAGGAGCAAAGGGAAGAGTCCAGCTGCCCTGCCGAGACTGTGAGGGGCCCGACTGGGGGGAGGGGAAGGGGCCCAGGGGAGGAGATGAGGCTGGGGGCGGGGAGACAGGGAGGGGGCAGGAGTCGTCCCAGGGTTCCAGCCCACTATGCCCCCTTAGTCAAAGCAGTACTCTACAAGCACAAAGGACAGTCTTGGAAGATAGCACAGTCTGTTGAGGGGACTCCATCGTGCCTTAGGGGCAGCGCTGCACTGTTTTTTCTTTCTTTCTTTTTTTTTTTTTTGCAGATTTTGGCCAGGGCTGGGTTTGAACCTGCCACCTCCAGCATACAGGGCTGGTGCCCTACTCCTTTGAACCACAGGCACCACCCTGTTTTTTCATCCAGAACTCCTGGAAACCCCTGGCCTAGATCCTTTACCCAGGACCAAGCCTTGGGGCTCCACAGGTGCCAGCCCTCCAGGGCTGCGGACTGAGAAAGGTCGAGGGGCAGAGACCCCAAGCACATACAGCGCCTCCCTCAGAGCCTGGCCTTCAGGTTTGCTGCTCTGCCGGGCCCATGATGCACCTGCTGTGAGGGGACCTCTCAAACCTCCCCTTTCCTGTACAACCTTGTCCTGTCTCATAGTGACGACCATAGATGTCTCCAGCTGTGAACCCAACTACGCCCCTCTCCAGCAAGTCTCTACCGTCAAACGTATCCAGACACTCAATTGACACAGCAATCTGTGTGAATCTCCAGGGACTTGGGCTAAGTAAAAAAGTCAGTCCCCAAAGGCTACAGATGTGTGATTCCACCCACAGAACATTTTTGAAATGGCACAATTTTAGAAATGTGGGGCAGATCAGCCAGGGGCTGGGCAGGTTCGGGAGGGCAGGGAAGCTGGTGGTGGGCTATAAAGAATGACCCAACGGGGCCACTGAGACCCTGCAGTCTCCTGACTGTGGTGGTGATGACATGAGCCTAACTGAAGTCGTGTAAGACAGGTACAATCTTGGGCAGGCACAGCTGCTCACACCCGCAACCCCAGCTACTTGGGAGGCCAAGGCGGGAGGTCACTTGAGGCTGCGTGAACTATGAACAGGACACTGTACTCCAGCCTGGGTGACAGAGATTCTTTCTCTAACTCATAAAATGTCAGCCAGGCAAGGTGGCTCTCACCTATAATCCTAGCACTCTGGGAGGCCAAGGCAGGTGAATTGCTTGTGCTCAGGAGTTCAAGACTAGCCTGGGGCTCGGCGCCTATAGCTCAACCGGCTAAGGCGCCAGCCATGTACACCTAAGGTGGCGGGTTCGAATCCCCAGCCCGGACCCGCCAAACAACAATGACGGCTGCAACCAAAAAATAGCCAGGCGTTGTGGCGGGCGCCTGTGGTCCCAGCTACTTGGGAGGCGGAGGCAGGAGACTCGCTTGAGCCCAGGAGTTGGAGGTTGCTATGAGTGTAATGCCATGGCACTCTACCCAGGGGGACAGCTTGAGGCTCTGTCTCAAAAAAAAAAAAAAAAAAAAAAAAAAGACTAGCCTGGGTAAGAGGAAGGCCTTGTCTCTCTTAAAAATAGAAAAAAACTAGCTGGGCATTGTGGCAGGTCCCAGCTACTCAGGAGACTGAGGCAAGATCTCTTGAGACTGAGAGGTTGCTGTGAGCTATGATGTCACGGCACATTACCCACAATGACAGAATGAGACTATATCTAAAAAACAAACAAACAAAATAAAAATTAATAAAAGAATTGAGTGCAAACATATGGGACTTAAAGCACACAAGTCAAACTGGGAGGCTCTGAATAAGATCAGGGGCCTCCATCCTTGTTAACATCTCGGCTGTGACACTGCTCTATAGTGCCATGAGCTGTCACCACTGGAAACAAGTGGGCAAAGCACACAAGGGATCTCTCTGCATCATTTCTCGTAAGCATATATGAATCTAGGGCTTCCTCAATAGAAAAATTAAACGTGCACACACATGCTGAGTTGGCCACACCTCCCCACCTCCCCCAGCCCACCTTCTCCAGGGCCAACCCAGTGGCTCTGACCCCCTCATCCCCACCCTGCACATGTGACGTCCTCCACCTGCAGCAGAGAGTTCCACTGAGATGCAGGGCAGAGCAGGTCTCACACCCTCCAGGCTGAGGCCACAGACCCCAGGCCCTTGCTCCCTGGTACCCAGGCACCTGTATGCTCCGTTTCTCACCTCTGCCACGGTGCCAGCTACCTGTGCTCTCAGGTCACCTTCTCAGGGAGGCCCTCCTGATCCTGTCCTGTTCCCCAGGTACCCCAGACCTCCCCTTCTTTGCTATTCTCTAACCCCCTTCCCCCTGCCCAGGCATATCACAGTCACACTATCAGGTGTCCTCAAACTACGGCCTGCGGGCCACATGCAGCCCACCTAGGACATTTATCCGGCCCACTGGGTGTTTTGCCACTGCTGCCTGTCCTGCCTAGCAGCTGACTCATCCTAGGGCCCCCGTCCGGCCCTCCAATAGTCTGAGGGACAGTGAACTGGCCCCCTGTTTAAAAAGTTTGAGGACCCCTGCACTAGATGGTCATTACATTAGGGCATCAGCTGCAGGATGCCCCCCCCAACCCCCCACATTCCAAGGATCTGAAACAAGACCTGGCTCAAACAGGGGTTCAAGGAAAGCAGAGCTGGCCCTTGGTATGCACAGCTTCCACATCTCTGAATTCTGCATCCACAGATTCAACCAAATAAGCAAATCAAAAATATTTGAGGAAAGAAATGATCGTTACATCTGTACTGAATGTGTACAGACTTTTTATGGTCATCACTCTCTAAAAAATATACTATGACATCTATTTAAGTAGCATTTACACTGTATTAAGTATTATAAGTAACCTAGAAATGATTTAAAGTATACAGGAGGTGGGCACAGTGGCTTACACCTATAGTCCCAGCATTTTGGGAGACTAAGGTGGGAGGATCACTTGACCCCAGCAATTCTAGGCTGCAGTGAGCTATAATCCTGCCAATGCTCTCCAGCCTGGGCAACAGAGCAAGACCTTGTCTCATAAAAAAAGTATACAGGAGGCTGTATGTAGGTTATATGCTTTTAAAACATAATTTAATGCTGGGGACTCAAGCATCCATGGATTTTGTTGCCTGTGAGGAGCTCTAGAACTAATCTCCAAGAACCCAGGGATGAATGGTATTAACTTGAATGAATGAATGAAGGGGAAGTGAAGAGTTGGGATTGAAGGAGTTAAGCCTGGCCCAGGGGCTGGGGTCTTACATGTGGCATCTCCTGGAGTGGCCAAAAAGGCATAAGAGAGGAGGGGGGATAAATGCAGGAGGGGATGGCTGGGGCGGCCTCCAGGTAGCAACGCTGGGGCGTGGTCTCCCATCTCAGGAGCCCGAGGGGCAGCTGAGCTGCCCACCCTCATCTCTACCTCCAACACTCAAAATAACCGGAAATGGGGAACCTGGCAGGAGTTAAATCACTTCTGGAGGACCAGAGGCCAAGCCTCAGGGGACTCTTGCCATCTGCCCACTCCCTCTGGGGCTCAGGCTGTTCCTGGGAATGAGGGTGGAATGAAGGTCGGAGTCACAGAGGACCTTGGATTTGCACTTTGACATCTCCAATGCCCCTGACAGAGCAGCCAGCACTGACAGCTGAGTCTCGTCATCTAGCACAGTAAACTGTGTCCCACTTCCAATGTCCCAACTTTGTCCCATCTCTCCAATGGCAGGGAACCCCTTTCTGACCATGTGACTTTGGCCGAATTACTAACCTCTCTGTGCCTCTGTTTTCTCATCTGGAAATCAGGGCTAATAATAGTTCTACCCCATAGAGTGTTATGCCCACATAACCGCAAAGTGCTTAGAAAACAGTGCTCAATGAATTACTGGCTAATTTCATTATTATGGCCCCCAAATTCATATTCTTCCTAAATGCTGTCATTAGCTTGTGAACAGCCCAAGTGTACAGTCTTATAATGTTGCATTTTTAATTTCAAAACATGAACATTTAAACTAAATCACAACTGGGAGAACCAGTTCTGGTACTGCTTCAATTTGTAGTTTATAAGCAGCCTCAAAAATTATCAGTGCCAGGACATCTCTCAGCCACGAAGAGACATGGCTCATCCATCAACCAGGGGGCCTGGCTCACAGTAGGTACTTAATAAATGCCTGCTGGCCAGATGATGTGAGGTTACAGGAGTCCCCACACAGGGCACAGAGATGCTGGCAGCCAGCCCTCCACACAGCCCCCCAGCCTGTGATTTCTCTATCTCTCAAAGCTGTTATATGACCCCTCCTCTGATGGGGCACTGCCCAAGGCCTCTAGAGCCAGGGCCCTGCCAGCAGAGAGCTGCCAGACACAGGCAGGGCTGAGGAGGCCGAAGACTGATATCCCCAATCCCAGTCACAGCTCTTTGTGACTTCATATCCAGCACTTGGTGACATCAGACCTAAAACAACGACCTCCCTCTTCTGGCGTCTCAATTTAAGAACCTACATCTTCCCTGTCCAGCTGAGGTCCCCAGGTTAATTATTAGGACTCTCCAAGTAACGGGAACTTTGGCCTTGACTATGGGCTTGGCAGCCTGTCAAGCAAGGTGTGATGGTATCAGCCAGAACAGGTATCTGGATGGATTTTCTGCCTAATGAGACATGGTTTATTTTCCCAGCAGAAAGCTGAGCACAAACAGAATCAAGTTCAAGTGCTTCC
Source organism: Otolemur garnettii (assembly GCF_000181295.1). Lineage (NCBI taxonomy): Eukaryota > Metazoa > Chordata > Mammalia > Primates > Galagidae > Otolemur > Otolemur garnettii. The sequence goes on along the minus strand of NW_003852418.1, from coordinate 12,195,229 downwards.
CAGACTCTCTGAGCATCAAAGGGATCATACTTTCCCCAGATAATGGCAACCACAGATGCAGGCGTCGTGCAGGTATCTGCACTGACAAAGGACCCACCTTTGTTCATCACTTGTCTCCAGAATCTGCTGTCCTCTGACCAGCCCAACCTCACCTGTGGACACCTGTGACCCGACATCCTGTCCCAGGCGGAACTACACACATCACAGTGGTGCCACACACTGGGCCAAGCTGTTCCCTCTACAATCATCCCCTGACCTTTTTTCTCTCTGGCATAGACATCAGAAGCACACAGCCCACCTCATAATAATCTGCCAATAGTTCCTGCTTGTGAGTTTTACGTTCTAGGAAGACCTTGAGCCCAACAGGGACCTAGTTTCGTCATTTCTTTATCCTCAGGTGGCGAATTCACAGCTGTTATTACTAACAGCTCCCACTACCAAGTGCTTGCTACATAAGAAGAAAGAAGGTCCCCATGGGGCCCTCCTGTGGGCACGCTTATGTCCTGATGTAGATTCCAGGGTTCAGAGAGGGGCAGTGGGTGCCCATAGTCCCTACTAGCTGGTGGACAGTGGGCTCAGACCCACTGCCCGATCCTCCCTGTGGCAGATGGCCCTCTTAGGCCCCTATCCCTTCCTCAGTCTACAAGGACTACGGCCTGGTGATTTGGAGGGGCACAGTACAGGTTTGTGATTGTGTGGGTGACACAAGGAGAGACATGGGACAGGCACAGAGGCAGACACACGTGGATAGGAACAGATGGAAGGAGATAGGGATGTGAGCAAGACACAGGGATGGGTGGGGATGCAGAGACAGGCCCTGGCCCTCACCTGGCCCCTCCCCCAGTGGCCATAGCAGGAGAGGCTGAGGATGGGAAGGAAGTGGGTGGAGGAGCTGGAACCCAGGAGACTGAGGGAGACCCAGACAGCCCCAGTGCATGTGCCCAGCTGGCTATGACCAGCAGCTAGTCCCACTAGCCAGGACAGGCTAGTGTGCCCACCAGACCAGTCAATGACCCAGCATCTCTCAGACATGTCCTTAGGCCAGGCCTCTGCTGAGGAACCACACCCTTAAACCACTGTCTTTGTCAGGTTGGCCATGGTCCTGGGGTGAGCCAGGGAGGAGGCTGGCCCAGGTGGACAGCGGCTCAGGGGAGAGCAAGCTGGCCTGTTCAACTCCTGTTGGGGGCATCTGTGGTGGCAGAAGAGCAGGTGGGGGCAGGAGGTGGGATTTTATAAACACATCAACTTCAGGAACTGGCTTTGGAGGCCTCGAAGATGTCAAAGACATACCTCGGCTACCACATCTGAAGAGGGGTGGAAACAATCTGTCCCTCAAAAGGGAGCTGTCTACAAATCAGTCCTGGCTGCACAGCCTTTCTGAGTGCTTACTATGTGCCAGCACCAGAGCAAGGGCTGTGAATCCCTGGGGGCAGCATAGAGCTAGGACCATGGCTCTGGAGCTGGGCAGCCTCTTACCTCCTCCAGCCGACTGTGGGCAAGCAGCTCCCCCTCTTGCTGCCTTAGTTACTCTTCTGTCAAATGGGGCCAGTGATAGCAATCCGCCTTGACACAGCAGGAGTGAGGCCAACAAGCCATGAGGTCAGCCCAGAGCTTGGATTATGAAATAGGGAACTGGGAGGAGGAAACTTCCCCATGAAGAGCGCCTTTGAGGCTGATGGTCTGGTTGGAGGGGTTGTTGAAAGCGCAATGCCTCATGTAAGACAGAAATATCACCTGTCTTGTTCAGAAAGCAGGAGTGGGCTCAGCACCTGTGGCTCAAGCAGCTAAGGCGCTAGCCACATATACCTGAGCTGGCAGGTTTGAATCCAGCCTGGGCCCTCCAAACAACAATGACAGCTGTAACCAAAAAATAGACAGTGTTGTGGCAGGCGCCTGTAGTCCCAGTTACTTGGAAGGCGGAGGCAGGAGACTCGCTTGAGCCCAGGAGTTGGAGGTTGCTGTGAGCTATGATGCCATGGCACTCTACCCAGGGGTGACAGCTTGAGGCTCTGTCTCAAAAACAAAGAAAGCAGGAGTGCCTGCAGTACATGGGGGTTATAGAGGGCTCCCACTGACCACCTCCCTTGGCACTGCTCCTAGGGAAAATCCTTTCTGAAAAAGGAGTCATGGCCAGCCCTAGGCCCTTGCAGCGCTCAACCTTAGATGATGGGCCTGCCCAGGAGACTCAAATGCTAGGCTGGCCAGGGGAGGCAGGCGCTCCCTTTGAGTTCATGTTTGTGGTGCTGCCCAGTCACCATCACATGAGCCCTGGGACCCACCTGGCCAGAGGAAGCTGTCTGAGCGGCCTGGGTTCATAGGTCCCACTTCCCAAGTGCCCCAGTGTGCCCAGAGAAGCTGCTAAAATCTCGACAGTGAGGACTGGTAGGAAGGCCAGGTAAGGTGACCAGCAGGAGGATGGTCAGGCTCATAGCTTACAAAGCCGGGCCCTGTCTGTTTAGCACAGCCTGTGTTCTTGAAGCCAATGCCTACTGCTGTGACAGCAGCTCCTTCTGTCCCTCCCCTGCCCTAGGGACAGACTCTGCAGGAGGCACCACCTCACCGCAGACTGCTGCCAGGGCACAGATGGAGGCCTGTGACCCAGTAGGCCCTGAGATTTGAGCCTCTAAGATTTGCTCTCAAAATCAGTTGATTTCACATAAAAATCTGCATCGTCTCTTAAAAAAATGCAAGGTCATGCCACTCTGGGCCTCAGGAGCTAAGGCCACCTGCCACTTGCCTCTTCTCTTGGCTACAGTCCCTGCCTGGCCCCTTTGCCTCACTCAAGGCCCTACGGAAGCCCTGAGCATTTGAATTTTGTTCCTGGGGCATGAAGAATGTAGGGCTCTGGAATCCACCGGGTTCCTGGCTTAAATCCACCAGCTCCTGGCTTAAAAAGTTCTAACTTTTCTGAGTCTCAGTTTCTATACCTGAAAAGCAGGATGTCAACAGTACTATGTAACAGGTGGGCCTGAAGATGACCAAGTGTGGACAGGTAAGTGTTGGCTTATGCCAGCCCAAAGAAGAGCCCTAATGGGCGAGGTGGCTCATGCCTGTAATCCTAGCATTCTGGGAGGCCAAGGAGGGTAGATTGTTTAAGCTCAGGAGTTCAGGACTAGCCTGAGCTAGAGCAAGACCCCAACTGTACTAAAAATAGAAAAACTAGTCAGACATTGTGGTGACACCTGTGGTCCCAGCTACTCAGAAGCCTGAGGCAGGAGGCTCTCTTGAGCTCAAGAGTCTCAGGTTGCTGTGAGCTATAACACTACAGCACTCTATCCAGGGCGACAGAGACCTTGTCTCCAAAAAAAAAAAAAAAGAGTCCAGAACACTCTGGCTCCTGGCACCAACCACTGTTGTTACTAAGGCACAGGCCCTACCCTTGTGAAATTCCCACTGTCGGGGAACAGCAGGTGAAAATACAGATAACTCAGGTGGCACCTGTGGCTCAGTGAGTAGGGCGGTGGCCTCATTGGCTCAGTGAGTAGGGCGGTGGCCTCATATACCAAGGGTGTATACCCTTGTATACCCCAGCACACGTGCCCCGGCCAAACTGCAACAAAAAAGTAGCCGGGCATTGTGGCGGGTGCCTGTGGTCCCAGGTACTTGGGAGGCTGAGGCAAGAGAATTGCCTAAGACCAGGAGTTGGAGGTTGCTGCGAGCTGTGACACCACAGCACTCTACCCTAAGGAGGGCGATAAAGTGAGAGTCTGTCTCTACAAAAAAAAAAAAAAAGAAAAGAAAAGAAAATACAGATGACTACCTGGCAATGAACTAGAGTTTGGGGAGCCCAGGTGGCTTCCTAGAGGTAACGTGGGGTGTTGAATGGTAATAGACGCTGCAGGCAGGGAGCAGGAGCAGGAGCAGGAAGGGTGTTCCAGGCAGGGGGATCAGCATGTGCAAAGACCACAGACAATGTCCACCACCCGTGAAGATGGCAGGGCTAGGTGTGAGGGCACTGTCATCAGGAGGGCACTACACTGGCAGAAGGGTGTGTTGGGTTTGGGGGGATTCCACAGAGGCCTCAACAAATAGCATCCCTGTCCAGTAAAAACCCCTTGTTGTCAGAAGAAACTTCCTCCTTTCTCACCGTCTCCATTACAAGAATGCAACACTTAAAGAACACTGTTCCCAAGCCGGCCTGCCAAGAGCCCTGAGTCCCTCCCCAGCACACGTGCCACCAGAAATCTCAGACGAAACAAGCCCGTGGACGTGTCAGGGTTGTGGGACTCCCTGGGAGCCCGTTTGGAGGGGATTGGTGAGGCGGGGCGGGGGCTGGAGGGACTGGGACTAAGTGCCAATTGGCCCTCCCTTGTCACATTCATATTTGCCATCTGCTCATGTTGCATTTTACCGCAAGGGCTGACGGGGGCAGAAGCAATAGGAAGCGGCTGGTGCAGGGCCAGAGAAAGCACCCGAGGACTCTTTTCCCTCTTTTGTGTTTGTGTCTTGGTGGCCTCCATGCCCAGGACAGAGCCCAGCCCGGCCGCTCCTCCCAGAGTCACCCTGTCCAGGGAGAGTCTGCACTGGGTGAGGGGGTGGCCCCCTAAGAGGCACAGCCCCTTCCTCCCGGCTGGGCAGGGAGGAGCAGAGGCGAGGGCAGGAGCTGGGGTTCCCCAGGGGAAAGAAGGACACAGAGCCTGGCACTGACAACTCCTGCAGGCCAGGCTGGGCAGGCAGCTCCAACCCTGGTCCAGGACAGTCCTTAAAATTCCCCTCCCAGCTCTCTAGAGCAGGAGGATGGCACCTCCAGAGAAATCTGAGAGGCCAGCAAGGGGCACAGAAGCCTTAAGAACATCCACGGGTGAATATTCACGAAATGCCTACTACGTGCTCAATCCAAGCCGGAGACAAACACACAGGCAGGTGCTGAGAAGAATGGGTGACATGGGCCTGATGGCACCTCATTGGCGGTGCTGCTCAGGTGGACCACTCAGACCGCTGCTTCTTCGACAGAAACCACAAATACAGATTTTTATGTGGAATTTGCTTTATAAAATTCTGGCAGCCAACTCAAATATATACCAAGTTGGCCAGAGAACACAAGCAGCTGGTGCACATTTGGCCCAGGGATCTCCACTGTGAAGCCTTGGCCACCGGGGCTGCGATCCCTGCCCTTGGAAAGATCACACGGGGAGAGGTACACTGAACAAGATCAAAGCTTGACCAAATCCCAGCTCTGCCACCTATGCTGTGTGACCTCGAGCAAGTAAGTAGCCTTCTCTGAGCCTGGAATAGCAACATCTACCTTGGGGAGTATTACAAGAAGTTAAGACGAGGTACAGAAAGCTCTGCATATACAGTAGGTGCTTTTTTTTTTTTTTTTTTTTTTTT
>NW_003852418.1:12178939-12189636 GCF_000181295.1 Otolemur garnettii | reverse complement strand
AGGCGCCGAGCCACAGTAGGTGCTTAATAAAACTGTTGGCTGTTAGTCATGCTGCTGTTTCCAGCTGAAGGTGGTGCAAAAAAGTAGAGAAGATGCCCTGCCACTCCCCCTGGTCCCCCCAATGCTTCCAAAGGGCTGGGGCCTGCGGAGTTCATGTCGTCAGCCTAAAATCTGGAGCTGGGAATGTGCTGGGTGAGACCCACAGGTGCAAAGATGTTTCCACAGAAAATTTAACTGACTTTTAGACACTGGAAGATTCACATAAAACTCTAGATGTCCAGCTTTCTCCCCCAAATAGGAGAATCTGGCCACACTTGGTGCCCATTTCTATAAGGCTGGTGCTGGTAATCTCAACCCTTTAGGTGAGGTATGGGCTCTGCAACTCGCCACAATCCATGCTGTGCCCAACTGCCTGCAACCCACCCATTTCTGTTACCAGGTGCCCCTGTCAGAGCCGCTGTAGTAGGATCGAGTTAAATACCACTCCCTGGGTGTCCCTACTCTGCCTTCAGCCCCTCTGCCCATCTTTCCTTCTGGGCAAGTCTGAGCAACCATGGCCTCCCCAGGCCTCCGCTGGCCCAGTGGGATAGGGGTGAACAGGTGCTCTGGGTAGGCCTGAGCCCAAGCCCAGGCCACTGCCCTCCCAGGCAGCTTCACTCTGTATAGGAATCAGGAGTTGGCCCCTACTGGTTTTGCCATCAGCCAAAGAGCCTTCCTTGGAAAGCGTCACATTCTTCTCCATTGGAAAAATTAATCAAAATGACACCTCGTGAACAAATGTTTTGGCTCGGCAGAAAACAAACAGTGGTTTACAACAAATTAGCGAGGCTGCTCCATGCCTCTGGGCACACGTGCCAAAGGGAGGGCTGGCCTGGCACAGCCAGCAGGACACCCGCCTGGGCCAAGGGGACACCTGCCGTGACCTTCCACACACTTGTGGGGCCCGCATGGCTCCGGCCCCTTTCATGCTTTCGCTTCCGCACATGCCTGAACCACCTCCAGATGTGAGAGGCCGCCCGACTGCAGGCACTGGGCTGACGGCCTCCTCCTCGGGCCTTGCTGGAACTCAGACACTCTTCTGGAACACCAGAGCCCCACTCCTGTAGCCACTTTTCTTTCCTCTCATTGCCACCCCCGCCCCCCGCCTTGGGGCTAAGACCTGGCAAGGAGAGAATTCCAGAGAGCTCATGGCACAGCATGAGATGTTTCCAGGAGAGGAAACTTTCAGAGCCTCCAAACTCTGCAGTGGGGAGGGCACCCGCGTGCCCTGCTTAGCTCTCACATTCAAGTCTCAACAAGATGTCATTGACCCTGGATGCCACCCTGAGCTCAGGGCAGAGAGCAAGCCCTGGCAACTTGCCAAGCAAAGCAAATTTGACCAGGTCATTCCTCTGCTATAAGTCCTCCCATGGTTCCCGTTGTCCTCAGAATAGTGTGAAACTCCATGCAGCCTTGAGGCCCTGGACGCTGCCACCTCCCTGATGTCAGTTCCCCCACTCTCCACCAGCCCATTGGGCCAGTCACACTGCATGGCCCTTCCTCACAGATTCCTCTGCCTGGGCAGCCTCCTCTGACTACAGACCCATACTTCATCAGCCAGGTCTCAGCCTCCCTGACCTCCTCACTCCTTCAGACACATATACTGAATTTTCTTAAGTTTGGTCATTATACTCTCTCACCAGACACAAGCTCCCTGAGGAAAGAGATCACAGCTCTTTCCCACGGCAATACGTCATCAAGAGTAGAATGTAGGTTCACACCATGAGGCCCAGCTGTGTGGGCTTGGGTAAGTTACTTAACCTCTCTGTGTCTCAGTTTCCTCACCTATAACAGGAAGATAAAAATAGCACCTCCCCAGTGGGACACTGTAAGGACTGATGAGTTGAGAACAGTGCCTGGCACAGTAGGGCTGAATCTATGTCAGCCTCCTCATGACAACTGCCCACCGCTGAGGGCTGAGTCTGTCCTGGGCCACTCTGTCACTTATGAGCAAAGCCAGCTTTTCAGACCCACCAATGCACTTAAACTCCATGCTCAGAACCCTCCACTGAGAGTTCTGGAGTCTTCTCTCTGCATTGGGTCAGGCCCTTATCATTTTGTATCAAATCTGAACTAGTTTTCTAGCAAACAAAGCCTCTCGCGACCTTGTCCATGTCAGCTGACTGACCATTAGACTCTGAGGATTTGAGAGGCTAAGCAACTTGCCCATGGTCACACGGCTAAGGAATGTCACAGATGGGGTTTAGCTATATGAAAAAGAGGTGTAAATCTCAGTTAAAAACCTGTAATGTTATAAAAAAAAAATCAATGTGAAAGTATAGTAAAAAAATTTTCCCTGGCCAAAGCAGTGGCTCACACCATTAGCAGGCTGAAGCAGGAGGATCATTTGATACCAGGAGTTCAAGACCAGAATGGGCAACATAGCAAGACCCCATCTCTAGGAAAAAGAAAAAGAAAATTATCAGGCATGGTGGTGTGCACCTATAATTTCAGGAGGAATTCAGGAGGCTGAGGCAGAAGGATCATTTCAAATCTAGGAGGTTGAGGTTGAGGCTGCAGTGAGTTATGATTATACCTCTTCATTCCAGCCTGGGCAAAAGAGCAAGACCCTGTCTCTCTAAAAGGAAAAAGGAAAAAGAAAAAGAAAACTGTTCTTTACATATTACAGCATGAAAGTATTGACTTCGGTACCACAAAAGGACACACAGTGTAGCGTGGACACGCACATCTGGGGCTGGGGGCTGGGCTGCCTCTGGATCTGTGGCTGAAACGCATCTTTCCAGGCAACTCAGAGGCAGGGCTGAAAGGCCTGGGCTTCAGTCGAGGGATGGGGGTGGCCTCACTATAAGGTGGTGTACTGGAGTGGTCCCCAAGCCACTTTCTCCACAGCACTCCTAGGGCCAACCCAGGCCACAGCCAGTGTCCACACTTAGCACTGAAACACACAGACCCAGTGTGGTCTGGGTCCCCACTGTAGGGGCAGAGGGGTGGGGACACTGCTTCCTGGTCCCCCACCTATTGTGCTGCCCCCACTATCCCTGGGCCTCCCCACCACATCTGCAGAGTGATGAAGAGGAGGTGATCTGGGAAAGGCAAGGCTGGAAAGGTTAGGGAAAAACAGAGTCCACCCCCAACGACTGCTCTGATGAGTGGACAGAGTACAAACACCCTCTGAAAGGCCCTGCCACAGCTTCAGAGGTAAAGGCTGAGGCCACTCTCTCCTGGTTCCTACGAGGGGGTCCCCACCACTCCCTGGCTTGCAGCAGTGGGCAGGAGCAAAAGCCCATGCCCCTGTCCCCAGGGCCAGGCAAAGCCCTCTCCCCAGCCCTCTCCACTCCATGGACTCCTCAGCAACACAGGACGGCAGGAGGCAGGTGGGGAAAGGAGGCAGCCCGGGGCACCGCACGCCTGTTCTGCCTGACTGGTCATGTGGCTTGGGCTGGCAGGTCCCTTGAAATTCCCCTTAGCAGAGCAATGGGGTCTTGAGGGGAAAGAGTAGCAGAGAGAACAAAGTCCTCTGACCTGCCGGCTGCCTGGGCCCCTCAGGCCACAGGAGAGGGCTTTGTGTGGCTCCTGCCTCAAAAGTGTCAACATCTGAAGGCAAAGGCAGCAATCACTGAGATGAGGCGTCCACCCAGGCCAGATCCTGAGGGGGACTGACTTGTGATGAAATCCTAGCCCTGGGGAAGTTCAGAATGGAGAGACGGAGCACCATCTAGGTGCCCTACAAGGACTCCTACCTCCCCAGACAGCTGGCCCAGAGGTCAGACTGGGCACAGAACTGCCTGGCAGGGCACAGAGCACCAGCTCTGGGTCCAGGCCTCACAGGTCTGAAACCCGCCTCCACCACTCACTGGGGTGCCAAGCACTTCAAACCCTCAGGGACTCAGTTTCCTCATCTGTTAACAGGAACAAAGATCAGACCTATTTCACAGGGTGAAAGGCGTTAGGCATCTGCAAAGTTGGCCTTGACACCAGCCAGGACAACGGTTATTCTAGAACAAGCCTTTCAGCTTGCGCCCCGGGTACAGTCACAGCCTTCAGGTCTACACACACATGGACATGTACCTGGCTGCATTGCTCCCCCAGACAAAGCCCTTGTGGGCCAAGATCAACACATCGGGGTTGCTGAATGACTCACCACCCCTGGCTGGGACGCATTTCCTGGAACAAGTCACCACAGGTAGCCAGGGGGCCTCTCCATGGCTTAGCACAGCCCAGAGAGGAGAGGGTACAGGTCTCAGCGTGCCCAGCCACACCTGGGGGGATGGCACATCCCTGCAGCAGGAGTGGCAGAGGGATCCCAGTTTGGGAGTCCCACAGGCCTGAGTTCCAAACCCAGCAATGACCTCAGTAGGTGACTGTCCTTCTCCAACCCTCAGTCTCTGCCTCTGTAAATGAGAACACTAGTGCCAAACTCATGGGGACAATTGCACAGATTATAGGAAGTATCAAGTGCAGAATGAGGGCCCAGCAGGACCCACTGCTGGGATACTTACTGTAGGTGATATGGCCAAGGTCCTTTGTCCTTTCTCCCTGTAAAGTGCTTCTAAAATCCCTATCACCAGGAATGGTCCCCATAACTTGAGGAAGAGGATAAAGGATGCATTTCATGATGTCATTGTCACTGGATGGCAGAGAGACCGAGTTTGTCTAGAGAAAACAAGCCCAAGAGCTTCTCACAGGAGGTAGCATTAACTTGGGCTCTGAAGGATCAGTAAGAGCTCCTAAAGCCTGAGATCTGCGAGGCCACTGTTACTAGGCTTGGACAAGTCACCTGGAGGTAGGCTGCTGAGTGGCACAGGCCTCAGGTAGGTGTAAAGATGCAGGTGTGAGGCCAGGGCCTGCCCAGTCAGGTGTCTCAAGTCACACCGTTTAAATAGCTTGTCTGGGCTCGGCGCCTATAGCTCAACCGGCTAAGGCGTCAGCCACGTACACCTAAGGTGGCGGGTTCGAATCCCCAGCCCAGACCCGCCAAACAACAATGACGGCTGCAACCAAAAAATAGCCAGGCGTTGTGGCGGGCGCCTGTGGTCCCAGCTACTTGGGAGGCGGAGGCAGGAGACTCGCTTGAGCCCAGGAGTAGGAGGTTGCTGTGAGCTGTAATGCCACGGCACTCTACCCAGGGGGACAGCTTGAGGCTCTGTCTCAAAAAATAAATAAATAAATAAATAAATAAATAGCTTGTCTGGCCAAACAGAGTAAGTTTACAGGACTGTAACTCTCTGAACTTCCATGTCCTCACTTGTCAAACAAGGATACGGTTTAATACCCCCCACACAAGAGGCCTCAGAGCTTGGAACCCCGTGATAAATAAAGTGGAGATGGGCAGGCAGGTGGGGGACAGGCAGGAGGAACAGTGGGGACAGAGGAGCAGATGGGGCCACAGGCAGAGCTCAGGGCGCAGGCAGGGCAGACAGGACAGGGCAGGGTGAGGTGGGGTAAGCACCTTCCCTGTGGAAGGCAAGGCCCCACAGACAAGACACACCAGGCAAGTCCCTTTGACACCCCCCTCCTTATCCTTAGTCTCCACACCCTCTACACCCAACCATCATGCAACAATGAGAAAAGTACTTTCTTCTAAATCTGCTGTGAGAATCCAGTGCCACATAAAACAGCATGTGAAGGGCTCACAACAGACCCGACGTAAACCATGACGGTCATCACCAAGCACCACTCAGGGCAGAGGCTTTCTCCAGCTCAGCACAAGTGACGTTGGGACTGGACAATTCTCTGTTATAAGGGGCTGTTCTGTAATCACAGGGTGGACGCCACCTACTAGATGCCAGTCCCCAACCCCCCACAGCTATGACAACTAAAATATCTCCAGACATTGGCAAATGTCTCTGGACATGGGGATCAGCCGATAATAAGATGGAAAGACAGATGTGTCTTTTTTTAATTATTTTTTATAGCTTTCGGCCAGGGCTGGGTTTGAACCCACCACCTCCAGCATATGGGGCCAGTGTCCTACTCCTTTGAGCCACAGGCGCCACCCAATTGTGCCTTAAACAATGAAGGTCTCCATCGCAGGATCCATGCGTGGCCTCAGCTTTTTCATCCATAGAAGACACACGTGACATGAGGTGTGGTGGTTCATACCTATAGCCCCAGCTACTCCAGAGGCTGAGGCAGGAAGATCACGTGAGCCCAAAGTTCAAGACCAACCTGGGCCACATAGCAAAATATCATCTCTAAAAAAATTCTTTTTTAAAAATAAAACTAATTTTTTAAAACAAATTTTTATAAAGTGATGCATGATCTTTCCTTCCTGGACACACAACCTTATAAAGGGTTGTGAAAAGGATCCCAGGCTCGGTGCCTGTGGCTCAAGTGGCTAAGGCGCCAGCCACATACACCTAAGGTGGCGGGTTCGAATCCAGCCCAGACCTGCCAAACAACAATGATGGCTGCAACCAAAAAATAGCCGGACGGTGTAGCAGGCGCCTGTGGTCCCAACTACTTGGGAGGTGGAGGCAGGAGACTCGCTTGAGCCCAGGAGTTGGAGGTTGCTGACAGCACTCTACCCAGGGGGACAGCTTGAGGCGCTGTCTCAAAAAAAAAAAAAAAAAGAAAAGAAAAGGATCCCAGAATGACACAGGATAGGGGGAATGAAACGGCCTTTGTCGGCTGGGAAGATGGCTGCCCATCCACCTCCCTTGGCTCCTCTGGTCAGCCCAAGGCTGACTGTGTCTCAAGAAGGAGGACCTTGCCGGAAACCCAGATGGCATCTGGAACATCGTCCCTAAGTGTGCAAAGACAGGGTAGGAGAGCAAAGGCTGTTTTTGTTCACTACAGCAACCCCAGATGAACCACAGTACTCAGCACACAGTAGGCCCTCAATATAAATGACGGCTGAGTGCGTGAGCAGTCACGGCACAGGAGAGAGAAACACATGAGGGAAGGAAGGGCTGAGGTCCCCCAGCCATCTGGCCTGGCAGGCCATTTTCAGTCTGCAGGAGCAAAATGTGCCCTTTGAACTCTGTGCCCCGGTTTCCTGAGCGCTTTTCCCTACTCTGGGGTTGGGTGAGGAAACGGGGAGACACCCTCCCTCACTTCAGAGGGCAGGATACTCACGTTCCTGAAGGTGGGGCGCCCTGCAGAGCCCAGCCACCTCCTCATGGCCTGTGGGAAGGCCCCGTGGTCCCGCTCAGCCCGAATCACATCGGTTTCCAGGAAGGCAACGTGGTGCCCAACCATCTTTACGAAGGCCTGGAGAAGAGACGGAAGAGGATGATGGAGGACGATGTGATGCCATGTCTGTGTGGGCTGGAGCACAATCCTGCCACTCCTTCAGCCGGTGGGACACCAGCCCCTTAACACCAGCCTGACACTAACAGGCTGTGTCCCCTCACCTTCTCCCCACAGTGACTCTATTTTTAACCTCCATTTTACAGAGGAAGGAAACTGAGGCTCAGAGAAGTTAGGTGACCTGCCCAAAGTCACACAGACAAGAAGTGGCAGAGAGGGGCCTCAGGGTACATTTGACAGATTTCAAAGCCTTTGTTCTTGCAAATGGGGTCTTGATAAATTACCCAAATGTTCCCTTTAATAGTTGCTGTACTATATATTAGATCCTAGAAGCCATCAGGGGCCAGGCAGGGAATAAGCAAGTGAAGTGGGCTGGGTGGGGGCTGTGCTTACACAGAACACTGAGTCCAGGCCCACAGGAACCGCTGGCTGCAGGCCTCAAGGGCAAAGCTTCCAGTTTCAAAAAATATAAAAGAACTCTGGAGTCAGACTCTCGGGATTAGAATTTAAGTTCTACCTCTTAATAATTATGTGCCTTTTGGCAAGTTATTTAACTTCTATTAGCCTCAATTTTCTAATCTATAAAATGGAGATAACAACACCAACCTTATTAAACAAGTTAAGTGCTTGGCACATTAAGATCTCATTAAATGTCAGATGCTATCATTTCAAAAAGAAAGAAAAGAACATTCAGATCTTAAGAAAATTTTCCCAGTTTTTAATCAATGTTACATTCAGAGCTTATGAAAAATTTCCCAGTTTTTAATCAGTGTTAGCAATTAAATACACACTAAAAAAAAATACTGTGCAGGCCCAGTAAAATTCAACTCGCCCGTTTGTGACTTCTGGTGTGTGTCTTTTCACACCTTTTTCTGTGCTCGGTGCATGTGTGTGTAGGTGTTACCGTGCACAGGCCTGTGTATGCCTGGCTAGAGGCAACCAAAGTGGCGACAATGGTGACATTCAGAAAAATCACCACCTCTGTGGGCCTCCCTGGTTCCACTAGGAAAATGGAAAGGCTCTTCTTGTATCAGGAACAGGAATGAGGACGTCTCTGTGCTGGGTGCTTCCAAGGGAACTTTCCCTCCACTAGAGACAAACATGGTCCTCCTGTGGCCTGCAAGGCCTCTCCTCCCCAGCCCTGGCCTCTCCTTCTGCCCCCACCCCCCCAGGGCCTTTGCATGCACTCTCTCTCTGCCTATGGCACCCTTCCTTCCTTTCTTAATGGGGTAGCCCTGATTGTCTTTTAGGCCTTGAACCAACTGTCTCTTCCTTAAAGAGGCCTTCCCTGATCCTAGTGTTCAGGCCCTCATTGCCCTGTGCAATTCATGGTCCCCTTAGAATGTAAGTTCTATAAGAGATGGTGTAGCAGTGTACTGTAATAAACCGAGCCTGGTCCAGTAGAAGGGGCCCACATGGGTGGCAGGTGCATGAATGCACACGTATGAATGAATGAACAAACATGTCCTTAGCAAAGGACGCTGGATGAGGCCTGGGATGGCTTCTGTTGTGCCTCTGCTGCCCTGGGGAACTGAAAGCCTGAATCAGCCATGCTGTGCCTGCACACACGTGTGTGTGTGTGTACAAGGAGATAAGGGTGAGTGGGTGGCTGGGACAAGGGGATATGGGCCAGGAAGCTCCTGACAAGGGCTCAAGCCCTCCAGCTCAACCGCCTCGCTCTGCCAGCACATCTGGTTGTAAAACCACAGACAAAAGTCCTGAACTCCCCTCCTGCCAGCCGATTCCAATTTTACGCTCCCTGCGTTAATACCAATCTGGTGGGAGTGTGGGGCGACGCCGAGGAATGTGCACTGGAGATGTCTGAACCGTCTCCAAAACGCCTGCCAGTAAGGCCAGCGGGGCCAAGCCGCAGCCCGAGAGAGGCTGAGACCTGTGGGCCAGGGCCAGGGCCAGGGCTAGGGCTGCCCCAGCCTACGGGCCTGGCTCTGGGGAGACAGAGGCACACACATCACCACTTGATGGGGCCCAGCCTGGGGGGCCAAAGGGGGAAGAGGGGACAGAAAGAGGGCCCACTGCTGGCCTCAATCACTGTGATGGCTGCGTGCTGGCAGGGTGGGGGACACTTCTATATTTTTCCCTTCAACAAAAATGTACTACTTTTATAGTCAGTTGGGAGGTGGGGAGAGAGGAAAGCCCCAGTGTTTAAAAATATATCTGTTAAGTATTGAGGAATTAGAACACGTCTGCCAAAGCCCCCTACTTCAGAGCAGGGGCCCTGTCCAGAAAGGGGGGCCGATGCCCAGCACGGAGGCACACAACCTTTGCAATCCCAGCTGTCACACTCCCTACCTGTGTGATTCTGGGCAAATCACTTCTCTCTGTGCCTCAGTTGCCTTGTCCATAAATCAGGATAAAGAACAGGACCTTCCTCCTGAGGCCACTGTGAGGGAAAGCTCCTGCAGTCCCCGCCTCTAGTACATCCTCAATAAATGTTAGTTTTCATTAATAAAATGAATAAAGGGCCGAGTTCTGGCCTGAGAAGTCACTTTGTGGTTTCTAAGCTCCCTGGCAGGTCACACTGAGATTTTAGCCACCCTGGAACCCTCGGCCAGCAGGGCAGAGGGGTGACCATCCATCCTAGATAGACTCTGCCTCTCTCAGCCTTGAGGACAACAACTATTAAATAAAACCACAGGAACAGCTCATCCTTGCTAAGCACCTACCACCTACCAGGTGCTGGCCTAACTGATTAAATCCCCACAGCAACTCTGTGAAGGACACCATATTCCCAGCTTACCAAGGAGTGAGTCACCAGGGGGGCACATCTAAGCTTCGGCTCTCAGCCTCTGTAATCCACCTGCCCCACTGATTTTACATCACACTTGAACTAGTGCGAAATACATAATCTCCCACTTGCCTCAAAATCCATGATCTTGGAATAACTTAATTTCCTCCCTCTTTTGACAGAGACCCAGTTACAGAGAGATCTCGGTGCTCTAAGGAAAGCGACAACACAGGGCTGTTGATACCCGACAAGGTGAGAGACACTCAGCCTCAACCTTGGTGAGACTTTAGGGCAGAGTGGGGACTGTGGCAGACTGGAGATTCACCCCCATGGAAGGGGACAGTTGATTCTCAGCTCCAGCTGTTCCCAGAAGGGAATGGGAGGGTCTGGCTTATGGCAATCTCCATACAGGGGAGTCCAAGCTTTTGGCTTCTCAGCTGCATACTGGAAGAGCGGTCGTACTGGGCCACACATTAAATAGATAAACACTAATGAAAGCTGATGAGCGAAACAGTTTCCACATAATCCACGTGTGGCCCAGAGACCGCTGGTGGGCCACCCCTGATTACTTCCTGTAATTGCTGGTAGGAGTAGAAAATGAGGTAGTTGCTTTGAAAAACAGTTTAAAACTTCCTAAAAAAAAAAAGGCTCGGCGCCTGTGGCTCAAGCGGCTAAGGCGCCAGCCACATACACCTAAGGT
>NW_003852418.1:12169434-12178407 GCF_000181295.1 Otolemur garnettii | reverse complement strand
GAGGCAGGAGACTCGCTGGAGCCCAGGAGTTGGAGGTTGCTGTGAGCTGTGATGCCACGGCACTCTACCCAGGGGGACAGCTTGACGCTCTGTCTCAAAAAGAAAAGGATAGCCAAAAAGTAGACACAAACAATGTCTATCAGATAATGAGTAGACAGATAAAATATGGTATATCCATGTAATGGGATATTCTTCAGCTATAAAAAGGAGTGAAATACTGACGCACGCATGGGTGAACCATAAAATGTTATGCTGAGTGAAAGACGAACACAAAAGGACATATGTGGTATCACTCCACTGGCGTGAGATCCCCAGAGACAGAAAGTAAGCAGTTAAGTGGTTTCTGGGACCCAGGGGTGGGGAATGGTTCCTAACAAGCATGGAGTTTCTTTTGGGAAAACGTTCTGGAATCAAGTAGTGGTGATGGTTGTACAATCCTGTAAATATACCCAAAGCTTCCGAATGGTACTTTTCTTTTGAGATAGAGTCTTGCCCTGTCACACTGGGTAGAGTGCCATGGCGTCATAGCTCACGGCAACTTCAAACTCCTGGGCTCAAGGGATCCTCTTGCCCCAAGTAGCTGGGACTATAGGCGCCCACCACAATGCTCAGTTTTTCTATTTTTAGTAGAGACAGGGTCTCACTCTTGCTCAGGCTGGTCTCGAACTCATGAGCTCAAGCAATCCACCTGCCTCACCCTCCCAGAGTGCTAGGATTATAGGTGTGAGCCACTGGGCCCGGCTTCTAATAGTACATTTTAAGGATAATCACTTTGGACTTTGCCTGAGGAGGGGGGAGAATATGCGTATAGCAACTGTAATCCCTCTGATGGATCTTGTCATTCTCAGAACAGGGTCCAAACTCCACACCTTTGTCTTACACCTTCAGCCACATCCATAGCTCCAGGCTCATCCCTGACCTTGAGTTCTTCTTCCTGCCCCCAAAGCACCTGAAAAGCTTGCCCTTTCCTGCCTCTGGGGCTCTGCAGGAGCCATTCCCTCCCCGGGTCAAGGTCACACATGGGAAGCTCTGTTCCAGCTCTGGCCAGGCCCCTCTGAGTGTGTTTGAGCAGCTGACCTGTCTCCCCCAACCTGAGTCCCTGTCCTAGGCTTCTTGCTGGCCACTCTCAGGTCCAGGTATCTCCTCACAGCTGTGTTTCCTGCACCCATCTCAGGGTCACCCAAAGTTTAGATGCAAGACCCTCACTAGTATAGGGTAATGAGGATCAGACCCATGGGGTCACCCCCGGGATGAGGCAGCCCATGTGACCCCAGGGTAGTATTTCCCAAACAGGGGCGACTCCTGTCTACCTCTGGAGATGTCTGGTTGTCACATGGGCAGCGTGGAGGGAGGGGTGCTAACAGTACCCTGGGAGTAGAGGATCCAGAGTAGCTGCAAAGTGTCGCACCATGCCCAGGACATCCCCACCACTGGGAATTTCTAGCCCAAAGGGTCGACAACACTGAGGCGGAGAAGTCTGCTCTGGAGCTGGCACCCCTAACCACAAGCTGCACTGTCCGTCAGGATGAAGACCGAAGTTCTGACCTTGGACGCAAGTGTCTCCAGCCCCACTTGGGTCAGAATCCCCTTCACTCCCTGCAGTGTGGCCTCCCAGGGTTCTTCCAGTGTCCCAGGCACGCCCCTCCCCTCCCCCAGCACTGCTCTTGCCTGCACCCTCCAGCACCCTGCAGACCCCACGGCTCAGGTGCTACTTCCCTTCACAGCACTTGCCTAGCAAAGCCAAATCCTGGGTCACTGTGGGCAGCAAAGTAATGGCTCCCAAAGATGCTTAAGGCCCCAGGCTGTGTGAACAGTGTGACCTTCTGAGGGACTCAGCAGGTGTGATTAAATTAAGGAGCATAAATGATGGTTACCTTGGATTATCCTGGTGGGCTGATGTAGCCACAGCGTCCTTACTGGGGGAGGCAGAAGGTCAGAGAAGATGTCGGGCTGTGGGCTTTGAAGGGGGAGGGGGCAGGCACCACAGGATGCAGAAATAGCTTCTCTCTGAGAGTCTCCAGAAGGAACCAACCTGCCTACACTTTAATTTTAGCCCCATAAGGCACATTTGGGGTTTCCGACCCCCAGAGCTATAAGCTAACAAATCCATGTTGCTTAAAGCCACAACATTTGTGGTGATTTGTGACACTGGAAGCCAATATGGTGATGCTTCATTGAGTGTCCCCCTGGCCCTCAGTCAGTGTCAGTGGACTGAACGCTCAGAAAGGAAGTGGGCTTGACAGCTGGGCCAGCCCAGGCAAGACGAGAACCAGGCTGCAAATCTTCACATTTTCTTTCCTCTTTCAAATGTGTGGAATAAAATTCAAATGAATCAGCTATTCCAAGGGCAAAGTTTTAATTATATTCCTGCTTCATTCTCTGCTGACAAGAATGTTAATTCTCTGCTAACTCAGTGCCAACTGCTATGCTTGTCCCCTCCCTCTACAGCTCACAGGACCCACAGCCCCTCTGGCCAGATGACTGCTCCACAGTCATAAGCTCCTCCCAGCCTCCCAGGCCTTTGCTGTGCTGGGAACCAGGATACCAAAATCACAGCCCCAGGTTGATGAAGAGCCTGGACTCCGACTGATGTTGAGTTGAGTCCCAACTTCATGTGGCTAGTGGTGTGACCTTAAAGAAGTGGCTTACCTTGTGGAGTTTATGCTTTGCCTCTGGGAGATGGGGACCAATTTTGCAGGGCAACAGGGAGGAAATGAGATGCTAAGTGTCTCAGTCCAGGCAAGTAAAAGACAGGTGAGCTAAGCCAGCAGTGAGACAATAGGGCTGGGTGGGGTCTGCAGAGAACCAGAGAGCCCGTGCCCATTTGCAGGGCACCTGCCACAGCTTCTATCCATTCTTGTAAGAATGTGGCCCAGGAGCTAGAAATGTTCTCTCTCTCTCCATATGGGTCGCCTTTACGTAAGTGTCAATACATGTAAAAATTCACTGAACTGTATACTTAAGATGTGTGTGCTTTATGTATTCATACCTTGAAAAATAAACATATTAATATGTTTAAAGAAATGTGGGTCCAGGGTATTGAAGCTTCTGAATTTTCTTTTTTTTTCTCTGAGACAGAGTCTCAAGCTGTCGCCCTGGGTAGAGTGCCATGGTGTCACAGCTCACAGCAACCTCAAACTCTTGGGCTTAAGTGATACTCTTGCCTCAGCCTCCCAAGTAGCTGGGACTACAGGCACCAACCACAACACCCGGCTATTTTTTGGTTACAATTGTCATTGTTGTTTAGCAGGCCTGGGTTGGATTCAAACTCCCTAGCTCTGGTGTATGTGGCTGGCGCCCTAACCGCCTGAACTACAGACATTGAGCCAAAGCTCCTGAATTTTCAAAAGAAGCTTAAAGTACAGGTTTTTTTTTTTTTTTTTTTGAGACAGAGCCTTAAGCTGTTGCCCTGGGTAGAGTGCTATGGCATCATAGCTCAGAGCAACCTCCAACCTTTGGGCTCAAGTGATCCTCTTACCTCAGTTTTTTTGTTTTTTGTTTTTTACTATTTTTAGTAGAGATGGGGTTTCACTTTTGCTCAGGTTGTTCTCAAACTCGTGAGCTCAAGCAATCCACCCACCTTGGCCTCCTAGAGTACAGGGATTACAGGCATGAGCTACCATGCCTGGCCTAAAGTACAGATTCTCATATAAAACACCCGAATTGTCTTCCTTCCCTTCCTTCCCTTCCTTTCCTTCTCTTTTTCTTCCTTTCTTTTTTTTTTTTTTTTTTGAGACAGAGTCTCACTATGTTGTTCTCGGTACAGTGCCATGATGTCACAGCTCATAGCAACCTCTAACTCTTGGGTTTAGCGATTCTCTTGCCTCAGCCTCCCAAGTAGCTGGGACTACAGGCACCTACCACAACGCCCAGCTATTTTTTTGTTGCAGTTGTCATTGTTGTTTAGCTGGCCCAGGCTGGGTTTGAACCCTCCAGCTTCAGTGTATGTGGCTGGCACTGTAATCACTATGCTACAGGGGCCGAGCCTGGAAACAAACTCTTACTTGTCAATTTGTATAAAGTATCATGTGAGTACAGCTCCCTCTTTCATCACGCACCCCCTCTGTGGGGCCCAACACCTGACACCCTCAAGGCAAGATCCGCATCTTAGAAGAGAGGGTAAAAGGCAGACCAGGTCTGTGAGTCTTATAAAGAACCTTCATTACCCTGACCATACCTCTAGTCGGTCCACTTTGGCGTAGACGGCACGAATTTCTGTCACTTTGGCCTTAAGGAGTGGGATGTTTTCCTCCAAGATCTGCGAAGTGTCACTCCTGATCTGCAAGGAACAAAACAGCTCATCAGGCCCCCCGCCCTGTCCCCACATCCTCCTGCCTGTCTTGGGGATTGACCAGGGTGTGTGCTGACCCTGCTGATGGCCAAGATGCCAGGTGGTGTCCTGCTCGAGGACAAGCCCAGGAACAACTCCGAGTCCCAAGTGGAAACCAAACGCATTGACTCAGAACCCAGACTCACCCAGCTATTATTACTGAACCACAGATTCGTGGTTCCCCCGCCCAAACAACCAGCAATGAGTCCCAAACGGAGTATCTCCATTTTCTAAACCACTAAACTGGATCAAATGGAAAGAAGCAAAATCTCTTTTCTAAAGGAAACTGGCAAGTCCAGTTTTTGTTGCGCTGGAACGAGTAATGTTAACAATAATTACCATTAATATTCATTAATGTTAATGAAAACCACAACTCATCTATCAACATACTTCCTACACACATGCACTGTGCTAAGTACTTCCTTAAACCCTCTCATCTTCATCTTCTTCTGCTCATGAGGACCCCAAAAGTGACCATGAACTTTATGAAGCCACGTCTTCCTCTGGATCACTGAAATTGGACACCGACACATCCATTTTCCTTCAGAGCCTAAGAACCAAGCCTAACTTGTGTGTGTGTGTGTGTGAGAAAGAGAGAGAGAGTCCATTTCCATGTTACTACATCCTCAGTGTCCAGTATACGTACTGCTCTCAAATTCTGGGGAGCATCCAAAACCCCTGGGTGAAAGTCACTGTTGACTCCCCAGCCCCTCTGAGTCTGGTCCTGTTTGTCTGAGAATCGGATTTCAGCCAAGGCTTAAGGCAGCACCAGAGTGGGAATCTGGGAACAACAGTCAGAGAAACACCAGTGGGCACAGCAGGAGCTGGACTCGGGAATCAGACTAGAGTTTAAATTTAGCTCTACCCTCAGGAGCTGTGTGACCTTGGGCAAGTCACTGTACTCCTCTGAGCCCTTCTTTTCTTATCTGGACAGTGATGCAAGGTGGGTTCATTTGATCCTTGGAATGCTGTGAGGGTAAAGTGTTTAGCAGAGCACTGGCAGCTCCTAGCTGGTCCCGAGGAACCTCATCCTCCTGGTATGTATGGCCTCATGTTGTCTCTCCTTCCCAAGATTGTGGGCTAGAACTAGTGACTCGCTATTTTTTTTTTTTGAGGCAGAGTCTCACTCTGTTGCCCCAGGCTACTGTGCCATGGAGTCATAATTCATAGCAACCTCAAACTCCTAGGCTCCTGCCTTGGCCTTCCAAGTACACAATGCCTAACTGATTTTTCTATTTTTAGTAGAAAGGGGGTCTTGCTCTTGCTCGGGTTGGTCTTGAACTCCTCAGCTCCAGTGATCCTCCCACCTCGGCCTCCCAGAGGGCTAGGATTACAGGCGTGAGCCACTGCTCCCGGCCTTGACTCACTTCTAATGAAGGCATCAGCCAAAGAGATGAGATGTCACTTCTGAGACGAGGTTTCACAGGCTGTCACCTGCACCTTGCTAGTGTCCTCTCTTACTGGCTTATTTGTGGATACGCACACACTCTCTCCTGCACCTGCCACTTCCCTCTCTGTTGCTTGCTCTGAGGAAGCCAGCTGTCACACCAGAGAGGACGACATGGCAAGGAACTGAGGGCGGCCGCCAGCCAACCACCCGTGAGGAACTGTATCCTGCTTACAGCCACCGGTTTTCCCTGGAAGCAGCACATGCCCCCATTGGGCCTTGTGAGGACAGCAGCCTGGGAGAGACCCGGAGCCACAGGACCCAGCTCAGCCACACCACAGTAAACATTGTTTCAAGCTACTAATTGAAATAATGTTTCACATAGCAATGGTAACAAAGAATGACAACTCAGTACACAATTTTTAGTTTACAATCGTTCTTTGAATTGGGGGCCGAGGCAGATGGATTGCTTGAGCTCACGAGTTTGAGACCAGGCAGAGCAAGAGCAAGACCCCATCTCTAAGATAACAGCCGGGCATTGTGGCTACTCGGGAGGCTGAGGCAAGAGGATCACTTGAGCCCAAGAGTTTGAGGTTGCTGTGAACTATGACACCAGGACACTCTACCGAGGGTGACAAAGTGAGAATCTGTCTCAAAAAAGTTTTTGAGGGGGGCACCTGTGGCTCACAAGGGTAGGGCGTCGGTCCCATACGCTGGAGGTGGTAGGTTCAAGCCCAGCCCTGGTCAAAAAATAAAAAAAATTTTTTAAAGTTTTTGAAAGCCATACCTGCTTTTCTTCATCCTGCTGCCTAAGTATGTAAGACTCACGTGGTTCTCGTGACCATCTGGTGCCACCACCGTTCAGAATGACACTCTCCCTGCCCAGGGTTTCGTAGAATCCCCATCATCAGGCTCTCTTGAGACCCTCACCCACTGACCTACATGTGCTTCCCTCCACACTCACCCCTGCCCGGGTCCTCTCCTCTGGTCATGGTGCCACCACCTCCCGGGGAACCTGGCTCCAAGCCCAATGTCCTGAGGGATGATATTTCCTCATGTCCCAATCCCACAGGGTCAAAGATGGTCCCTGAGAGGGTGGTATCTGGTGTCAGGCCGCCTGGCCTCAGTCCCTGCACCAGCTCCCTGTG
Source organism: Otolemur garnettii (assembly GCF_000181295.1). Classification (NCBI taxonomy): domain Eukaryota; kingdom Metazoa; phylum Chordata; class Mammalia; order Primates; family Galagidae; genus Otolemur; species Otolemur garnettii. The sequence goes on along the minus strand of NW_003852418.1, from coordinate 12,171,542 downwards.
CCTCGGTTTCTTCATCTGTGAAATGCAGGTGCACATGCAGATGCCCGTCTCACAAGAACGCCAGGAGGATTACAAGGCCGCCTGTGACTGAATGCGGCCCACAGAGTGTTTGGTATTTTTTTTTCTTTTAGAGACAGAATTTCACTTTGTCACCCTCGGTAGAGTGCTATGGCATCACAGCTCACAGCAACCTCCAGCTCTAGGGCTTAGGTGATTCTCTTGCCTCAGCCTCCTGAGCAGCTGAGACTACAGGTACCTGCCACAATACCCAACTATTTTTTTGTTGCAGTTTGGCCAGGGGCCGGGTTTGAACCCACCATCCTTGGTACATGGGACTGGCACCCTAAACACTGAGCCACAGGCACTTCCCGTCCCGCTATTTTTTTGTTGCAGTTGTTTAGTTGGCCTGAGCCAGGTTCAAACCTGCCACCATCGGTATATGTGGCTGGCTCCAGAACCACTGTGCTATGGGCGCCAACCCCCCTTCCCATCTTTTTGAGACAGAGTCTCACTCTGTTATTCTGGGTGCAACAGAGTAACAGTGCTGTGACATCATGTCTCACAGCAACCTCAAACTCTTGGGCTCAAGAGATTCTCTTGTCTTAGCCTCTCAAGTAGCTGGGACTACAGGTGCCCAGTTATTTTTGGAGATGGGTTCTCCCTTTGGTTCAGGCTGGTCTTGAACTTGTGAACTTAGGCAATCCACCTGCCTCAGGAAAGACTGAAATTATCACAGATCAGAGGCACCTAAAGAGACTTGACAACTTGGTGCAAAGTAGCATCTTAGACTGGAACTTGGAATACAAAGGGGACATTCATGGGAAACTGGTGAAATAAAGCGTGGAGCTTAGTGTATAGCAACAGGCTTACGCTAGCTTCCTACTTATGATGAACTTACCGTGGAGACACGACCATTAATGATGGAGGTATATGGAAATCCTCTGAACTATCCTTACAATTTTTCTGTAAACTTAAAACTATTCCAAAGTAAAATACATAAATACGATTTAAAACATTCAAGTAATGAAGTCTGGATTTACAACTCTCCCCAGGCACTGAAGGCTGGGGCTGCTCCCTCCAGGTAAGCCTGAGCACACCTGTTGCCACAGTCCCCACTCCTCCCTAGTGTCTCATCCCTGCCCCCTTTTCTCACATCTGTGCTCTCCCTGTTTTCAGCATCTATTACCAAGAATAGGGAAAAGTGCTCTGAACTCTCCCTTTCTTCCCCAAGGTGAAATGTCTGGAGGTAAGCCCATCCCTCAGCTCAGGAGAAAAGTACCCTGATACAACAAAAAGTCAACTTCATGGCAAGATTCAAACACTGCAGAACAAAGCAAAGGGACAGAGGGAGCGAGAATCAGGAGACTGGTCTTAGTGACCCACAGGAGTGAAGGAAAAGGGGCTCTCCCCTTCTCCATGTAAATCCCAAGAAACGGGAGGAACACAGAGAGACCGAACAAGAAGGCCAGTCTCTAAGGGGGCTTTTCCAAGGCTGAAACTATAGGCAAGCAGAGGCAGCAGGTACTCAGAGTGGATGGTGAAGGAGGGAAATCCTAGGGCCTGAGAGGTGCCCCCACCTTGCCCTTGGTTCCAGCATGAGGGGTGAGGGCTGTAAGAAGAAACTTCAGGGATATTTAACACAGGCGCAGTCAAGAAGGGCGTGATAGCAACAGGCCACACTATGAGCTCTGGGCATGTGCTGGGATGCACCCCGTAAAACAAGAACTGTTTCCTCCTCAACTTTATTTTAAGGGTGACAAAACTGAGACTCAGAAACTAAATGAGCCCAAAGTCACAAAGCTGGAAGGTGACAGAGAGAGGATTCCAAGACAGGTTGGTCTGAGGACACCTCTAACCCCAGATGTCTATAAACAGTATTCTATTGGGCCCAGGCAGTGTCAGCTTGATGTTATCTAAAAAAATGAATAAACAAAAGCATGCCAAAAAGTCAAATTCAGGATATTTCTGGCTTCTTGTGAAAAAAATCAGAAGAGGCTTGGCGCCTATAGCTCAAGCGGCTAAGGCGCCAGCCACATACACCTAAGGTGGCGGGTTCGAATCCCCAGCCCGGACCCGCCAAAACAACGACGGCTGCAACCAAAAAATAG
>NW_003852418.1:12158803-12169274 GCF_000181295.1 Otolemur garnettii | reverse complement strand
AAAAAAAAAAAAAAAAATCAGAAGATCTGACCATATTGAACCAAGGCCCCCCAGCACTGAGCCAGCTAGCTGGGACAGGGAGACAGCTGCCCCCTTTAACAGCCCCAGGCCCCACCAGTCCCTACAGTCTCCCCACCATGGAGCCCACAGCTACCTAGAGCACTTTGTATAGAGGAATCAAAAGGAAAATGGCACATTTCTCACACTCAACTCACTTCAATGGTGGTCGCGTCAGAGGCCTGTGACTCTGCATGCCTTGGTCTACATTCTGAGAAGAGCAAAGAAGTGTCAGGGAAGACGAATGGTCTTGAGTCTCTGCCAGGACAAATCCTGACCAGGTTTACGAGCCTAAGGACTGGGATTTCTAGCCCACCCTCCCAGCTCCCCAGAGCTGATCTTGGGTGCCCAGAAGTCTAGGCAGCAGGTGCTGAAGTCATCACAGAACAAAGACAGCTGTCCAAGATGATTCAGGGCCCCCAGGAAGGACAGCCAAATGCACTTGACCCAAGAACATACACCCATGCCAAATGCAACTGCTGGGCCCAGGCCAGCAGGAAATGTTCTCCGTCTATGCAAGCGAAGTAAGAGTCTGCTCCCTGGCGGAAGGTGGGCCTGAGGCCACTGGGGTCTCAGAGGAACTGAACACGCTGCTCAAAGCCCAGAGGGCACTGAGCTGGAAGGCCTTACAAATCCAGTTACTGTGGATAACCTCATCAGTGCCACGGCCCTCTGGCTTTGATAATGACGATGATGACATTAGTAGCAACCATTTATGGGTCCTTTAATACATAGCAGGCACTGTACTCAGCAATTATTTTTAATTGAGTGTAAATGACATACAGTAGGTGAACAGGTCTTAAGTGGACAACTCAATGAGGATGTTTACATCTGTGTAACCACCACCCAGACCATGATACGGAACATTCCATCACCCCCCTAGGCCCCCTCATGCCCTCCCCTGTCATGACCACCCTTGCAAAGTTAACCACTATGGGATTTCTGCCACTGTGGATTAGTTTTGCCTGGTTCTGAACTTCAGGATAACAGAATCACACAGACCGTATTCCTGAGCCCGGCTGCTTCCACCCAACATCGCGTTTGTGAGCTTTGTCTGTGTTTCCAGGCATAGCGATCCATTCTTCCTCATCATTCTATTGTATTTCAAGATACGAATAAACAACAGCCTATTCACCTATTCTACTGCTGGTGACATCTGGGCTGGTTCCAGTTGGAGGTATTTGGAACAAGGCTGGCACCAACACTCGGGAATGAGTCTTTGCGCAGACACTTGTTTTGATTTCTCTTTGGTCATGATCTAGGATTATTAGGGAATTGCTGGGATTTAGGTTAAGTATTAATACATGTTTAACTTTATAAGAAACTGCTAAATGGTTTTCCAAAGCATCTGTGTCCTTTTGCATTTCTACCCGCAAATGATGAGTGTTTCAGTTGAAACTTGGTATTTTGGTGGTTTTCAATTCTAGCTATTCTAGTGGGCGGGAAACACACCCCCCTGCCTCAGCTATTTCTCATAATAACTCTTTAGAGACGGATACTATTTGTAGTGGGTTAAAGATGGCCACAAATTCCCGACGTTCCTCCCATATCCTCTCCCCTTGATTAAGGGTAGGCTGTGTAACTGCTTTGACCGATACACTACAACAGAATGCCACTGTGTCAAATTCCAAACAGGCCGCAGGAGACCCTGTAGCTTCTACTTCCTGCCTATTGGAATGACAGCTGCAGGGAGGCCGTTCGGCCATGCTATGAGGAAGCCCAAGCCAGCCATGTGAGGAGGCTGCATGGAGGACAGTCGCATCAACCAGTCCCCAGCTAGACCAGCCATCCTGGCCCAGGTGCCGAGCAAGTGATGAAAGAGCCAACTGGAAATCCCCACCCCAGCAGGCGGCATGTGGCCCAGACGAGCGATCCCCTCTTCACTCTGCTCAAGCCCACAGCATAAATTGTTTTACGCCACTAAGTTTCAGGGTAGTCTAATGCAGCAACAGATAATAAGAACCATTATCTGCATTTTATAGAGGAGAAGATAAAGGTTCAGAGAGGCAATATGATGTACCCGAGGCCAGGCCCCACAGTGAGAAGAACCAGAGCTTCAAGTGCCAACAATTGGCATCGTATCGGAGGTCAAAACAGGTCCCAGCGCAGAGTCGTGAATTTCAGTCACAGAGTATGATCAAGGACAAGCTGGTGGAAGAATTAATACATCAGACAGGAAGCTGGACTTTGATTTCTAATAGGCTGATTTTATCAGAAAGGAAGTGGCTTCTGTCTAAATCATGCAGCATAGCGTCTGGCTTCTCTCAGACCGCTAAATTGATCAAACAACGTTTCTGAAGGTCGAGGCATGGGCCTGGGAGGCAGGGGTCCATACTGTGACATCACCTGCCCCCTGGAGTTCCCCACTCATCCCTACCTATAGCTAAAGAGAACAGGAGGTGCCAAGCTAGGACTGATAACCAGAAACCTCTCTCTGCAGCCATGAAGCCTCACAACGCAAGGCCACAGGCATACCCGACGAGCCAAGCGCCAGCTGTTAGGGTCCAGAGGATTCCTATAACATACACAGCATAGGCACAGAGCACAGCTGAAAGGTGCCGCAAACCCAGCACCTCCAGGGACGCCCAAAGCATCATGCATTTGTAGGGCACGCTGGGTCCATTCCATCAGCGCAGACACCGGAAAAAGTCTCTGCTTCTACAAGGACTCATTCCACTCCTTGGAATGTGGGACCCTCTCAGTCTGGCTTTATTTTCCCACTTTCAGTAGGGTCAAAAGTACAGGGAAATGTAATCTATCAAAAACATACGAGCACATGTGGCTGTGGAGTCAGGGAGGCTCCCCAGGGAACAGCTGGCGCTCTGATGAGCAGGAGGGCACACTTGCTCTGCACAGCGGGCAGTCTGTGTGCCAGGTGACTTGGCAATGCTTACCAGGTAGGAAGAAGCACCCCAGGGGGCCAGATCTTTGCTTTTCTGAGAGAAGCCAGAAATCCAGATTTTTTTTTGCATGAAATTCTAAAAATGTCAGCAGCTAATGCTTGTTTTTTTTCTTTCTTCCCCCAGAAACATCAAAATATCTGTAGACAGGATTGAGCCTGTGGGTCATCCGTGCATGGCCTGGAAATAAAATCTTTGCAGAGAGCAACTCCAGGCTCCAGCTTAGGAAGACCTTCCCGATGCTGCCTACAAGCCTGGGGCACAGACACATGCTACCTGCCAGGGAAGCCCGGATGGTTTTCCAGGGATGAGTGGAATGAGTCTCTCTCCGCCTGTCCAACTTCTCCTCCCAGGCTGGACAGAGGGTCTCTTTGCACAAAATGCCCGTGGGGATGATGAGGTGGGACTTGGGAACAAAAGTGTCCCTGGAGCATTTGTCCACACCATCTTCCTTCCAGACTTGCCTTCCCTGCCTGTGGCCAAGGATCTCCACCCTGCGACAGCCACCCCATGTCCCTGGCTTCCTCCTTGCCTTTGCATGGGCTGGTCCCTCTGCCTGGACACCTTTTCATCCCATCTATCAAATTCTATTTCTTTCTTCGCCCATTCTGCAAAGCCTTCCCAAGCTCCCAGGCAGGATTTAATGCCTCTGCTCTGGGAAGCTTTTGCACCTGGAACACACCTTCACAGCACAACCAATGACTGGTATCCAAATTGGTCTCCCCCAGTAAACTGGGATGCAGTGAGGATGGAGACCAATCAAGCTCCCTGGAGCCTCCAGCTCATCATGTGGCCCCTTCATGAGAAGACATCCGATGTTTGGTGATGAGGAAAGCCTGTCTTCTTGCCTAGCTCTCACCTGGACCCACAGCTGAACTTTAAAAAGAGGGGAAAACACACAGGTCTTCCTGGGAATGTTTCTGTCTCATGCACTTCTGTGACCCTAGAGTCTGGCCCAGGGCAGCCACTTAAATGTCTGCTGAATATATGGGGAGCACACAGAGCTGCTATGTTGTGCTGTTTTGCACAGAGCCTGACACAAGGTAGGTGCTCCATAAACATCTGGGGCTGTTGTTACTGCTACTCGCTTGGACTCTCACAAACACCGCCCTTCCCAGGGGGATAAATCCACACCCCTGGGCCTTGGTGGGCAGGCTGCTTCTGCCCTCGGGAGAGGCAGGGCCTGGCCGCTGAGTACAGCTCTGCCCTTTGGGCCTCCTGCCAGAAGCCTCAAACCCGGGTTACTGGTTTGCCTTTAATAAGCGTAGAAACTTCTAGAAAATGTCATCACTGCGGCTAGAGGCTCCACACAAGAGGATCTAGAGGTGACTTCTTAGAGAATTTGGAGTTGAGACTTTGTCTTCTTCCATCTTCTTCCACACCCAGCCCAGGGGATCTGAGCCAACAAAACAGGGTAGGAGGCAAAAGCTGAGAGAACAAAAGGATTCCAGAAGGAACTCCATGCCCAACCCCGCCATGGGCTGTGGCTGGGCAGGAGGCTCCTCCTAGGCCTCGCAGGCCTGAAGCCATTTCCTGGCTGTCTCCATGTTTGCACAGCGAACAGCGCAGAGCTGAGGAAAGTTAAATATAGTCTTAGCATCCCCACTGCACGGCTCCCCGCATCGGTGCCCGAGAGTGCCACCTTGTGGCCCACTCGGGCTCCTCTGCGGAATGAAAACCATCTCGGGGGAAGGAGGACATCAAGATGGCTGCCTCAGGAAGCACTTGGGGTTGAGAGAGCGAGTGTGTGTGTGAGAGAGAGAGCGTGTAGAGACGGAGTGTGAGAGGGAGACAGTGTGTGCGAGAGAGTGTGTGCGTGGGGCTTCCTCTCGCTGCTGGCCGCCTCCCCATTTCTTTTGGTTGCTAAATCACCACCAAAATGGCTTCCCCAGAAAACTCTTCTCAGGCCCTGATGTCCGACCTGGGCCTAATTCAGGCCTCCCAGGCAGACACTCACCATGTCAGTCAGGCTGCAAAATTCTTCCAGCCTCAAGAGCATCCCCTCGATGGTCTCCTCCACCTCCTTCGCCTGAAAAAGAGACAATATCCTGGAGATTAGCAAGTGGTTTCCAGGGAGACAAACACCCTTCCTTTTTTTTTTTTTTTTTTTTTTAAAAGCAAACTATGTTTTAGGATTATGTGCCCAGTTCCTTCTAGACCCCCTTCCATAGCCTGGTTTGAAATAGCAAGAAACTGGCAGCAGTCCTGACGCCCAGCAATGGAGGGCTGGTTAAAGCCAATGCAGGCGACTCAGCCTATGTGCTTCTCAAAAGAGAGATCAATTAACGCTAACTGGAAATAACAAAGCTACTCTTATCCTCCCTGCTGCAGAGATGAGGAAACTGAGGTTCAGAGAGGGCCAGTATTCTAACATAGGCTGGAGTTCAGGGCCTCAGCACCCACTCTGACAAACTCTGCTACATGACCCCTGAACAGCCAGAGAGGAAAAGAAGGGCACTGAAGGTGTTAGATGCAAATCTATCTTAGTAACCACACAAAAAAATAGACACGGTTAACAGAGAAAGGCTGGCCAGGCACAGTACCTCATGCCTGTAATCCCAGCACTCTAGAAGGCCAAGGTGAGTGGAATGAGTTCCAGACCAGCCTGAGCAAGAGTGAGACCCCATTTCCAAAACTAGCCAAGTATTGTGGCAGAAGCTTATAGTCCCAGCTACTTGGGAGGCTGAGGCAAGAGAATCGCTTGGGCCCAAGAGTTTGAGGTTCCTGTGAGCCGTGACACCACCGCATTCTACCGGGGGTAACAAAGTGAGACTCTATCTCAAAAAAACAAAACAAAACCAACAAAAAACAATAAAGAAACCCTATTAATAGTGCCTTTAGCCCTGGGGAGTAGGAATAGGGGAGGGGCTCCAACAAGGAGGACGTCAGTGTTTTATGTTATGTGACAGGTCCAACACTCAAAAGACTAGGCCAGGCAGTGACATAAATGAGTTAAACAGGTCGCTGGAGCTTGTGGTCATCTGAGAGGTGCTGGTCTAGTTCTAGAACTGTCCGCCAGTCGTCACCACCAAGAAACACCAGCCCAGGCCTGCTAGATCTTTCCATCTTTCAAGAGAAGTCAGAAATTCTAATTTGATGAGAAATGTCCCCATATTTAAATATTGGCACACGTTCAACAAAAAATCTTTAACACTTCTCAGGCTGAGCCAGTCATGACTATCGAGAGGGCCTTCCCGGGTGAAAGCCCCTCTGTATTTATTCGTAGAAGTATCAGTTCGAACCCTATCTCCCTCCAGTACACACTACTTTCGTGCCTGATAATATACTCGTTTTTGGTGTTGCTTTTGTAATTAATGACCAGACATTCAGGAAGAAAGTTCACCGAGAACATGAACCACTTTCTCTGGCTCATCAGGCCATATGGTTCTGCTGCGGGGAGGGGTGGCCAGCATTTCTCGGCAGGCCTCATCCTCGCCCCTCCACACCTGAAGGCTCCCTCACCACCCACTTGTCCCCAGAGAAATGTTTATACAGTGCCAGTGCCTGCTGCTTCCAGTGTGAGCTGTCGCTACCACAACAAAATTAACGACTGCACAAAAAAAAAAAAAAAAAAAAAAATCTTGCAGGCTGGAGAATAAATAGCACCAAGTAGCAATTTTAAACTCTGGAACCTTCATCTCACAGCTGGGGCTATTTCTGCTCCTCAACAGGGCATGGTGGAGGGAAGACTAAGAACCATGAAAGAAGACCTCACCCCTCCCAGAAGTAAAACTGTGGTCTAAAAAATGTCATTATGGTACTGAGGGAGAAAGATGGAGGCCAGAGGTCATGGAGGTGGGAGATGGGGGAGGTCGGTTGCTCCTTCTGACCCAGAGGAAATGAAAGAGAATAAAGGGGTGCTGGGGCAGCACCTGTGGCTCAAAGAGTAGGGCGCTGGCCCCATATACCGGGGGTGGCGGGTTCAAGCCCGGCCAAATTGCAAAAAAAACAAAGCGGGGGTGCTGAGGGATGACAGAGACTCCCCGGGAGCATGGTGTAGACATCCCAGACCTCAGTCCAGGCACAGACATGCTCAGGAAAGCAAAGCCTGTACCCCAAGCTCTCTGTAGGAAGCACATCTCAGGCTATACTGACACGTTCCAAAGGACACAGCATGCTCCTGGCAATCCTGGGTTCAAATCCCATCTTCCCCTTTGCCAGCTGTGCAACCTTAACCCAAAAGCTTCACTTCTGTGTTTCACTTCCCCCGGCTCACCTGTGACAGCAGCCATCACACCCATGTGGCATGGTGGTCAGAAGGTAAAGCCCACATGACAAATGTGACTAAATCATTTTCCACAGAGCTGACACACAACAGGTACATGAGAAAGGGTTACTTTGCATACCCCTCGCATTAGATAATGGATTAGCTCACTTGAGTCTCACGAAAACCCAATACAATAGATGCCACTATTTCTTCCTTTTATGGATTAACAGAGGATCAGAGACGTTCAGTCACTTGCTCAAGGTCACACAGCTAGTAAGTACTGAAGCCGGAATTTGACCTTGAGCAATGTGACTCCAGAACTGACGTTTGTGACTGCCAGAATGCTCTTGGGAGGAGGGGAGGAATGTGCCCCCTTTATTGCTGCCTGTCAGCTACAGTCGTTCTCTCCCCGGATTCACCCTCTGGTACCTAGGGTGGTGCCCCAAAGCAGGGAGGAGCAAAGAATGCATTTGCTGACAGTTCAGTCAGCTAAAGGAGAAACAAGACAGAGACATGCCCAACCAACAGGAAGGCGCTCAGGATTTGCCAGCCCACCATGCCCACAAATTGTTCACGGGACAATTTTCTCTCAAGATAATCCCCTAAGTGGCCTCAGAAATGAGAGCCCCGCAGGCTGCAGCCCACGTGTCTTTTTAACCAGCCCATGAGCAAAATGGACGACCTTGCTGTTCTCTGCAGCTCCCTGGGCATAAATTGCTCCACTCCGAGGGGAGGGAGGTAAAAGGCTCACTTTCAGTGACATTCAGGGAACCACCGGTGGAGACAGTGAGTGCGCTTTTTACTTAAACACATGTAAATCATGGCTGTTGCCTGTTTCCCCTACTCCTCCCCTTCTCCCAAACTGTCAGTCCAAGCTTCCCAGTGGGCCAGGCCAGAAACCCGATGAGGGGCTGACCCTGCCCCCCGAGTGACTGGCACAAGAAAACACCTGAAGATCTTCCACCCGTGATCTTTCCCAACTCAACAAATGGAAACTCCATCATGCACTTCCTGAGGCCAAATACTTGAGTGTACTTGACTGTTCTTCCTTCTTCTTTCTTTCTTTTTGTTTGGAGAAAGTCTTACTTTGTCACCCTTGGTAGAGTAACATGGCATCATAGCTCACAGCAACCTCAAACTCCTGGGTTCAAGCGATTCCCTTGCTTCAGCCTCCCAAGTAGCTGGGACTATAGGTGCTCCCCACAATGCCCAGATATTTATAGAGATGGGGTCTTATTCTTCCTCAGGCTGGTCTTGAACTCCTGAGCTCAGGCAATCCACCCTCCTCCGCCTCCCAGAGTGCTAGGATTATAGGTGTGAGTCACCGCGCCCAGCCTGACTGTTCTTTCTCTCTTACTTCCCACCCCATCCAGTCTGCCGGCAAATCCTCTCCATTCTCTATTATTCAAAATGTCTTTACCCAAATTGGATGCTACCATCATTCTGGTGCAAGGCACCATCATCTCCTGCTGGGACTAGTGCAGCAGCCTGTTCACTGGTCCCTTGCCTCTGGCTCTGTGCCCCTTCAATCTACCCCTCTGAGGGATTCTGTTAAAACAGAGCTTTACTCAAAATGCACCACTCAAAATGCTCAAGAGGCGAAGGCGCCAGCCACATACACCTGAGCTGGTGGGTTTGAATCCAGCCGGGGCCTGCCAAACAACGACGGCTGCAACCAAAAAATAGCCAGGCACTGTGGCAGGCACCTGTAGTCCCAGCTACTTGGGAGATGGAGGCAGGAGGATCACTTGAGTCCAGGAGTTGGTGGTTGCTGTGAGCTGTGATGCCCCAGCACTCTACCCAGGGGGACAGCTTGAGGCTCTGTCTCAAAAAAAAAAAAAATTGTGCCACTCTACCAATTCTACCCACTGGGATGGCTACCATCACAGAAATAGAAAGTGATAAGGGTGGGCAAGGAAACAGAACAACTGGACCCCTCACTCACACCTGGTGGAAATACAAAATTGTATCGCCACTTTGGAACCCGGTTGGGTGGTTCCCCAAAAGGAACACAGTTACCCTGGGATTAAACAATGTACCCCAAAGAAGTGAAAATATATGCTTTTATAAAAACAGGTACATTATTCATAATAGAAAAAGAAAGAAAGAAAAGAACCCAATGCCCATCAATGTATGAACAAATGAAATGTATGTATCCACATAATGGAATATTATTTGTCAATAAAAATGAAGTACTGGTACAAGCTACAACGCAGATAATCCTTGAAAATATGCCAAATGAAAGAATCCAGATGCAAAAGGTCATGTAGAACATACTTCCATTTACATGAAATGTCCAGAAGAGGCAAATAAATCCACAGAGACAGAAAGAGATTAGCAGCTGTCTCTGCTCTTGGGGTTGGGGTGGGGGTGGGGGTTAGGAGATAGCTGCTAATGATTAGGGGGTTTCTTATTTGGGTGAAAAAAAAAATTCTAGAATTAGATCATGGTGATATCTGCACAACATAGGAAATATACTGAAAACCACTGAATTGTACATACTTTAAAGTGGTGAAGTTTATGTTTGGTGAATTACACATCCATTAAAAAAAAAATCCTCTTCCCTTTCCACGGCACTCAGTGAAGACCAAACAGAGGCCTCCCGAACCTCCACCCCTCTGACCTCACTGCTACTGATCCACCAACCACACTTGCTGCATCTTTGCCCCAGGGCCTTTGAACCTGCTGTGTCCTTTACTGGGGAAGATCCTCCTTCACATCTTTCTAGCCCTTTTGCTCAAGCATCTCTCCTCACAAGGCTGCCCTGACCTGCAGCACCCCACTCCCGGCCCTCCTGCCCTGATTCATCTTTCTCCTTAGCATGTTTCACCATCTAACATACCATAGACAGGCGGCGCCTGTGGCTCAGTGAGTAGGGTGCCAGCCCCATATACCAAGGGTGGCAGGTTCAAACCCGGTCCTGGACAAACTGCAACAAAAAATAGCCAGGCGTTGTGGTGGGCGCCTATGGTCCCAGCTACTTGGGAGGCTGAGGCAAGAGAATCGTCTAAGCCCAAAAGCAGGAGGTTGCTGTGAGCTGTGAGCACAGCACTCTACCCAGGGCGACAAAGTGAGACTCTGTCTCTAAAAATAATAACATAGTATATACTTTTCTAATCTTGTTTCCTGTCATCTTCCCTTACAAGAATGAAAACTCTGTCCATTGCAGGTTTTGCTTCTCTTTTTTTTTTTTTTTTGAGACAGAGCCTCAAGAGTGACATCACAGCTCACAGCAACCTCTAACTCTTGGGCTCAAGCGAGTCTCCTGCCTCCACCTCCCAAGTAGCTGGGACCACAGGCACCTGCC
>NW_003852418.1:12156338-12157981 GCF_000181295.1 Otolemur garnettii | reverse complement strand
CAGGAGTTGGAGGTTGCTGTGGGCTGTAATGCCACGGCACTCTACCCAGGGGGACAGCTTGAGGCTCTGTCTCAAAAAAAAAAAAAAAAAAAAAAAATGGCAGTTGTCCTAAGCTGCAAAGGTTCTGGTAGGTTGTTACCCAGCAAAGGGTGATGGATGCAGTGACTTGTTGAATATTCATTGCAGGAAAGAAAGAGGAAGGGAGGAAGGAAAGGAAAAGTGGCAGGGAAGGAGGAGCAGCAGGCTGAGAGCAGCAGCCTCGGCCGCCCTTGAGTCCCACCTTTGCAGTTTCTGCTGTGTGGTCTCAACTACATCTCTGACCTCCTCTGCGCCTCCATGTATCCATTTCAAAGTTAGGGGTAAACAATCCTCGGACTCTTTCTGTCCCGCGATGGAAACTAAGGCGGTCTACTGAGTAAGTTCTCTGAGTGACTTCCAGCCAGAGGACTTCGTACAAGAGATGGCTGTAAAGGGACCCTATAGGTCTCCAAACTCACAGGGACACAGAAGCCAGGCAGGTAAGGAAGTGGGCTGTGCTTAAGGCTATCCTCTGCAGACTGCTCATTTTCAGTTTGCCACTTTGGATACAGAGACTTTACTTTTCTCCAACTCTGAGAAAAACAGTGGGAAGAGCAGGATAACAAATGGCAGCTGATGCTCGACCTCCGGATCAGGGAGGCAACAGAGAGGGGCTGGGACTGTGGCAAATGGGAGATCCAATGGCCCAGCTGAAGAGGGTGGCTGCTGGTTGGCCCCAGCTTCTGCCACGAAGGAATGTGCCAGCTCTACTTTGTTTAAGACAAACAGTGATCCAGATATTTATACAAATTCTCCGAATTTGAAAATGTTCAGGCTTGGCGCCCGTAGCACAGTGGTTACGGCGCCAGCCACTGGCAGGTTCGAACCTGGTCTGGACCAGCTAAACAACTGGTGACAATGACAATTGCAACAAAAAATAGCCAGGCATTGTGGCAGGTGCCTGTAGTCCCAGCTACTTAGGAGGCTGAGGCAAGAGAATCCCTTAAGCCCAAGAATTTGAAGTTGCTGTGAGCTGTGATACCATTGCATTCTATCGAGGGTACACAGTGAGACAGTCTCAAAAAAGAAAAAGAAAAAAAAAAGAGGGCGATGCCTGTGGCTCAAAGGAGTAGGGTGCTGGCCCCATATATCGGAGGTGGTGGGTTCAAACTGCAGCCAAAACAGCAAAAAAAAAGAGAAAATGTTCAAAACTAGCCTAATAAATTTAAAAACACTATGACAGATCCAGTGTACCTGTAAACCCAGCACTTTGGGAGGCCAAGTGGAAGGATCATTTGAGCCCAGAAGTTCAAGACCAGCCGAGCAATATAATAAGACTCCCCATTTCAGCCAGGTGCAGTGGCTCACACCTGTAATCCTAGCACTCTGTGAAGCTGAGGTGGGAGGACTGCTTGAGGTCAGAAGTTTGAGACCAGCCTGAACAAGAGTGAGACCCCATCTCTACTAAAAGCAGTAAAACTAGCTGGGGGTTGTGGCAGGATCCTATAGTCCCAGCTACCTGGGAGGCTGAGGCAAAAGGGTCTCTTGAACCCCAAAGTTTGAGATTGCTGCAAGCTATGACAGCACAGCATTCTACCCAGGATGACCAAGTGCAGACTCTGTCA
>NW_003852418.1:12153134-12155759 GCF_000181295.1 Otolemur garnettii | reverse complement strand
GAGTCCCCTGCCTCCACCTCCCAAGTAGCTGGGACCACAGGTGCCTGCCACAATGCCTGGCTATTTTTTGGTTGCAGCTGTCATTGTTGTTTGGGGGGCCTGAGCTGAATTCGAACCCGCCACCTTAGGTGTATGTGGCTGGCACCTTAGCCGCTTGAGCCACAGGTGCCGAGCCTAAACCGCAGATTTTAAATGGGTGAATTGTATGTATGCGAATTGTTAATACATCTCAATAATGCTACTTAAACACACACACCCAAAACACTGAAAAATCGTTTTAAAAAGCACAAGTGGTTTAAAACCCACTCAACCCAGGTCAGGCAGAAATAGCAGCCCTAGTCTCATCTCTGTGCTCAGGATGAGAGGGATGGAATGAAGGTTGAAAAATCCTTGGAGCTGAGGAGCAAATGGAGTGATTCTCCAAATAGCCTTAGATTTGAATCACAAACCAGGAAGGAGCTGGCAGGTTAGATAATAGTTTGCTGCCCAAAGAAGTAACTGGGGAACTCGTTCCTCCCAGACCACCAAAGCTGAACAGGGTTCCCATGAGGGTCCTAAAGGGCCCTTAACCTTGAGATTTGAATGTTCAGAAAGGGCTGACTACTCTGCCCTACACTCGTCCTGACCCTGACTTTCAGAAAGGTTAATGTGGCAAGTGGCCAAAATTTAAAATGCATGTGTTCTTAGACATAGTAATTCCCTGCCTCGGTATTTATGCTACATATTTACTTAAACGCAAAATGATATATGCACAGAGACACTCATCGCCACGTACTTTGTCACAGCAAAAGACTCCATCCTTGTAACTTAAATATCCATCAATAAAGGAATGGTTACCTAAATTATAATTCAGACAATGAACTTCTAGCTGCTAAAAATAATCAGGCAGCTCTCTGTGCACTCATATGGAAAGATCTCCAAGATATGCTGAGCGCAAGAGGCATAACACAGATGTGGGGAGTTGGTGGGAGGTGAGGAAGGACCTGTCCAGCCAGTGTGGAAGGGCAGCAGTGGCCTCTGCAGAGGCCTGAGGAACCGGGTGGGAGGAAGCTCCCTTATCACTCCACGGTGGCTAGGCCTTTTTTGGATTTGTGATATGTGTATACATTTAATTTTTTTTTAATTCTTTTTTTTTTGCATTTTTTGGCTGGGGCCGGATTTGAACCCACCACCTCTGGTATATGGGGCTGGTGCCCCACTCCTTTGAGCCACAGGCACCACCCTACATTTTAATTTTTAAAACAAAACTTTAAAAAACACAGTCAACTCTGGGTGTTGCCTGTGGCTCAGTGGGTAGGGCGCCGGTCCCATATACCAAGGGTGGTGGGTTCAAACCCGGCCCTGGCCAAACTGCAACAAAAAAATAGCTGGGCGTTGTGGCGGGCACCTGTAGTCCTAGCTACTTGGGAGACTGAGGCAAGAGAATTTCCTAAGCCCAGGAGTTTGAGGTTGCTGTGAGCTGTGATGCCACCGCACTCTACTGAGAGTGATAAAGTGAGACTCTGTCTCTACAAAAAACCCCACACAATCAGCTCTAATTTACTTTTTTTTTTGGACACAGTCTCAGTTTGTCATCCTGGGTAGAGTATGGTGGCATTACAGCTCACAGCAACCTCAAACTCTTGGGCTCAAGTGATCCTCTTGCCTCAGCCTCCCAAGTAGCTGGGTCTATAGGCATCCACCACAGCGCCTGGGTATTTTTTCAGAAATGGGGTCTCACTCTTGCTCAGGCTGGTCTTGAACTCCTGAGCTTAAGTGATCCACTCTTCTCGGCCTCCCAGAGTGCTAGGATTACAGGCATGAGTCACCACGCCCAGCCACTACTCTGATGTACTTTAAAGGAACCATAAGGCCAGGTGCACTGTAATCCCAGCACTTTAAGAGGTTGAGACAGGACAATCACTTGAGGTCAGGAGTTTGAGACCAGCCTGGGCAACACAGTGAGATCCTTTCTCTGCAAACAAACAAACAACAAACGAGATAAGGTGGCATGCACCTGTAGTTGCAGCTAACTCGGGAGAAGATTGCTTGAGCCCAGGAGTTTGAGGCTGTAGTGAGTTATGATCATGTCACTGCACTCCAGCCTGGCCAATAGAGGGAGACTCTGTCTCTAAAAAAAGCAAAAAGTGAAAAAAAAAACAAAAACCCACAAGCCATATTTTCCACCACAGCTACAGCAAAGGAATAAATTCAGATCCTAAGATAGCCTACAGAACTGGTGGCTCGTTCAGACCGTGCATTCAGCAGCTGGGTTTTGTAAACCCAAAGTGGAGTCTGTGGTTGGCCTAATATATATATGTGCAAAGAGCGAGCACAGGACTTCTAGGCCTCCACTGGATTTCTGGACCTTTGCTTCTGGGCCTGGTGTGTAAAAATTCCTGATCTTCTTATGTGCTATACAGATAGTTGAAGGTTAATTAGCAGTATAACTATAAATAGTAATGCTGCCAGTCTCCTTCAGACAAGAAACTTTATAGAAAGTGGTTAAATGTATTGGGTAAATAACAGGTCTTTATCTACAAAAGATGTGACCATTTAGGTTTTTTGTTTTGGGAAACTAAGATTTTAAAAGGTATGTTTGAGGGGTAGTATAATCCATGTATGATGGTTCAGAGAAGACTTTGG
>NW_003852418.1:12149805-12152962 GCF_000181295.1 Otolemur garnettii | reverse complement strand
AAAAAAAAAGTCCTGATCTTTAACCTCCATCTTTAATGGAGGACTGAAATTGCCCACTTCTTTTTTTTTTTTTTTTTTCTAGTTTTTGGCCAGGGCCAGGTTTGAACCTGCCACTTGCAGTATATGGGGCTGGCTCCCCACTCCTTTGAGCCACAGGCAGCACCCAAAATTGCCCATTTCTAAATGCAGCTTAGAACTGTTATGTGTGCATGTCAGTCACCCCAACTTCAACTCCTGGAGGCTGGAGGCATTTCTCATGCACTCACATCTCCCAGCACCAGACACTGTGTCTGTAATCACACACATGATCAGTGAATAAATGAATGACTGCAGCTCATGTTCCCAGACCTCTTACAAAGACCTC
The DNA here is from genome assembly GCF_000181295.1 of Otolemur garnettii. Classification (NCBI taxonomy): domain Eukaryota; kingdom Metazoa; phylum Chordata; class Mammalia; order Primates; family Galagidae; genus Otolemur; species Otolemur garnettii. The sequence goes on along the minus strand of NW_003852418.1, from coordinate 12,152,598 downwards.
CATGTGGAATGAGGAGACAAGGCATGGGGTCGGGGGGACACAGGGCCTGATCACAGGGGCTCCACAGCCCACATCCTCCCACCTGACAGCTTGAATGACCTGGGCAGGGTGCTGGGGGTTCACACACTATAAGGGACACTTCCTCCACTGACATGCACCAGGTGCTGAAGACGCTGCAGCAAGCAGGACACCAGAGTCTCTGCCTGCATGGGGCCGGTACTGGAAGGGGAGCTGGAGCAGATCCCACTTGCATGGACATGAGCCTGCACCCCTCGCTGGCACCAGGCCACAACAGCGGGCAGCCCCAACCACTGGAGTCACCTAGGGGGTGTTCAGAAGTCCAGATCCCCAGGCCCGGACCCTTGTGTGGGGCCCCCCAAGAATCAGTTCTCCTCTAAGCTGCCAGGATGATTTTTCCAGCACACTGCTCAGATGGGGTTGTTCCCAGGCTTAAAACCTTCCTGGAGAGCTTTTAAAATCCCAGTGCCCAGTGGCATCCACGCCAATTAGATCAGATTGCCTAGGGGTGGAAACCAGGCGTGGGCACTTTGTTGTCTTTAAAGATTTCCAAATGAAGTCAAAATTTGCAAAGTTTGGGACCTACCCCCTATCTCAATGCTCCCAATCATGGCTGTACCCCACCCCACCCCATGAGACTGATTTAGTCAGTTTATAGATGCATGAAAATACTTTTTGCCTCTTGTTTTTGCTTATAGAAGGCAGCAGCACACGTGGCCCTTGCTGAAGCACGTGTGTCCCCACCTGATTGGCACGGCTCGTGGGACAACTAGGCTGATGGGCTCTGGGGTGTTTCCAATCTTTGAGAATCTGTTTGTTCAAAGCTTCTCTGCAATGAGAGTCAGCCAGCCTGGGAACCTTCACCCAAAGCATGGGTGTAACTGTGATAAAAGAGTGTGAGAGCCCTGGGGACAGCTCATTCCACTGCAGGGCAGTTTTGTTGTTGTTGTTCTGAGACAGAGTGTCACTTAGACTGCCCTGACATCATAGCTCACAGCAACCTCCAACTCTTGGGCTCAAGTGATTCGCTTGCCTCAACATCCCAAGTAGTTGGGACTACAGGCAGGCGCCCACAAAGCCCAGCTATTTTTAGAAACAAGGTCTCCCTCTTGCTCAGGCTGGTCTCAGACCTATGAGCTCAGGGCAATCCACTCACCTCGGCCTCCCAGAGTGCTAAGATTACAGGCGTGAGCCACTGCATCAGGCCTACAGGGCAGTTCTAAGGGTAGAAAGTGGGGGCTGGCTGGGTGACAAGGCTCTAGCTTGTGATCCTAGCAATCTGAGAGGCCAAGGCAGGTGGATTGCTTGAGCTTAGGAATTTCAGACCAGTCTGAGCAAGGGCAAGACCTTGTCTCTACTAAAAATACAAAAATTAGCCAGGCATCATGCGAGGTACCTATAGTCCTAGACACTTGGGAGGCTGAGGCAGGAGAACTGTCTAAACCCAGGAATTTGAGGTTGCTGTGAGCTATGAAGCCATAGCACTCTAGCCTAGTGCAACAGTGAGACTCTGTCAAGAAAGGAAAGAAAGAAAGAAAGACTGCTTCTGAGAAAAGGCTGCCCTATCCAAGCACTCACCTTGGCCTTAGCTCCCCACACTCTAAAATTCTTTTTTTTTTTTTTTTTTTGAGACAGAGCCTCAAGTTTTCACCCTCAGTAGAGTGCCGTGGCTTCACAGCTCACAGCAATCTCTAACTGCTGGGCTTAAGCAATTCTCTTGCCTCAGCCTCCCAAGTAGCTGGGACTACAGGTGCCTGCCACCTGGCTACTTTTTTGGTTGTAGTTGTCATTGTTGTCTGGTAGGCCCTGGCTGCATTCATACCCGCCAGCTCCAGTGTATGTGGCTGGTGCCTTAGCCTCTTGACGCTTGAGCTACAGGCTCTGAACCACACACTCCTAAAATTCTGATGCAGGGTGCCCAGCCACAGCAGCCCTCCCTGGATTCCCTGCTGCTGCTCCAGCCCCAATTATCTTCCTGTGTTGCAGTCCCAAGTCCATTAATCGGATCCTGTCTTCCCTGGTTACTCTAGAATAGAATCCAGACCTGTCCTCATGGCCCCCAGGCCCTGTGGCCCTGCCTTGATCACCAAGGCCCATGCACTCAGGCCCCTCTCGGGTCCTCATCATACCCCATGGGCCATGCACAGGCTGCTGATCTCGGCCAGGCCTTCCCATCTCTCCTCAGTCTCTGTCATAGCCTCTTAGGTGTCCCCAGCCCAACAGTGATCCCAGGGAGTCACTCCACCTGATGGTCATTAGCCTACCCATCCCCTCCCTGACTGCATCGGTCATTGAGGGCAGGCACCGGGTCTGCCTGTCTCAGCACCCACCCTGGGGCTAGGCGCATAGTAGGTCTACTGTAAATATTTAAGGAATAAGTCTTTGAACTACATCTTTGAAACAACAGACTGTGCCCCCAGAGTCCCTCTACAGGCTTTTAGTCCAATATGCCAAACCTGAAAGCCCAAGGGGGACCAGCCAGGAGGTTTCCCAGAGGCACATGCTTACGGGTTAGATACAATAAAATATTCTTAGTTCCTACAAGGAAACAGCTTCTCCTGTATTTTTCTTGAAAATCAAGGTCATCTTTGGCTAACTTGTGTTTTCCTACTTTTTTTCCAGGTAATACTTTGAAGAAAATTTTTCCTTTTTCTTATCCCTACTACAGAAAAATAAAAAGTTCGGGGCCAGGTGCAGTGGCTCACACCTGTAATCCTAGCACTCTGGTAGGCCAAGGCAGGAGGATTGCTTGAGCTCAGGAGTTTGAGACCAGCC
>NW_003852418.1:12136136-12149335 GCF_000181295.1 Otolemur garnettii | reverse complement strand
AAAAAAAAAAGAAAGAAAGAAAGAAACACAGATTTTTCTTTTTTTGTTGTTGTTGCAGGTTGGCCAGGGCCATGTTCGAACTCACCACACTCGGTATATGGGGCTGGCACCCTACCCACTGAGCCACAGGCGCCACCCAGAAACACAGATTTTTCTAAGAAAACTCCATCTTCAAAACTCACATGGACTGAACGCATGAGATGAGCCTGCTGGATTCTATCCCTAGGCCACCAGTCTGCACCCCCTGAGCTAACAATCCCTGTGTGATTAAAAGTCTCGGGTGTTTCCCAAACATCAGTCTCTGTTCACTCAAACAAAGATGCTGGGTGTGGGAAAGTGCTGGCTTCCTTCATTCTCTCTCATCTAGGCCATGAACTCTATCTGTGGACCAAAACCGGTCCTGTGTCCCCTGTCCCAGCTCAAGAACTAAATCAATTTTTTTTTTTTTGTGCAGTTTTTGGCTGGGGCTGGGTTTGAACCCGCCACCTCCGGCATATGGGGCTGGCGCCCTATTCCTTTGAGCCACAGGCGCCGCCCTCAAATATTTTTTTATGGTTCATTTATTATTTTTATACAAATGTTTTTATTTCAGAGTAATATGAGGTTACATTGTTTGTAAGACTGTTACATTGTTTGTGTTTGTCCATGTTGTAGGTCAAGTCCAAACTGTAGTTGTGCCCCTTACACAGAAGGTGTGCCATGTACCCTTACATTGTGGGTGACAGAAGAGCCTGGCTAAGAACTCCCCCGAGTGGCCACCAGAGCTCAGCCATGGGGAGGGGGAGAGCGGAACACCCCTTTCTTATAAATCAGGGTACCTTGGAAGCAAACATCTCTCCCTCCCTGACTTTATGAAAATGTTTCCGGATATCTCCCCTGAAATCCCCCCCACCCACACCAAAGAGGAAGTTCAACCCAGAAACAGAGAGAGGAACAAAAAAAAAAGCTGGTTAAACAGAAAACCCCAAAGGCACTGGAAACAGTAACTCACCTGCTAAGCAATGGCCAGGCCTGCGCTTCAGCAGCTCCTAGAAGGCAAAGTCCCGGCAGAGCCGGTGCCCCCTCTCCAACCCCATTTCCTGCTGCTTCCTTTCTATCTCCACCCCCAGAAACCCCTGCTTGTCCCCTCTAGGGCTTTTGCAGGGACTGCTCCCTCTGCCTGGGATATTTTTCTCCTCCGGAAGCCAACACTTATTCATACTTCAGGGCTCACCACAAAATGACACTGCCTCAGGGAAGCCCACCAGGCCTGCACCCAGAGAATAACCTTGTTTATCCTCCTGGGTCTCTGGGTTCCCTCTTCTCTGCACTGTCCTCAGTGGTCTCCAGCCTTCTCAGAAAAGCCTTCCCTGCCCCTTTCTGTGTGCCCTGAGCATGTGTCACAGGTTCCTGAAGATCAGAGACAACCCAGTGCTCATGGGACATCTCATTTAGAGGTCTAACTTGTCACACGTTTATTGTCTGGCAGTGCCGTGAGGGTAGGGGCCTTGTCTGTCTTACTGACTGTGGTGTCCCCAGCTCAGTGAAGCAAGCCAAACTTTACTGGGCAACCTAGGCCTGGGGCTAGCTGGACTGAGACCCCTACTGTGCCATATAAAACCACAAGTGACCTGGAAGTCTAGTTTGTAGGGGAACTACAGGCCTGTTCCAGCTCATTTGCCAACCTGGAAACAGCTTCAGCTCTGGTATCCGCTAATGAACAAAGCTTTAAGTGGAAGCCGCCCGTGACTCTGCTCTGGTGCATTTCTGTTTCTTTTGGTGAATAAACTTCAGTGAGCGTGTTAAGTGGAGCAACTGGGAGAACGTTCCTTACAAGTTAGCACGTGCCACCTTGTGTCTGAGTTAAAGAGAGCCCCGAGTGAGAAAATGAAATTGATACAGGCAGTTTCCCTTGAAGACTGTCCCTAATAGAGACAAATGAAGCTGGAGTTTAGCCACTGGGTACAATGACATCTCGCTGCTCAGAGGAAAGGAGAGAAGGAACCAGAAATACATTCAGGGTGCAAACATATGTGGAAAATTGTACACAACGTAATGCCTGTCCCTGCATCCCTGGGATACCAGACCAAAGTGCACTTGGGGTTGAGCCTCCCCCAGGACCCAGCCTGGCAAAAGATAACAGCTCTGAATTATCTATAAATTACAGTACATCCACACGATGTCATTTATTCAGTGAGAGCCTCAGTTTCCTGAGCTGCAAAGTTGATATTAACATCATTCTAGTCACTGAGTCACTGCCACGATGCAATGATAAAACCCGTGAACACAGTTCAGCAGCACATTGGATGTGCTCAGGAAATAGGAGCAATTATTTCCTCATCCTAGGATGATACGAATAAAGAATGATGCAGACCTAGGCTCTTCAGTATGGAAGCCACTAGCCTCATGTGACTACTGAACACTTAAAATGTGGCTGGTCCCAATAGAAATGTGCTGATTTTCATTTGCTTTCTACCTGTCTGCATGGCAGGCAACAGTCAGGGCAAAAGACAATGAAAAGAAAAAAGGCGGGGGGGGGGGACCCTGATTTTGAAAACTTACTACAAAGAATAGAAGGTAAATTTTCATTAAACTTTAAAATAATGATTACATGTTAAAATTACATTTTTTTTTTTTGAGACAGAGTCTCATTATGTCACCCTCAGTACAGTGTCAGGGTATCACATCTCACAGCAGCCTCTTGGGCTTAAGTGATTCTCTGGCCTCAGCCTCCCAAGTAGCTGGGACTACAGGCGCCCACCACAACGACTGGCTATTTTTGTTGTTGTTGTTGTCATTGTTGTTTAGCTGGCCTGGGCTGGGCTCGAACCCACCAGCCTCAATCAATGCATGTGCTGGCTCTATAACCACTGTGCTATGGGAACTGAGCCTGAAATTAAATTTTGGATACATATACTGTTATTTTATTTTATTTTATTTTATTTTATTTTATTTATTTATTACAGTTTTTGGCCAGGGGTGGGTTTGAACCCACCACCTCCGGTATATGAGGCCGGCACCCTATTCTTTGAGCCCCAGGCGCTGCCCAATATACTGTTATTTTAAATATCTTGAAATCAATTTCATCTGTTTCTTTTTCATGTGGCTCCTAGAACACTAAAAATTACACAGGTGGCACACATTTGTGGCTCTAATTATATTTCTATTAGTGCTTATGGATCCATTCTGACATGGAACTATGTCCACGCCATTTTTAAAACTAAGATGTAATTCGCAAACCATAAAATTATAAAATTCACCCTTTGGGCCTGGCGCGGTGGCTCATGCCTGTAATCCCAGCACTTGGGAGGCGGACACAGGTGGATTGCCCTGAGCTCATAGGTCTGAGACCAGCCTGAGCAAGAGCGAGACCCCATCTCCAAAAAATAGCCGCGTGTTGCTGTGGGCACCTGTCGTCCCAGCTACTTAGGAGGCTGAGGCAAGAGGCTAGCTTAAGCCCAAGAGTTTGAGGTTGCTGTGAGCTGTGAAGACCTGGCACTCTACCGAGGGCAACAAAGTGATACTTTGTCTCAAAAAATAACAACAATAATAATTCACCCTTTTGGGGTGTACGATTCAGCGGTTTTCAGTACATTCACAAAGTTCTGCAACCATCACCACTAACTCCCCAAGCAGTTCATCCCCCCCAAAAGAAGCCCATGTCTCCCATCGGGTGGGAGAGAAAAGAGGTATGCTCATCTATTATAATAAATACTTCTGTACTGCTTCTGTGATTTAAAAAGAGAATGAGTTGAACTTCTGGCCCTAAATAAGTCCTAGTGAAAATAACTTTTTCACAGCATCGTCTACAGATCGCCTTCGGCTGGAAGGTAAAGGGTCTCGTTTTAGACCTACTTTCATTTTTTGCTTTTAAAATAGAAAGTGCAGAGATGTAGTACTTTCCTTTCTAGCTGCGGGAGGGACCGCGGCCGAAGCCTGTCGCGCGGCTCCTGGCCTTGAGCCTAGCTCGGGGGCAACCGGGCCAGGGAACCAGACGGGGGTGGGACTGCGGCGGCAAGCCTGGCAAGGAGCACGCCTCAGCCCCGCATCCACAGAGGACGCTGTGGGGCCCGAGTGGGGATGGAAGGTGAGTCTGGGCCCCCGGGGATCAGTGTCGCTCGAAGGAGGGAGAAGAAGCGACTTGCCGCGCATCTCTGGGTAACTCCAGGCGGCCTTCCCTCTAGGAAGCAGAAGGTCCTCGGGGCCCCCACTCCAGGCGCGAAAGGATGCTGCGGGGAAGCCGAGGGCACCGGTCAGAGTTCAGAGCCACTAACCTCCATCTCAAGCCCCCCTTTACCTCCGTCGCCTACCTCGGCCCCAGGCTCTGGGGTCAGGAAGAGCGCAAGGTCGTGCGCTCCGCTGCGCACCGGCTCCGGCCGGTCGGCGTCCACAAGCAGCATCTCGAAAGCGGCGGGGTCCGGCTGGCGGAGGCTGACCGGGAGCCCGTCGCTGCGCCCTGGCCTCGGAGCCCCGCCCCCGGCCCGCTGCATGCCCGGCTGCCCGCCTGGCGGAGGCGGGGCAGGTGCGCACCCGGTGGCCGCGGCGCGGGGCTCCCGGAGCGCCGGCCGAGCGGGCAGCGCCACCCAGTGGCGAGCGGCGTGCGCAGCGCCCGCCCCGCACCACCTGGTCAGTCAGCGGAGGGCAAACTAGCTCGCAGATTGCGGTCACCCGGAGCTCTTTGAAAACTTCCAAAGCCGGGAACACACACAGTCTCTGGAGTGGGACCTGCGCATCAGGAGCTTTTGAAGCTTTCCAGGTGGTTCCAATCAAATGTGAGAACCATCAAATTTGAGAACCAAAGCTAAATTTGAGAACCACTGCTGTGAACCATCTCTCTCTATCAGAATCCCGAGTGAGCACTGGTTCCCAGAACTGGCTGCAGAATGGAATCCCCCGGGGAGCTTTTAAAAGCCCAGAAACCAGGCCTCACACTAGGCCGATTAAATCAGAACCCTTGGGGGTGGGGTCTGACCTTCGGTAGTTTTTAAAGCTCCCGGGGTGATTTCAAATGGCGTCCAGCGTGGAGAGCCGCTATCCTGGGGGATCTTTGCACTTAGAGCCGCGCCCCCCAGACTCTTCCTACTTAAGCATCTATTTTACTCCAGGCTGAGAGTCTTAAAAGTTAGGAAAGAAGGGGTGCAGTGGTTCTTTTTCTCCTAAGGTCAGCTTTTAAAATAAACTCCCTCGGGAAATTCCTACGTGCACTAGATTTGACAAGCCCCGCCACGCCCTTGGAGGGTGTCTGGACCCTTTAGAGGGCTGTAGAGAGGGCTGAAGAGGGGGCCGAAGAACGCTTCCCCCAGCGGTGCAATGGACAAAGTACTAGTAATAAAAGGTAAATAGGTATAGGGAAGTGTAGAGTTTTTATTTTTATTTATTTATTTATTTGCAGTTTTCGTCCGCGGCTGGGTTTGAACCCACCACCTCCGGCATATGGGGCCGGCACCCTACTCTTTTGAGCCACAGGCGCCGCCCTAGAGTTTTTATTTTTATGACTTTCCTTTAAATGTTAAATTTGTCTTTAAAAAGTGAGCTGGTTTGGGGGTTGAAATATCCAAGACGCCCCACACCCTCCTCCTTCCTGTTAAATTTGAAACCCCTAACTAGGGGGCCTCAACACATATTTGATCTGCCTTTTGGGTAATTCATCAGCATACAATTCCCACTTCCAAATCTACCCACTGCTAATTTCTCCGTATCCAAATATTCAGGTCTTCAGACCAAACTCATTTTCTGGGAAATTCTTGGCAAAGACTTGGGCCTCAGGTTCTTAGCGAAAAGGTTTTATAGGAATCCCACACTTGGTCATTCGTCATTGTCATGGTTTTCCGAATGCTCTGAGCCTTCCAGGCGTCAGACGCACAACCTTAGACACCCCTTGCCCACTGGCTCGGGACCTCCCCGGGGAAGCCTAGACCTGGCCTCAGATGGCCCAAATAGACCTGCGCACAACAAACTTCCCCTGAATCTGAAAACACAATGCTAAGGAAAAAAGATGAGTCGCAGAAGGCTGAGTAGGGCACTCTGCCATTAACACACAGTTTTAAAACATGCAAAACCACACTCTATATTGTTTATGGATACAGACAGATGGAGCCAAAGTGCAAATCTGCACGGGAGCGATGCCCCCCACATTCCGGAGCGTGGTTGCTGGGGAGGGGGCCAGCCTGGGGGAGGACTAAAGGGTTTCAGCGACATTTGTTAATGATTTATTTCTTCAGCTGATGCTCATTACAATATTTACATTTTTTGAATGCTCAAAATGACTCACTTTAAAAAAAAAAAAAAAGCCTGAGATATTAACTATACGTGCTGATCGCCCAAATGCTCTTCGAGGGGAGGGGGTCGGGCAAGAGGTCCCTGAGTTCTTCGCAAGCGTCCCAGCGATTCACACCCTGGGCCAAGTGGGCTAGCCAACTATTATTTTATTTCTAGTCTTTTCCCCCTAAATATGTGATTGTGCCTTAAAAACATTTTGCTAAAAATACAGATGCCCAGAGCCCTACCTCAAACACTCGGACTCGGGACCTTTGGGGAGAGCAGAGCCGGGCGTCTGCTTTGCTCCCACGCCCGCGAGTCTGAGCACAACCCCTGTCCAGGGGCTGCACCTCTGACCCCCGGGGGAGGCCAAATAAATGGTTTGAAACAAAGAGGACTGAATTATTAAACGTCTCCCCAGCTTTTCAGGGGTGCTTGTCTCCTGTCCCAGGGCCCTGCCCAGGAGGGGCCTTCCTACCTAGGTCGGCAGCCCTTGGGGAGGCCCCGGGGCCAGCCGGCCAGAGAGGCCTGGAATGCAGCCCGCCCAGGCCGCGCCCTGCCCAAACCAGTTTGAACCAGCTCAGGGATGGAGCCGTGGCGCGTTCCCACGAGCTCCCTCTGGCGCCCAAGTTGGGCTCGGAGCTGCGGCCGCCGGCCCTTTTCCGGAGGCCTACCCGGGTGCCGGCGGCGTCTGGTTCCAGCCTGAGCAGCGCCCCAGCTGGGCCCCAGGTCACACGCCCTGCCGCCCTCACTTCATCCGCTTCACCTCTAGCAGCAAAATGGTGGCCTGGCCGTGTCATTTCCAAGTCAGTTTTCCTAGCTCAAGCCTCAGGCACACCAGGTTCTAGATTAGCGCCAGTTCCCAAACTTAGCTGCCCATTGCAAACTCCCGGGAAACTTGCAGAAAATACTGATGTCTGGAACCCATCCCAGAGATTGTGACTTGATAGTTCTGGAGTGTGGCTTTGGCTTTGAGAGTCTTCAAAGGTCATCTGGGTGATGATTCCAATCTGCACTGGTCCAGCGTTTGCTTACCTGAGGGCTGGGGGATCTCACAGCTCGGCTTGCTACATTCTCTAGTTTCTGCAACGGTCTTCATTGTAATGTGTGTCTGGAGTGCCTACTCTGTGCCAGGCACTGTTCCAAGCTCTTCTTATAGATGACCTCATTGAATTTCCACCACACCCTGCAAGGTAGGTAGGCCAATCTGCAATCCCCATTTTACAGAGGAAGAAACTGAGGCAAGGCCCAGCAAGGTGGCCCACACCTATAATCCTAGCACTCTGGGAGGCAGAGGCGGGTAAATTACTTGACCTTATGAGTTTGAGACCAGCCTGAGCAAGAGTAACCCTGCCTTTACTAAAAATAGAAAAACTAGCAGGGGCCTGTAGTCCCTCCCAACTACTCCAGAGGGTAAGACAAGAGGATTGCTTAAGCCCAGGAGTTTGAGGTTGCTGTGAGCTATGATGATGCCACAGCACTCTACCTAGAGCAGCAGAGTGAGACTGTCTGAAAAAAAAGAAAAGAAACCAAGGCAAGAGGAGGTTAATTTACTCTTCCCTGATCCTAACTGGTGAATGGAAGATGCAGGATTTGAGCTTAAACAGTCTGATCCCAGAACCCAAGTTCTTACCTACTGAGACCACCATGCAGCCTCCTTCGAGACAACCCTGCTTTGGGGTCCTATTGCTTGCTTTTATGGTCCAAGCCCGCTGGAAAAACATTTGAGGTCGGGGCTGCTGCTCCCAACCCACTTTTTTTTTTTTTTTTTTTTTTTTGTAGTTTTTGGCCTGGGCTGGGTTTTGAACCCACCACCTCTGGCATATGGGGCTGGCGCCCTACTTTTTTGAGCCACAGGCACTGCCCTCGACCCACTTTCTCCACTGCCTTCCTGAACTGCACCCCAGTCATTTCCTTTCTTGTTCATGACAATACTGTGGTACCCCAGTGCCCCTCAGACACAGTTCAGGGACCAGAGCCCTGGCCTTAAGCTAAGTCACAAATGGGAGCCTGAGAGGCAGGGCCAGGACCAGAGAGAGGCAGGCGGGCGCTCACTGTGCGGGAGCCATGCCTGAGAGTAAGCTGTAGGCGGGCTTGGTTTGAACAATGCGGTGTTAAAATTCATATTCTTTTTAATATGATAGCCTTTTATAGTTCACATGCACATCCAGGTTTGTGGCTTCTCTTGAAAAGAAAGGAAGGCTCTAGAAGCCATGGACCTGCCTTGTGGTAGGGCAATACATGGCCAGTCAAGGAGCCACCCAAATTTGCCTGCTGGCCCCTGGATCTGTGACTCTGGGTTCCTGGAACCCGTCCAAGTCTGCTGGCCTCCACGTCTATGTCCAGCCTTTCCCATCTAGAATGCCCTGGGCTACCCACTTGGCTGACCACCCCACCCTGCCCTCGACCCAGCCTTTAGGGCCCCTTTTCAGCAGCCCTTTTCCTGACCCCCTAACAGATGTGCCCTTTAAGCTCGCCTCTGATGCTGTCTTCCTTCTGCTAACTCAAGTTCACTACCAGACAGAAAGTTCCCAGAGGAGTCTGGGAGCCTTAGCACATTCTAAGTCCTCAATAAATACGTGTTTCTAAACTGTGACGTTGCTGTCCTGCTTAGTGTCTGTTCCCCACCCCACCCCCAGTGAATACTTTCAAATACAACCCATCTTTACGGAAACACAGGGAAAAACCAGGTTTTACAAAATATTTTTACCTATCACTTTGAAATTCTCGCAATTTATTATAATAACAAGAAACAGCAATGGCAGCTTCCCATCCTCTACTGCTAAGATGGAAGGAAAGCTTCTAAATCTTGGAAGTAATTTGATCAGTTTTTCTGCCTTTCCTTTCCACAGCAGAGCCACATAAAGGATCTTGCAGTTTGGGGGTCAGAGGCCAAGGGTCAAGGTTCAGAATGCTCCTTAAGTGTCAACATGTAGCTTTCAAAGCTTCCCTGGTCTTGAGAAGCCAGAGCCCAGTCACTCAGGATTCGAGGAAAGAGGAGTTTGGGTTTTTCATTCCTTTCCAGCTCCTGAAATTGGGCCTCTGTTTTTTTTCTTTGCCCTCTGTCTCTGTCTAAATAGTAAGTGGGTGGAAAAATACTGCCCAATGCAAGGAGGTCAGAGGTGACAGGATGTTGGTTCCTGAACTTCCGAGCTTTCTATGAATTCTCACTCACTGCTCTCGGCCACCCCTGAGGGTTACAGGTCCACCACACGTATCCAAAACCACTGGGACCAGACCCGTCTCAGACTTGGAATTCTTTTGGTCTTAGGACATTGGTCCTGCACGTACTATATCCTAGCTAGCGGCTCCCGGGTCGGGGCAGCACACTATTACCATGTAATCATATTTCTCAGCAAAACGTGCGAATGTTCACCCAAAATGAGCTACACAGGCTTTAAATAACCTTTCAGTTCAGCTCTGTGAATTTCTGCTGAACTGATGGGGAAGAACGCTAATGGTTTCGGCATTTCCTGGATTTCAAAATTACAAAAATGGGATTGTAGACTTGTTTCCCAACTCCACAGTTGGAGAAACAGAGGCTCAGTAAGTGGGGGGCCCAGGCATGTAACTGTTACGTGTAGAAGTTAAACTTTGAACCCAGAGGGCTCTTTCTATTATGTCACATTGAAATGGATCAGAACATACTGGAAAATTGTTAAATACCCTAGTAAAAACAGTATTAGAAGCTATTTGAATATATTTGTTTCTTGTTTCAGGAACTTGTATCTCTGTTCATTAAGATTCAAAGGACCTCGTCCATCTTTGGAATACAAGGTATGGCATTGTGTATACAGTAGGTACTTCATAAATGTAATGCTGTTTTGTATGAAACCCTCAATCATATCAACAACAGAAAGGGGCCTCATCTTGTAACAATTGCCAAAAGCAAACAAAATAAAATGTGGCAAAAAGAAAAAAAAATTTTAATCTGTTTATCTTAATGAGGATTTAGGAAACCTTATTTTCAGTAGTTCACATGCCAAAGTCAGAGATTTAAAAAATTGACTCTGAGTTCACTTTAAGGCAATGAAAGAACATACCCATTAAAGAGCAAATGGGAATGAGGATGTTTACTTTTTTTTTTGGAGACAGAGTCTCACTCTGTCACTCTTGGTAGAGTGCCATGATGTCACAGCTCAGAGCAACCTCAAATTTTTGGGCTCAAGTGATCCTCTTGCTTCAGCCTCCCAAGTAGCTGGCATCACAGGCCTGTGCCACTACATCTGGCTAGTTTTTTTCTATTTTTAGTACAGACCAGGTCCCATTCTTGCTCAAGATGGTCTCAAACTCCTGAGCTCAAGAAATCCCCTCGCTTCAGCCTCTCAAAGTGCTAAGATTACAGGCATGTGTCCCACACCTGGCAGGATGTTTACTTTAAAAACACAGAATGTGGCTCAGCGCCTGTGGCTCAAGCAGCTAAGGCGCCAGCCACATACACCTGAGCTGGCAGGTTCGAATCCAGCCCAGGCCTGTCAAACAATAATGACAATTGCAACCAAAAAATAGCCAGATGTTGTGGCGAGCACCTGTAGTCCCATCTTCTTGGGAGGTATAGGCAGGAGAATCGCTTAAGCCCAGGAGTTGGAGGCTGCTGTGAGCTGTGATGCCACAGCACTCTACCCAGGGCGACAGCTTGAGGCTCTGTCTCAAAAAAAAAAAAAAAAAAAAGAGGGATTAGAGGTCAGAGATGGAGAAAATCAGAAATTGATGAAGTCGGAGACTGGCCCATGCAAAGTACGAAGAAAGCAAGCCACCAGGGTGTGACCCACCTCTGAGGGCCACGGGGGCAGAGCCTGGGACCTACAACTGCCTTAATGCACTTCCAAGCGGCCGAGCTCAGACAGCCCTAGCCGGCAGCTTGATTATAGACTTGTTCCACCGTGAGCCAAGGGCCCAGGTAACCTGTTCCTCCTGATCAAGGAAACTGAGATTACAGGTGTGTGTTGTTGACGTTCGTTTTTATCCTCAGCATTTACTTGATGGTTTTGGCTACTTATCAGAAAGTCAACATATCAACAGGACTTTTATTTTTTAATCACCCTTGGTAGAGTGCTGTGGTGTCACAGCTAACAGCAACCTCCAGCTCCTGGGCTTAGGTGATTCTCTTGCCTCAGCCTTCCGAGTAGCTGGGACTACAAGCACCCACCACAACGCCCAGCTATTTTTTGTTGCAGTTTGGCCAGGGCGAGGTTCGAACCCACCACCCTCCGTATATGAGGCCAGCGCCCTACCCACTGAGCCACAGGCGCAGCCCTCAACAGGACTGTTAAAAACAGCTTTTCATCCACCAACTTATGAAAGCTTTAAAAAGGATGGTGTCTAGTGTCAACCACAACATGAAGAGGCACTCTGACCACTGAGCTGAAGATAAACTCAGGACTACTTTTCAAGAGGGAAATCAGATGATATGTATGGAAACAGAAGAATCTTGCACAACCTTACACTTACCTCGGGAAGTTTCAATTCTAAGAACTTTCCTAAGAAAATAATCATAGTTGTATGCAAATATTTGCAGAGTTAAGAGAGTAAAAAATTAACTTACATGGTGAGTGTCAGGAGAACGGATAAAATAAATGACCTTGTGCAGCTATAAAAGAGGAATTGTAGGTGAATATTTATGGAATTGGTGAAATGGTCACAATATAAATGAAAGAATCAAATTAGAGTGGCTGGGCGCCTGTGGCTCAAGTGGCTAAGGCATCAGCCACATACACCTAAGGTGGTGGGTTCAAATCCAGCCTGGGCCCACTAAAAAGATAACAATGATGGCTGCAACCAAAAAAAAAAAAATAGCTGGGTGTTGTGGCAGGCACCTGTGGTCCCAGCTACTTGGGAGGCGGAGGCAGGAGACTCGCTTGAGCCCAGGAGTTGGAGGTTGCTGTGAGCTGTGATGCTACAGCACTCTACCCAGGGGGACAGCTTGAGGCTCTGTCTCAAAAAAAAAAATAATAATAATAATCAAATTAGAGGACTGTGAAGCCTGATCTCATTTTTATAAAAAGAGAAAATTCTTTCTTTTTCTTTTAAGAGAGAGCCTCGCTTTCTCACCCTGGCTTGAATGCAATGGTGAGATCATAGCAGCCCCAAATTCCTAGGCTCATGGGATCCTCCTGCCTCAGCTTCCTGAGTAGCTAGAACTATAGGCAGGTGCTGCCAACACCCAGTTAAGTCTTTTATATTTATTTTTGGTAGAGAGAGAGTCTCACTATGTTGCATAGGCTGGTCTCAAACTCCTAGCCTTAAGTGATCCACTCTGCTTGGCCTCCCAGGGTGCTGTTTGTGTAGACATACAACAAAATGCTAACAGCGGCTATTGCCAAGTGAGACAGTAACACAGTAATTTTAGGACTGGGCGCAGTGGCCCCCTCCTGTAATCCTAGCACTTTGGGAGTCCGAGCTGGTGGATCACCTAAGCTCAGGAGTTTAAGACCAGCCTCAGCCAGAGTGAGACCCTGAGCATTGTGGCTGGCATCTGTAGTCCCAGCTAGTTGGGAGGCAGAGGCAAGAAGATCACTTGAGTCCAAGAATTTGAGGTTGGGCTTGGTGTCCATAGCACAGTGGTTACAGCACCAGCCACATGCACCCAGGCTGGTGGGTTTGAACCCAGACCAGGTCAGCTAAACAACAACAACAACAAAATAGCCAAGTGTTGTGGCAGGTGCCTGTAATCCTAGCTACTTGGGAGGCTGACGCAAGAGAATCACTTAAGTCCAAGAGTTGAAGGTTGCTGTGAGCTGTGATGCCATGGCACTCTACCCAGGGTGACAGCTTGAAACTCTGTCTCAAAAAAAGAGTTTGAGGTTGCTGTGAGCTATGACACTATAGCACTCTAGGGAGGGCAACAAAGTGAGACTCTGTCTCAAAAAAAAACCTAGTAATTTTAATTTTTTTTTTTTTTTGAGACGGAGCCTCAAGCTATCCCCCTGGGTAGAGTGCCATGGCATCACACTCACAGCAAC
>NW_003852418.1:12132335-12135170 GCF_000181295.1 Otolemur garnettii | reverse complement strand
AAAAAAAAAAACAAACTTTTTTCTACATGGAAAAAAACCACTCTAACCATAAATAACACTGTGGTCATAAAAATGTTCTCTATCTTGATTGCAGTGGTGGTTACATGAGTGTATTATATTTGTCAAAAGTTTTTGAACTATACACGTGGAGTACATTTTATTGACATAAAATATACCTCAATAAACTTGATTGTTAGAAAAAGTAACATAAGCTGGGAAAACTATTTGCCAATGCATATTATATAGTCAAAGGATAATCTTCATATGTAAAGGGCTTCTGGAAATTGATAAGAAAAACATCAAATGAGCAAAGTATGTGGAAAGATAGTTGGAAGAAAAGATCGTTCAGTTAGCTCACAATCAGTTGAAAAGACGTTCAGTCTCCCTCAGAATAAGATACATTCTTCAGCCAACCAGGTTGGATTTCTACCTCACACCAAGATCGGGCTATATTGCACATAGATGGAAGGATTAGCAAAGCTCTAGGGCAGTGATTTCCAACCAGTGTGCTGTGCCATGAGAGGATCTTAGGTGAGTGGTGAAAATTTTTAAAGATTATAAATTAAATTATTTTTGAAAGAAGTTCGAAGCAAGGTAAGTATATTCTTTTTTTTTTTTTTTTACTCTTTTTTGATCGACATAATTTAAGTGTGACATAGAAGTTTAACTATAGGTTCAAGTGTGCCCTGAGATAAAAAAGGTTGAAGAGTACTCCTCTAGGGAAACAGGCACTGTCATCTTTTGTGGGTGGGAGCAGAAACTGTCACAGCTTCAAGGAAGATAAGTTGGCAGCAGGTATCAAAATTACAAAGGCGTGTGTTTTTCTACTCTGCAATTTCTCTTCCTGGAATTTACTTTACAAATATATCCCCAGAAGTGCAAAATGCCTTATCAATATAACTGTTGATTGCCACATAGATGTCATGGCAAAAGAATTGATATGAACAGTCCAACAATAGATTGGTAAATAAATTGGTGACATAGGATGGAGCTCTGACGATAAATGGCGATTAGTAGAAAACCGGTGAAATTCAAATAAAGTCTAAAGTTTAGACAACAGTAATATACCATCATGAACTAAATGTTTACGCCTCTCTAAAATTCATATGTCGAAGCCCTAACCTTCATTAGGGCTGTATTTGGAGATGGAGCATATAAGGAAGTCTTCAAGATTCAGTAAGGTTCTAAGGGTGGGGCCCTGATCCGGGAGTATTAGCGTCTCTCACTCTCTTTCACTCTGTGCAGGCACAGAGGACAGGCCATGTGAGGATGAACAAAGACGGCTGCTGTCTGCAAGCCAGTGAGAAAGGCCGTCCCAGAAACTAAGGATGCTGGCTCCTTGGATTCAGACTTCCAACCTCCGGAACTGTGAGAAAATAAATTTCTGTTGTGAGCTGCATAATCCAGGGTATTTTCTTCCTTCCTCCCTCCCTCCCTTCCTTCCTTCTTTTTTTGGACAGAGCTTCACTCTGTTGTCCCAAACTAGAGTGCTATGGCATCTTAGCTCATAGCAACCTCAAACTCCTGGGCTCAAGCGATCCTCTTGCCTCAGCCTCCCTCAGTAGCTGGGACTACAGGGGCTCACCACCAAGCTAGTTTTTCTATTTTTGGTAGGGAAGGGGTCTCACTCTTGTTCAGGCTGGCCTTCAACCCCTCAGCTCAAGGAATCCACCTGCTTGGGCTTCCCAGAGTGCTGGGATTACAGGCATGAGCCGCTGAGCCCAGCCCACTGTGTACTTTTAAAAACTTCTTTGGTTGTTTGAGTCATGTGGATTTAATAACCATTCAAATAACTAATTTTGTAAAAAAAAAATAAGGAACATTTGGGAGAGAGAGGAGGGTGTCCTCTATACCTACTAAATATATTACAAAGCTAACAACAATCCAAATAGTACGAAACAGGTCCAAAGTAGACAAAAAGATCAAAAGGTCAGAATGCTGTGGCCAAAGAAAACCCAAGGACAGCTAAGAACTTGGCCAATGCAAAGGTGAAATTTCAATTCACTAGGAAAGTAGGGTCTTATTCAATACATTGTGTTAGAACAATTAATAGAGCATTTTTAAATATGAAAAGACCTCTTGGCTCGGTGCCTGTGGCTCAAGTGGCTAAGGCGCCAGCCACATACACCTAAGGTGTATTCAGCCTGGGCCCGCCAAAACAACAATGATGGCTGCAACCAAAAAATAGCCAGGCATTGTGGCAGGTGCCTGTGGTCCCAGCTACTTGGGAGGCTAAGGCAGGAGACTCACTTGAGCCCAGGAGTTGGAGGTTGTTGTGAGCTGTGATGCCACGGCACTCTGCCCAGGGGGATAGCTTGAGGCTCTGTCTCAAAAAAAAAAGAAAGAAAGAAAAGACCTCTTACTTTCACCATATAGCTTCCTAATTTTTAGATGGATAAAATATTTAAATGTAAAAAAAAAAAAAAATCATAAAAGTGACTGGGGAGGTGGCTCACGCCTGTAATCCTAACACTCTGGGAGGCTGAGGCCAGAGGATAGCTTGAGGTTAGGAGTTCAGAACCAGCCTGAGCAGGAGTGAGACCCTGTCTCTACTAAAACTAGAAAAAGATTTAGCCAATGTCATGGTGATCACAGTTACTTGGGAGGCTGAGGAGGATCATTTGAACCCAGGAGTTTGAGGTTGCTATGAGCTAGGCTCATGCCACAGCACTCTAGGCTGGAGCAACAGAGTAAGACTCTGTCTCAAAAGAAATCATGAAAGTACAATGTTAGGGTAAAATCTGGACAAATATTTATGTATTTTTTGAGGGGGGAAACTATTAAAAGAAAAAAATTTTAAAGATTTTAAGGCTCGGCGCCTATAGCTCAACCGGC
>NW_003852418.1:12129431-12132097 GCF_000181295.1 Otolemur garnettii | reverse complement strand
AAAAAAAAAAAAAAAAAAAAGATTTTAATATGTGGCTAAGTGATGTGGCTCACATCTGTAATCTCAGAATTTGCCTAGGCAGGTGGATTGCTTGAGCTCAGGAGTTTGAGACCTGAGCAAGAGTGAGACCCTGTCTCCACTAAAAATAGAAAAACTAGCTAGGTAGGTGCTAGCTACCTAGTCACAGCAACTTGAGAGTCTGAGGCAAGAGGATTGCTGGAGCCCAGGAGTTTGAGGTTGCTGTGAGCTAATGATGCCATGGCACTTTATCTAGGGTGACAGAATAAAACTCTGTCTCAAAAAAAAAAAAAAAAAGATTTTAACACCTAAAATTTAAAATCCTGGGCAAATATATATAAAATAAAAAATTCCTGGCTCCGTACCTGTGGCTCAGTGGCTAGGGTGCCAGCCACATACACTGGAGCTGGTGGATTTGAATCCAGCCCAGGCCTGCCAAACAACAATGACAACTACAACGAAAAAATAGCCTGGCATTGTGGCAGGTGCCTGTAGTCCCAGCTACTTGGGAGGCTGAGGCAAGAGAATCCCTCAAGCCTGAGAGTTTGAGGTTGCTGTGAGCTGTGATGCCACAGCACTCAACTGAGGGCGATATAATGAGACTCTGTCTCAAAAAAAAAAAAAAAGAAAAAGAAAAGAAAAAAATATTCCTAAACAAAAAATACAAAAGACAGTAATAAGTATAGTTAAGAGGCAAATGACTGAATAGGAAAAATTATAACCAAAAGTTAGTCATCCTTAATATACAAAGCAATTCTATAGAGCAAGAAAAGAGGGGCTAGGCATAGTGGCTCATGCCTATAACTCAACACCTTGGGAGACTGAGGAAAGAGGATTGCTTGAGCCTAGGAGTTCTATACCAGCCTGGGTAATATAGTGGGACCCCCGTCTCTAGAAAAATTTTTTTAAATCATCTGAGCTTGGTAGGTGGCTGTAGTCCCAACTGGATCATTTGAGCCCAGGCATTAAAAGCTGCAGTGAGCTATGCGTGAGACCCTGTCGCTAAGAATAAAAGAAAAAAAGGAACATCAGCATCTTGATTTTTTTTCTTCTTCTTCTTTTTTTTTTTTCAGCATCTTGATTTCTTTTTTTTTTTTTTTTTTTTTTTTTGAGAGGGAGCCTCAAGCTGTCCCCCTGGGCAGAGTGCCCTGGCATCACAGCTCACAGCAACCTCCAACTCCTGGGCTCAAGCGAGTCTCCTGCCTCCGCCTCCCAAGTAGCTGGGACCACAGGCGCCCGCCACAACGCCCGGCTATTTTTTGGTTGCAGCCGTCATTGTTGTTTGGCGGGTCCGGGCTGGGGATTCGAACCCGCCACCTTAGGTGTACGTGGCTGGCGCCTCAGCCGGCTGAGCTATAGGCGCTGAGCCTTGATTTCTTAAATGTTGTACAAAGGACCCAAATAGAAAAGTCAATAAAAGAAAAAATACAAATAAACCATTTTTTAAAAAAAAAACCTTTGAATTAATAATCAAAGATATGCCAAATAAAAAAAAAATAAGATACTTTTCTCCCCCTGCTCAATAAAAATACATGTGTTTTGACCTAAGTATTCCTCTTCTAGGAATTTATCCTAAGGAAATAATTGGACAAAGAACAAGAAGATCTATCTACAAAGCTGTTCACCATAGCACTGTTTATAATCGTGAATAAATAGAAACATCTCCTCTAAGGTATTGGTTTTACAAAAAGACAGTGTATCTATACGGTGAAATTTGATGAAGCTGCCATAAATCATGCATTTATCCTATATTGACAAGAAAGGATATTCACAATGTATAGTCCTCTAAGGAAAGAAAACTAGAGAATAATTTATATGCATTGTATGATCTTCTTTTGGGCAAAAAAAAAACATTGGAGGTGCATACACGCTGATAAATGCAGTGGTTACCTCTGAAGAGTGATTTGGGGGGATGACTTTTCCTTTTTCCTTATTTCCCCCCCTAAAATTTCTCCTGAAATCACAGGTGACTTCTGTGGGACCACAGCTGCTGCCACTGGCTTCCTCTTCATATGCAACACTGGTATAGATACAAATATATATATTGTTTCCTTCCCAGATCTGTCTCTGAATCTCTAACTCTAAGGCTCCCAGGTGAGTACAAAAAACCCTGCCTGCAACTTTCATTTTTGTTGCCGGTTGATGAAAACAACATCTAGGAAGGAATATAGCAACAAGAAAGAGGTAAAAACAATGAGCCCTCTGAAGAAAAGAGTCAAACTAAGCACAATGTCAGTTTGCCAAGGAGACACAGTGGCTGCATGTTCTGAGAACTCCTAATTGAGACCAAACCATTGGGCTGGAAATAAGCATCAACTCAGGAATAAATTATGTATGGCCACTGTTAAATATTTTATCCACCCTCAGCCATCATTTGCCTTCGCACAGCTAAAAGGGGAAAGAAAAAGAAAATACCCACATCCTAATCATTGTAAGTCCTCATCTTTCCTCTACCGTAACACAGCCACCAATATGCTACACTCTCTTTTGAAGAGGAAAATCTCTCTGATTGAAATTAGAAAAAAATGGCTCGGCACCTATAGCTCAACCGGCTAAGGCACCAGCCACGTACACCTAAGGTGGCGGGTTCAAATCCCCAGCCCGGACCCGCCAAACAACAATGACGGCTGCAACCAAAAAATAGCCGG